>NC_137455.1:365976334-366576334 GCF_964235325.1 Thermobia domestica
AAATTCTTGGGCGCTTTATTGGTTGTTGGAAATAATTCATTCCATCGTTTAGCGTTATTACTCCTCAGCTATCAAATTAAAACGGAAGGAGTTGATTTGAGGTTTGAATAGGATTTCTAACAACGAAAATGGCTCCCAATGTCTTACTCCCTACATATTGACCAAAATTAATTTTATTTCGTCAAGTAGTTCCTCAGACCTCTTGTCTTCCCATCGGAAGGACCAACAGGTTAAACCGTGGCATGAGATCCAGAGGAACGTAACTCCAAAAATGCGTTTTAGGTTTCTTCATGTACGGACAAACAAAATATAGGCAAATTACGGTTCGAGACAGAGAAAAATATTAGAACGCAAATTTCCATTTTAACACATTCTACGGACACCTCTGATACTCCACAGAAATATCCCAAAAAATCCCATTTGAGCAACCGCCTGAAATTACGTCACCAATATGGCGGCCATGCAACTATGACTACTTATACTTATGCAGTCATATCTCATCACAGAACTGAGATACAAGCTTCGTTCTGGTCCCAAATTAAAGATAATGCATTGTATAAATGATTTCAGCTAATATAGTTCTTACATATTATCGCCATTTTTAAATATGGCGGTTATTATCTTAAAAATTAATTTTCTTTTTATCATTTTATTTGTTTTAAAGTAGGTTACTATGAAACTACCAGATGTACGGAAAATCACAGTAAACGTTATAGAGTACAGCCTTACCTTTCTAAAGATACCAACATTATTTCTGTATTTTAACAATTAAGCGAAATACTCCACTTCCTGTGGAGCAAGATGTTGGGTTTTCAGCACTTAGATTACGCTTAACTTGTGAGAATATTTTTATAATTAAAGGCGGAAAAACGTTTGGAAAACTATCTCTTAATACTTTTTTTAAACCAAGGAGAGTTTAAGAAAATCGTAAAAAATAGCACTTAAGCAACCACCTTAAATGACGTCATCAATATGGTGGCTATGCGAATACATTAATTTATGTTTATACGAAATATATCATCACAAAACTGAGATATGGACGTCGTTATGGTGCCAAGTGATACCATTAGTATCGCTAATTTACTTGACTTTGTAATGGAAAACAGTCTGCCTTTAACATTATGATATTATCAAACAAAATTTTTATTTAAAATTGTAAGTATTAAACATTTTTCTGTTATAAAATAACACATAATTAGAATTTCGTTTAACAACCTAACATATATATTAAATCAAATTTAGAAACCATTTACTGCATTACAAATTACATACCGTAGCTCTCTACAATTGACTTTTAACTGTTTTATTCATTAATGTTTCTGAATCGTTTAGAAGATGGCTTTGAAGTTTCTTCAAGAACTTCACAAATATAACCGTAGTCTTGTAATGAATTGAATAATAGTTTATTTGTGCATGATTTTGACGCACATTCTTCACAGATTGATGTGCAGTGGAGTCCTCCTTTTCGGCACTTACGTTTCTGAAACATTCCGATCGAGTTTTCTACAGTAACGACATTTACGTGCACACGCGAAGGGCGAGCCCGCGGCTGTTGGGCATATATGATGGACAGGCTTCGCCAAATAAGGCATCCTGCCCGACATTCCTTGTTCTGACTCTTAGTCCTCGTGCACATAGTGCACTGTGAAGATCTATCCACCGACCTTGGCAACTTGGCATTTATCTCCAATAGTTTAAGGGATTGGGACACGTCTTGTGTCCGGCTGAAGTTCTGCCTACTGGTAAAAGAGAAATGCTAGGGAGCCAGTCCTTTCATGCTTTGCAGACAAGGTACCCGTGCATTTCAGAGCAAGCTCATCTCCCGCAAATACTCACCGTATCTCAGATTCCTGGGATCGGCACTCATGAGCTACCGAATCCCATGGTATGACCACAGTCAGGAAGAGTCCAACCCGGGAAGCCCCAGACAATGCCCGATGAGCTTTTTGTTTCACGGGCCTGCCTACATCTAATGTGGAACTGGCAATCTCCCTTCGCTTGTAGAGGTACCATGCACACGTCGAAATACTCCCATATCTCATCCCGGATCAAATGGTATGTGTTAAGTCACCTTTTGAGTTTGGTGCCAGCCCATATACTACAAAGTTCCATTTCACTGGGATCAGAAACCGTTATCCAGATATCAGGGATAGGAACTATTTCCTAGTCGGCGTTCAGTCCCCCTCCAGGCAGGAATCTGACACTTCCCTCCAAGTAGATTCGTCCAAGCAATATGGGGCTTCTTCTAATTACGGCAGATGTACACTGTACATTACCAGAGCCAATGACTAATGTAGATTGTCTGTTCAACACAGACATTGTGATTTGGAAGCCGTGTCTTCCCTTATAGGCTCCTTCGAGCAATACGGGGTTATCTATCTTTTACGTGTCTAGGTACCACGTACAAGTCGTAGAAAAACTACATTCTGAAGCCAATGATACGTGTAGGCCACCATTGGGAGATACCACCACACTCTCCCTCGGTAGGATCGTTCAAGCAATACGGAACTTCCTCTAATTACAGTAGAGCTACACCATACATTATCAGACCAATACCTGGTGTAAACTGTCTACCCTTGAAGATACTTTAAGGAGAATTGCCATTTGGGAGCTGCGGCTCCCCTGGTAAGGTCGTATACATTGTACCCAGTAAGGTCAACAAAATGGGACGAACGGTCCTACTTTCTCAGCGCTCCTAAGATACAAGTGTGCGCTAAGGTAGTAGGTGTCACAAATGGAATCCCATAGCACGTACGAAACTCTCTTTGAGGGTAGTACCTACATCACCCTGCCGGTATGGTATTGGACCCATCCCGCTGGGCATACCAACTACTAACTCTTTCATACGTTCTGGAGTACCATATAACCAATTCTGGAGGCCCATTGCACATTCCGGAGGACATCCTAAACCTTACCTCCGTCGTTAGGGGCGGCAGCAGATGCTACCTACCTCTCTGAGAACAAGATGAGCTTACATGTACTCTCCCAAATCTAATGGCACCAGTTAGTCGGCCCTTTCGGAAGATAGACTACGCTTCACAGCAGCCGGTATGTTATGTTCAGCTTATTGGAACAGTTAATGAGGAAGAGCTGCTCTCGCTGTTGGTCATTCGAGATAGTTACTTGATTCCAAACATCACTCAAACCTATCTCCCCCTCAAAACTTCCAGCCCGCCACAAGGCATGCAGTAACAGGTGTGTAATGAGGGGGTCCTTCATCCTTTCTCAGCACGGGTTGGGGCCGGCCACGGCGGGATTTAGAGGGCGTGTGTATAAAGTGAACCGACAACAATGGATTGTACATTGTCTTTCAACATTTGTGAAATTACAGTTATATTTATTTACTCTTCTACTTAAAATATCTCTAGACAATTATTACAATATAAAACTGCCTTATTAAATTTATGTAGAAAGATTTTTTATCGCCATTGATCGGCTGCCATGTTGATAATGGCCTGTTATGCCCAGGGCCGGTCTTAAGTGGTGCGGGGCCCGATTCGAAACATTTTGCTGGGCCCCAGGTTTACAACTAACTTGCACCAAGTTCTGTAGAACATATATATACAGTGTTTGAGAAGTGATTCCTGACACCAAGATAAGACAAAAAGTATAGAACAGCCTAAGTAGAGAAAACCGTCATTTCGGAGTTAAAGACTGCCGAAAACATGAACTTTAAAGATATAGCTCCAATACTATGGCACCTACCATAGTAATATATATATGTATATTGCGCTTTCCTGGTTGGTCTAGTGGCTAGCGCATGGGCTTGTGGTGCACATAGTCTCGAGCTCGATTTCCGATGGAGAGCACACAAAATTTAATTTCATAATTACTCCATTTCATTAATCATCTATCTCCTAAGATCAAATTCAAATTAAAAAAAAATCATTTTCATTTCATTCGAAAGTTTAATAGAGATTTTCAAGATGTATTCAAAATTAATGTGAGCCCTAATAGTGCATGAAAGTTAATAGACTAAACATATATAAGGTACATTTTAATGTAAAATTATACCGGGTGTTCAGAAAGTAACTATGCAGTGCCAGTGTTGTGGTGTGGTTATACACTGCATAGTTGCTTTCTAAACACCCGGTATATATGTAATTTTACCACTAGCAACATTAGTATATCATATCTGAAAATGACATAGTCATGATACTAGCTGCTTGTTTTAGTGACCCCCCGAAATTTTGAAAAGTTTTAAAATACAACCTAAAGTTACTCAATTATTTTAGATTAAATACAGATTAAATTTATTTATATATTTATTTACTTATTTATTTTTACATATAGTTTCAGTAATAAACTTTGTAACAGTGATAACACTTATCTTCAAATTTTAACTTTCAAAAATGTGCAGAGCCAAAACAATGCAATTCTTACTAAATCAAATGTCCTGAAAACGAAAGTGTGATCAGCTTTTTTCGTATCCCGCATAAGATGTTCTGCTATGGTATTGATTAACTGCTGACATGAGTAAATGTAATATGAGATATAAATAAAAGGTGTTTATGAAGGTAAATTCTAAGTTTAATGAAAGACATACATGTATGTGATACTAAACATTGCAAACACATCATTTACAAACTTGTGTATATTTTTATTACGTATTCATATACAGGGTGCTTCGGGAAAAGCTGACAAACTTCGCATGTGTGTTTAGGACCTATATTCAAGATAAAATCTGCAACTTTGATCGAAAACGCTTAATTACGGAGATGTAAATAATAAAAGGGTAATAGGAATGACCAATTTTGGTAATTAGTTTTAATTAGCTTTTCTCCGTACTTAAGCGTTTCTGACCAAAATCGCAGAAAAACATTTTTCTTGTGTTGAGATCCTGAACACATATGATAAGTTTGCAGTTTCTACCTGGAACATCCCGCATGTTTACGTATAAACTTGATTAAGAAAAATGACTAATGGCAAAGATAGTTTCGAAACATTTTTCCGTTTCTATGTTGTTGAGTCCTTTTCAGGAGGAACTAACAGTAATCTTTCACCATGGATGGTTGAGTTGACTTTGAGTTTAACGTCACATTCAGCAGCGAGGCTATATGAGACGTGGACCTACTGATTAACGTGGAATCTGAACAACACGAGCTCCCACCGTGAATCATCATGGACGGGTCCCATTTTCAAAATGTTGTGGTGAAAACGCTCACCCTGCTCATTGCTTACAGCAGCAAATTTTTCAGAGAAATAACTCAAATGGAAATACAGACATTGAATGAATTTTAAAATACATATTTCACCCTTGTGCCTTGCAATTTTTCAAGAAGGTTCTGTACCAGTATTTCATAGTTTTCTTCTCTCACAAGTAAGCATATCGATGTCGAAATCTAGTTTCTTGATCAAACCTGGTAGAGAAGTGTGGAATAACAAGAAACGAGCGTAAGCAAATTTTAAAGTGCTTCCGACCATAAAGACGGTTGCAGTGGCCAGAAACCTGATTGATCAAAATAAGCCATAACAATATGTTCAAGTTTGAAAATTGCATTTTATTTGCAAAACGGATAAAGGGATGAAAAAAACATTAAGCGATACAGGGAGGAAGTAGACATCTATTTGAGGGTATGCTTATCATGACCGCTTGTTGAAGTCGGCCATCTTGTACAGCGGTGGACACTTCTAAATGGTACAGCCATATGGAAATTTACGGCTAAAGTGTACCATTTAGAAGTGTCCACGGCTGTACCATTTAGAAGTGTCCACCGCTGTACCTCGCTCGACTTCCTTTTAAATAGGAAGGGGGTCATGTAATATATCAAATTGATCTAGAATTTGACGAGAAATACAATGGTGAAGTCTGTTTCCATAAGTTTATATTTGTAAGACATAATGAAATGCACATTAATACGAATTCGTTGATTTAGAGATTTCTTAACAGTTGTATCTTTTTGAAAAAAATTCAGGGAAACCTATTGTATGCTAGTGAGAATATCGTAGGTAGCTACTTATGAAAGGTACCTATATAATCGTCTCGAAATCGTTATCGACTGCAGACAAAACGGAATGGTGATGAGACGTCCTTCATGAATGGCGATGAGACAAGAAACTGATGGAAGATGGATGATATATTTTCCACTGGATTATTCCAGTTAGAAGACAAACTTTCATAAGCAGCTACCTATTCAGTAGGCACTAGTATACATTCGGTTTTCCTGACTTGATTTAAAAAATACATCCACGGGTTGTTTTGCAGAAGAGCGGAAAGTTTGTCCTCTGGTTTTGTATTTTTAACATAGCTATAAGAGAAAGGATATGCAAAGATGTCGCACTGAGGCTGATTTATTTGATACTATCTCGGTATTCACGGTAGTATCACATGACATAATCAGTAAGAACGCCAGAAATTTTTACTTAGTGGGGTGCTAAAAATAAAAGAGAGTGTGCGCCCAGAATAATGATATATAATTTTGCACAAACTCAAAGAAAACAATATTTTTACGCTCAGAGATGTGTGTAAGTTAATTGGGGGAAGTGTTAGAGTTTTGGGAGATATGCAGAATACTCCCTGAACATAATATATATTTTTACAAACGTAACAGAAGTTGTAAACGTAAAAAAAATAAAGAAACCACTGCAGATTAATTTCAGAAAATATTTGCTTATGCGCGGAAACTTAATACAAATCATTCATTTACTTGTTAGAAAGAGGACATACCCTCCCTTGAGGAGTTCTTGTATGTACCTGTATTGAAATACTGTATGTTGTTATGTGTACTTGACAACCGAGAGTAGCAGAGTCATCTTAAGGCTATGTCCAACCCTCAGAATGCGCTGGGATTTCCCTATATAATAACATGGCATATTTCATTCCAAAATATTGTGAAAACTATTTACTTTATACATTTCACAATTCGTCCAAATGTTTGTTAGTATTAATATTGCGTGTTCACTTTTACTTTTTCTTGCTACGGTAATATTAGAGCGCGCTAATTAAAAATTAATTTTTCTTCCATTTAAAAGCTGTGTAAGATAATGGCTGCATTTTGCAACAGCGCAGAAGAGCAGATAGGAGGCTAAGCAGGTAGGTTTCTTTCATTCTCTGTCCCCCGCTAGGTCTCGTGTGCGAACTTAGGGTTGTCTCCGGAGATGAAGAAACCAATGGAATGCAGATTGACAGTAGATAAGAGCAAAGTCTGTTTTTTCTTTCTTCATAGATTTTGAAGATTCCATTGATTCTACATAAACATCTCCACGAATAGTTACCTGTAGAGGCCTATTGAAGCTGACGACGTACGAAAGTTTCAGAAAATCTGTCGATGTTCTTTTCAAGTGAGGGAAGTATTCATTTATACAAGTAGTTTTGAACTGTATAGTGTAGAGTAAATTAGCTTACTTGTCGCATCAACTGACAAACGTTTACACATAGATCGAAAAGGATTTATGCTGTTGTGATGTATAACGAGCTGCAAAATAGTTAATATATGTGTAAGAAGAAAACGACCGAGAACTGCTTTTCGATATATCATATTGTTTATGCTCTATGAACATCAACATTGAAACCGGAAATACTAGTAAATTTCTACCAATTCCGGTTTTCAATAGAGAGATAGGATTGGAGATGCTACATTTTCTAGAGACGTTGAATCAATTCGCTAAAACGCTTGTCGCTAAGTAATATAGTTTTTCATTTATGGCCCCTAAGTGTTCCATCTCTATTACTTCCGATTTATATAGAAGATTGACGGAGGAGATGGAACCTATTCTTAGGACGCTAAATTGATTCCAGAAAAGCCTTCTCGATACCTCTTGCCGCTTTTTGTGTGATACCTGTTAAGAGACAGACGGACATAGCCTTCTATCAGACTTTCGAAACCTTAGCATAGAATAGTTTGGAAGTTTAATAAACCCAGGTAGAAGAAATAGTATTCATCAAATATATTTTCGTGCAGATTAAAAATATGGAAATTTCAAAGATTCTTTTACGTAAGTTATTATGCTCTAAAGAATAACGGGGACTGCGGTGGCTCAGTAGTAGAGTGCTCACCTTTAGTGTGTATGTCCTCCCGATTTGATCCCAGATCGCACCAAGTGAGCTTTGTGGTGGATAAACATCATGTTCGTGAGTTTTGTCATTTTCTTCAACTTTCTTTATTCCACCCTTTCATTCATTCTCATCATCTCCGTCTGTTTTAGCCTAGTCGATATAATCGTGGGACGTTAAACACAAAGATTTTTCTTCATTTCTAAATAATAACCTAATGCATTCTACAGTGTTTTGTTCTTGGCTAATTCCCCAATAATAGCACCAGATTGATGAAACACTTGCACATTGATATGCCACAAAATCGATTATTATAATGCCCAAAAAATCTTGCACCAATATCTGTCAGGTAATCACTACAAGCAAGAATCTATCTATTTCGTTCAAATAGTGTTACCCATGAGAGGAGATGAGAAGTATGTTTTTTTTTTCGTCTCGTCTCCTAAATTTAATAGGTCTCATCATGTCCTGATCCTCGAAGACTTCTTTTGCTCTTGTCTCGACATTTTATTATTCTGTTTTGGTAATTGTTTTTTTTTTTTTTTTTTTTTTTTTTAGAAATTATGCCCTAATTTTTCTTAATTTCATCTGGAAGTATCACAACCGTTCCCTGTCACGATTGGTCCACGAATAATGCGGTATAATAACATTTAAACCATACTTATTATTGGTCTAAATTGTGTAATGACTTGCGTATTTTAAATGTAGATAAATGCTCTTCGTTGCTTTCGTATAATCATTTTACCAATTTGTAGGTTTTTACATATGAATCATGGAACACTAAAACACTAAATCAGTGCTGCCCACGGGACTCGAGAAATTTCTCGTCTCGAAAAGGAGACGATAATTGTTGTATTTCTTGCACCGTCTCGAATTTAAAAAGATACTTCTCGTGTGGTTCTTGAGATTATAACCGATGAATTTCTGGTCTCGTGGCCAACAAACGTTCAGAATGGGAAGGACTGGTGGACTTGCGCGGGGGTGCGTCTGTAGGAAGCAGGTGCGTTAACAACGGTGCGTATGCGCGTAAACTAGAAGTTTATCCAATCATTATGTGAATAGAAATAAATAATACATACGTTTCGAATTGTTAAAATATAAATACATCACAAATATCGACAAATATACAGTTTTTATTTTTCTTACGCCATAGTAAAATAATAACTAGTATAAACTACCAAAGCGCTTGTGGAGATGTACTTATAATATCGATTCAAATGTTATCATAACCAGTGGCGTATTTGGGATCTTGATTCGGAGGGGGAGACTTGAGAACGAGTAAGAAGCATTTGTGTTCTAGGTATAATGTGAAAGAAATAATAATGAAATAATTTGGGGGAGCTCTTGAGCCCGATAGCGTCCTAAATGCGCCACTAACCTAAACATATTTGTTATCATTATTAGAGCATAAATGTAAATTATCCTTCATAATATTAACAATGTAGCAAACTTTTCAGTGCTGTATCTCAGTTACATAAGTTACATGTTATCCAGGTATTCGCCATGCGAAATTGTAGGCCGCGAGACTTTGATTGAGATGTTTTACCAGCAAATCATCATCAGATCAAGTATTAACTCTCTTCTAATGGATGGTCAACTACAAAATAGAAGTAGGCCTATGCACGAATGTGGATATATGGACTAATATAGCTTTCTGTGGATATGCTTATATTGATTCAGTGCGATTTGTGATCATTCCAATTTGCGGCAAGGTTCATGTATCGGCCAAATTTGATTGAAAATTTGATATTCCTCAGCTGAAAATAATAATTCTAGTTTGCGACCAACCGGTACTTCGTTCTTTAAATGAATCAGGAGAGTAGAAATAATACACGTTGCCAGATATTTTCCCCTAAAATTATGAAGTGTTATGAACTATATAAGGGAAACAACGATAAACATCTCTTTGTTCAAAAGTGACGTAATTGTAGATTCATAAAATGTAACGTAACTTTGATCAGGAACTGAGTCCAAATATACTACATAACACAACACACACATATATTATATATATATGTGTGTGTGTGTGTAAAATTCTGTAAATCAAGTTTTCAGTAAATATAAAGTGAAAAATATTTCACTTGCTTATCTTTAGACTACCACTATCGGATCCAAATGATCTAGACCCTCAGAAATATTGTAATATTTATTTATTTATTTTGTATATGGCTATTACTGTTATGCACACGCATGATATGCCATGATTTGTTCATTCATCTTCCCAGATATTTCTTTTAAAGTTTTATTTTTTAAAGTTATATTCCTTATTTTGCAAAGCAAAATATTGATGTTATGATTTTAGTTTTGGGATTCCTCTGACATGTCTCCTTTCTTCTCCACGCAAGAATCAATATTTAGAATCAAAGATAGTTGAAATAGGAAAATAGGGAAAGCGCACGCTGTTTGACAAGAAGGCTTGTTACAAAATACAACTAAAAAGATACATAGATAGATAAGATTGTCTCATTTCTGACAGCAGCCAGTCTTGCCTCTCGCAACCTTATGTTCTTCCGACCATATGATCTGGTTGTCAACGAACATAACTTCGAAGATATGCACTCTCCGCATTTTTAGATAAACGATCTTATCTCATTTCGTAACTTGTTTCCCTCCCCTACCAACTTTTTGAAGATCAGTGAGGAACAATGGTGTGAATTGATCAGGTATCTGCACTTACACGAACAGGAAAAGAAATCCTGCTTATATGCTTTCCAACGTTGTCATATTTATTTGTAAAAAGTAATATTAATGAACTATAAGAGCTAGATTAAAAATAAAAAAGTGAACACGTAGTATTGCGGTAGGCTAATATCTGGAGAAATTTGAACTGCATAAGACAAATAGTTTTCCTACTATTTTGTAAGGAAGTTCACCATGTTATTATATAAGGATTGATGATCTCAGCTGAAAACGTTAGACACGACATTAACGGTATCATAGAGACTTGACTTGGAGCCCCGCGAGCAGAAGGGCATGTATTAGGAGCAAAATTTATTTACAGGGATCACAACATACTTGTTTGTTCTGGGGCCTAAAATGCTGTGAAAACGGCACTGGAGAGTAGAATATACGACACTAGCGCGGAGCCCCCTTAGGCGCGGGGCCCGATTGGGTGCAATCGGTCCAATCGGCTTAAGGCCGCCCTGGTTATGCCACTGCTCATTTGTATTTTTGGCAAGTTTTTTATGGAGTTACAAAAGCGCAAAGGAATTATTGAAATGCAAATTAGCTTTCCAAAAACTTTTAGTGTTTAAAAGTATTTGCATATGTTTAGCACAATCTAAGTGCTGAAGATAATACCGGACATATTTAAAGATGATGGAGGTAACACATAAAAACGATATGAACATAAATCATTTTAATCATGTATCTTTAACTTGGTACCAGAACGTCGTTCATATCTCGGTTCTGTGATGAGATATTTTGTATAAGCGTAAATGAATGCATTTGCATGACCACCATATTGATGATGACATTTCAGGTGATTGCTTAAGTGACTTTTTACGATTCTCTCAGGAAAAGAATATGTTGAAAGTTTGTTTTGCAAATGTTTTCCGCATTTATTTATAAAAATATTCTCACATGTTTAGCGTAATCTAAGTGCTGCAAATTCAACACCTTGTTCTACAGAAAGTGGAGTAGTTCGCTTAATTGTTAAAATACGGAAATAATATTGTTGTCTTTAGAAAGAAGAGACTTCACTCTATAACGTTTAACTCGAAGTGTTTCCCCGTATATATGATAGTTTCGTAGGAATTTTATTTTAAAGCAAATAATATGAAACGGAGAAAATTATTTTTTAAGATAATGTTATATATGATGTTTTGGTTATGAGATTGGCGTAGCAATTGTGTACACTTTCTTTTGTGAAATCGTAATTGAGATCACTTCTTCACTCTCCACCCAGTAATACAAAGTTGGTTCGGAGTCCAACTCCCTTTTAGCCTCGGTCTCGACAACGTCTTTGGCTTACTGGTTCGAAGGTGATGAGAAAGCGCACTAACAGTGGTAGAGCTTGGTACTGGAAATCGAAACCCAGGTAACACATGGAGACTGTGAGTTGAACCTAATTTGGTGGGATAGCTTGATTAAATTAACGAGACCATTTCACTTTTCGTTTTATTAAAAAAAAATAAAAATAGAAATACAGATGAATTTAACAAAATCGGTTACTTGGAATTACAACTTGGTAGTTTTACTACATCATCTAAGCGGGAGCACAACCCCTATAATACTCAATGGGTGCTAGAAGGTTTTATGCTAATCCGCGATTTATTGAAAATAGTGAAATATGAACTTCATACCTCGCAACTTGCATTGGCCCGAAGGGAAAAATGTTAATTCTCGAAGAGGGAATTTGGTCTCAAGTTGAAGGGACTTCGTATTCGACACAAACGTTCTCAAAGTGCTCATCTCGCGTTAAAGGGGGAACTTAGAAAAAATAATCACATACCTGATGTTCTATTAAGCGTCCGGGACTGGAGAGCACACACACTCGTCGACTGTCGTCCGTAGAATCAACCGGAGTGGCGAACAAGCCTCGTTTATATAGGCGTTACGTCCCACGCATTTCTGCCAGTTTCTGACGTAGCTCGAACGCTACGTCACGAGCCTCATCGAGCATGGGAGAGACTTCTTCACGCGCATGCTCAATAGTGGTTAAGACTTCTAGTGTTTTCTATGATTTTTTCTCTATCACGCCGGGATTGAAATTCCTATTTTACATTTATTTTTACAGTTTTTCTTTTACACCTAGTTCTAACTACATAATAGATTTCATGTATTTATTGCTTTCGTGGTATTCCCTAAATATTGCATCTAGGACCCAGCTCTGTGATCTGAGTAAAATCAAAGCTAGGGTCATACCACTAATACATGCGTGTGGATAGGTGTCAATGAGGCATCAGGTTGTTAAATCAATCTGACCCTCAACCGACTCCGTTCTCCCTATCTCTCTTTTCCTTACTACACTCACAATTTGAAAAGCGCGGGCGTCTTGCCCCATAATTTGAGTCCGGCATAGGACTTCGAGGCACAACTGTGTAACAGTTATCCGCCGACCTGGGTAAAAAAATAACAAAAAAAAATGTCGAAAGTTATCTTTCTGGCATTTATATTCAATTACGGAAACGGTTGTCCAAGGCAAGTTGCTGGGAGTTAAAGGGTTAATATAGAGCTGGCCTTACCTCAGGCGCTAGTAAACTAAAAACAAACTTTCTTGAGGGATTGGAGATTATGCACGACTAGACTGCAAGAGAACGTGATTGTAAGATTTCATGTGTCATAACTAACTATAGTACGTTTGAATGTTACTCAATTCCATTAAAAAAAAATAGTAGATTAAAATGTGTAAGATGAAACCTTACAATCTTGGAATCCTTCTAGCTTATAAGTATCAAAAGGTTTCGTGTGAACTCACAATAGTATATATATATATATTTTTTTTAAACCAATTCCTAATCATAGTATTAAGCATGACTTTGAACCGACTATGAGTACAACTTCTAATATTATGAAGAAAATTAAGATTTTGTGAGTCCACTGATTAATTACAATTGTATTTACTGCACTGAGTACAATTATAGTTATACGTGTTAAATGTGCTAGTCTCAGGCTACCAATTTTATTCAACTATAAATGAAAGAAATTTAACATTAAATACACTTAAACAAGAATAGCGTGAAGCGCTTTAACGTTGGACTGTGATGAACGATAAAATTACAAGAGTAGTTCTCATTGTTTATAGTATAAACCAAATGGGAAAAACATGCAATGATCTAGACTAGGACACTCAATTGTGTTGCCTGAATTTTTTTTTTTTTAAATTATTGCGGGGTTGTGCCTTACAGTTTGTGAACAACATTTCTTATGTTGTGTCATTATACCAGTGATACTTCATAAATCATAGGCTATACTCTACTTTCCAGAATCAAGTGAATATTTTATAACCTGTAATGTACTGTAAGTATTTGAGTACTCCATTACATATCTGGTAATATGTTTATTTGTAACATAGAAGCGATTGCAGACTAAATGACTAAACCGCATATGTAAAATAACTTGAATAATTAACAACTAGCGATTAACACAGTGGCTTAATGCTTAATAAATGTTATATGTGCGTCTATTCGCATAATATATTTAAACTCATCTTAATGATGCCGGAGAATGAATCGCACATTATTAGTTATTGCTCTTTACATTGATAATGCAATAAATGTAATATATTACAAATTTACTGTATAGGTTTGTTCTATACAGGGTAATCATAGTATATACATGTGTTTTTCTAAACTTCTACTCAGCTTGATTGCTATTTCGACCTCGATTTGGTTTCTCTCATCCTGTGTGGTATGCAATACACTATACACATTGATTACTTTTACGTATACTGACAATATACAGACATTACAAATGATTGGTGCGATTTAGCGCACCTAGAGATTTATATGCCATTACTTTAGCTTTCTTTTTCCATGAGTGGTTCTGTTAGCAGAGGGGGAGTCTGAATGGTTAAAATACTGACCCTATGGTTAGTGTGTTATCTTATGCCCTAAAGGCCTATGGTAATAACAGATACAAAATTTAATAATCAGGAATGCATTTACATTTGCTATACCAGAGTACATGTTTTTACAGGGGACTACATAACGTTTATTTATAGTTAGGGGGGAAGGTTAGGGGGGGTTTATAGGTTAGTATTGTTAGTCTTAGTATTATTAATACTAATATTAACGTATGTTATGTCTTCTTTTTTTTTTAAATACACACCGAAATCGAAAGGGATTTCTTGGCGGTTACAAAGGAAATTTTACGAAGTCAAGTTACATCATGTTTCATCATGTTAGTGGATCTTGTTGATTTATAGGATAGATTTTAAACGCAAAAGTTAACCACAACATAAGCTATGGTTGATATGTTTTTAAAACACACCGGAAGTGTGTTCCGTTCTTTCTTTTAATTCTACGAGCCTTGACTGATAACCGGCCTCGGTTTCCGTTGTGGTGAACTTTTCTGTTTTTAAATCTTAAATGCCTAGTGTAAGGGATTTAGTTATGCGGAGAATAATTCTATATGATGACGTCACGGTGACCGATTGTTGGGCACAGTTAAATATAATGTGCAATGGAGGATTTAATCAATTACTTCCTTGTCTTTTTAGCTTCGGTGTTTGCCAAAAGATATCTATACAGAGGGTTCCAAAACTTACGGTTTTTAACATGGTGGAATGAAAATGTGTAGACTCGATTACTATACTCACATTTAGGCTTCTTTAAATGTCTAAAAACCAAACCTGTGCTTTTACATGACCAACAATAGAAATTTAATTTTTAAATTTAGACAATAACTTTCCATGGTTTTTGGTACGTTAGATCGTGGTTATTACAATGAAATTTGGTTGTTTCATATATTGAGAAAGTTTTAAAGTCTCTTGACGTTGCTTACAATCTTCTTATGATTTGTCACAACGCTGATTTGAAAGAGTTTTTATTCCTTTTAGTTTTGAGTCTTATCACTTGTCCAAATTTTGTGTTTGTACTGATACAAGAAGAGTTTTTCACCTGTAAGCAAGGAACTGAGGTAAATCAATGGGAGTCTGTCCGTAGATAAAAGAGATTTTCTTGTCACAGTAGAAGTTTGTAATTCTTACAGCACAGAGAAAGTTCTGTATCTGGATGGAAGTTTAGGTTTTTGGTCACTGTTGTCCACTAATAAACAGTGATGGATTGAACAATCATATAATCAATTTCCATATCGTCTCTCTGGATCAGCCCTGGATGGGGCCGTCAGGCGGCGATCTGGATCCTTGGGTACCTCCAGATACCAAGGGGGGGGGCCTTACTTTAGACATCACACTGGGTAGGCAATGGATATATATCTGCAATCAAAGAGGCCATTAGACTACATACTCATTAATGCATTACATCATAATCTTGGCTTACGCGAAGTACTTGTTTATATAGGAAGTCCACCGAATCCTTCTTGTAATTGTTCATATTATATATTTTTTTTAACGAGGCTGACCACACATCAATTTTAGTAGAGGTATAGTGATCGATGGAAAATACGAAGGTTATCCAAAAATGAGGCTATTCGAAAATGAGAGTCGAATACAGAATGTTTTTCCTTCAGATGTCCTGAATGTGCTGACCACACATCGTCAGAATCTAGGTATAGAAACCTGTCGAAATAGTGTATGTGATTGTAGTAATATTCCAAGAATCAATTTTGTATCATTGAACAACTACACGGGAATCCTAGAATTAAGTGTATGTGCGCTGACCACACATTATTGTTGGGATGCCTCTTGTGCTCAAGCCGTGACTGTGGATGAAGATCAAAACAACGTCACGGTAAGACAAGTTCTTCTCAAATTGATTGATGTACCTAACTAGGTTTGTTTCTTTGTGAGTGGAATGATAATGATGGAGGAAACTGAATTATCAAATATTCTTTTCATTTACTGTAATGGTTAATGGGTGATGAATCATATGGTAAGTAAATCCAAGGTACTTTACAAGAGGGGCAATACCTGGTGTGTTATGAAAACGTCAGGACGTAATGGCCCTATTAACATACTTTGGCCGTATATTTTGTTTTCAGATGTAGGCAGGTTGAGGACCAGAGTGTTTAAAGGAAGTTTGAGTTTGGCCAGCGTGGCGGAAATGAGCTAATTATATGGCTTGGCATAATGATAAGTGGCTTGTAAATTATCAGCTCAGCTGACGAATGTTCAGAGAGAGAGGGGGAAGAAGGGGGTTTTGCATCGCAACGGACAGAATACATCTAGTATACTGTTACAGACGCCGGCTTTCGACCAGGGACTTCTTGACATTGTCAGATAAGTACTTTTGCATTGTTTTCCTCATTTAGAGACTAAGAAGTGGTCAGTCGTTCAGATTTTCATGCATGAGTACAAGAAGTCTATTGTATACAATCTTTTATACCTTGAAATGTTAGTATTATCTACCTTTTCTTTATTTTTTTTTATTTAAACTATAACAAAGATTGTGAGATTTGAATTTAGGTTACTTCGTAAACCACAGAACTATTAAACAGAGTTGAGATTCAACAAGATTTAATTAGATCTAATTATACTGTTACAAATATGCCAGTTATAATAATTAGTTCCAAAGTATCTTCAAAGTTTATATCAATCAATCTTAACTAACAATTTAACACAAACTCAAGCAAACGAGTAACAAGTTTTATAGTTGTTTCATACTTGAAATTCATGACTAGTTTACACTTTATTGAGAATTTTCATTTATATCAATCAGACTGATATGAATTTGAATCGTGTATTATTTCCTAATTGGTAGTCATTTCTATTTTACACCTTATTATACCTTGTGTACCCATAGTGTTCAAGATAAGACGTATCTCACAATAGGGCAATCCAGCACTTGAGAAATTCTCGGTTAACGTGCATGTTATCTCAATTGTTAGAGATTCTTGAAATAATAGTGTAGGGTTTTGAGCTATATAAAGTTAATTAATATAAGAAAGACCCTCAGAGGAGGCAGTCTTATCTTGCGCACAATGTGATTGGTTTATTATATTTGCAACCCTTTTGTGGGTAGCCTAGTAAGAATAACAAAGAAAATATCAAATTCCCTTTTTCTGTTTTGAACTAAAGTGTTATTCAAGAGATTAGAAACTTATAATTCCTTTAACAGAGGTATAAAAAGGAAAACGAATACTCAGTTATCTCCAAGGCGTAGGTCCTTTCCCTGCTTTTACCTGGGCAGGTTCTGTAAGGCAGGCTACTTCGGCTTCTGTAAGGAAAAACCTGAAACGAAAACAAAAAATTCTCCCACACACACATAGCATTATAGGCTAGATGTGGGAACCGGCAGTTGAGTGTAGTGTCCCGGCTACTTATTAGCCGACAATTAACGAACTTGGTAGTTAAAGCGTGGCTGGATTTAAATAGTAGAGTTATCTTTATTTAATTTTTTTAAATATTAAGTATGATGCTAATTATTGCACTGTGTTAATTATTAAGTATGATAACCAACGAGTTTAAATAAGAACTTAACTTTGTGGTTCATATTTTTCAGCTTGTTGGAGTATACGTACCATCTATTGCTCGGAGAACACAAAGGAAGGAGAAGGGAAGAGGAGTTTTCTTGTTACAAGGTAAGTACTATCTCCTTGACTTGTTAGTGTGTTATTTTGGAAGCATGCATTTCAATTTCTTCCCGTCAGGCTACCAATTGGTTTTACTAGTGAATGTTAACATAGTTGAGTGTTAACTCGAGTGCAACGAAATCACAGTTCATATCCTGGGAGTATCCCATATCGATTGTTATTATTACTGAATTAAGTGAAAAACCACAATGAAAGAGAGTGACCGAAGTTACAATGTAACAGTGATTATACTAAATGCGGTCTGCATTACCTGAAAATTTAGTAAGTGATTCCCTAAGGAAGAACAAACAAACGTGGATAAGTGGTTGTCACTCATACAAAAAGTGCGTGAATCGGGACTTGATCTCCGACTTATCTGTTTCCTTTCAACGTTAGATACAATTGCGTAACTGCCAATAATCACCGGTAATTGAGACCATTTTTACAACAATATTAAGTTTGACAGGACTATTCCGGGTCTCGAACTCGGGACCTCTAGTGTAGGTAGTGATGATATCTAGTGACAGTATTTGATTCCAGCCTACTTTTTACATAACCAATTCAAGTACAACCTTGCGCTCGTGATGAGCTATCATTTAGATATAGGATAAAAGAAATGATCCATTAGGGGCTCGAACCAGGGATTGCTAAGAATCAATTGTTTATCTGAGACTATGGTTTATCAAAATCGTGATGATTTATGAGGCAACCTTATTATTATTATTCATTTCGTTGTGACGTCATTTCCCTATTTTCTTACTTATCTATTTTCCCGTTATAAATGTTGGTGTGTACAGAAGCTACACGCAACAACATCCTGAGTCCTTGTTAACAGCTGGACTCACTTCCGTCACCCGATAAGAGGTGATTTGCTTTTAGTTTTAAGGCAGAATGAAAGACGAGTGTTGAGGAAGTATCTGTGAACATTATAAATATTTGCATCAAAACAAAATGCTATTCGATTAACTTTCAATTTTTAAAATTACCCTTTTGTTTGTTTATTTTGACATTTTATTTCACTTAAAATTTTAAATACTGTCACGTTCATATATTTAGATCCTAAAGTTCGTGTGCGCCATTCACTGTTGTGAAGCAGTGTTTTCCACCTATTAAACAGGGCCGCTTATGAAGGGGGCCACCGAATTTTGAAAGTCTCCTGACTTGTAGTTTTAAATCTTTTGACGGACATAATCATAAGTGTAATTCTGAACAGAATTAAGTTATTTTATACTAGATTCAATAAAAACAAGTTGACAGAGCTCGAATATCCTTAATGTGTGTCCTTTAATTTATGGAAATCTCTATTAGTCGAGTATCGAACCTAATTACGAAATGATGTACACGTACTGATCCGCTTCCAGTGTTTTATTATGTTTATTATTATTATTATTATTATTATTATTATTATTATTATTATTATTATTTTAATGTACCAATGATAACGTGATTTAATACCACTCTGCATGGTACTATCAGCGTGGTGTGCCTTTTTAATTCAAGTCAAGCCAAGATTTTAACTTGAATGAAGGCAGTTACACAAGGATGATTGAGAAACACGAGTATAGTGGTGTAGTGGTAGGACAACATCTTGAATGTTACTATAGCTCACAATGATGTCCTTTTTGTAACCGTGACTTTACATAACATGGTGATAGTAATATAATCAAGTTAGTTACAAACAAGCGGGTTCTAGCCCATTACCCAATGATGGAAGGAGATAAAAAAATGGGGGGCTCAATCTACCCCAATATTCTTACGAAATACATATGGTAGTCTTAACACTAACTTAAGTTTAGCTTGACACAATGAAATAATGATACAATATGATACTATCTAGTATTTTGATAAATATTAATACCCTTATAATTGAAAACATTGAACATAACTAAAGGTAATGTAATCTTACTGACTAAATGTAGCAAGTATAGTACACAAGTAGTTATTTACATTCCTTTAAGAAAATGGAAGACATAATGTTACATTATGTACAATATGCGCAGTATGCTCGTACATTGCCGTAGTTTGCCAATAAATTGGTCATCGCTAAGTGATTGGTCATTTTTTTTTACAACAGCATAAGGTCACTTGTGTTCACCCAGAAGGGGTCGCAGAAAAATTTTCACATATATATATGGCTATGGAGTCCACAGCAGCAGCAGAGAACAACATGTCAGAGACTAAGGCGTATTTCTCCTTATTTCGTTTTTCTACTTTAATTTATTTTAGTTTCTTTTATTTTATTTTATTTTATTTTTTTTTAAACTTTAACCAATATGCTTCCCGCCCGAACTACGCGAAAAAAAAATAAAATAAAAATAATAATTGCTCAAGGAAAAACAAATGGGGTAAGCATTGTGTGGAGTAACCTAAAACAGGCAATATTGACTTTGCTTTACTCTCCAAGCTAATGCTTTGCTAGACACGAGGAGGGAGAGCGGCGGATTTCTCGTAAGAGAGAAATGAAATAATCAGGCGGCGGCAACGGATGGAATCCTATACTGTGAATGAGGAACCTGCAGCTGCAACGACGTATACTTAAAGTCGGAGTTAAGTATACAAGGAAAAGTTACATCTGTACGTATTAATGGTAGTAGCTACTAATAATATTTTTACTTTTCAGCTATGTCAACACTTATTTTCCTTATAGGTTCTCTGTGTTTGGCAGCATATTGGGAGTCCTATAGGAGAAGAAGAAGAGTAACACATTCGTGGCTGGCCACATTCACACAAAGAGCAAAAAAAATATTTATCCCAATATGGTGGCAAATCATTCATTTTGGTATCAACTCGACATAACTTTTTCTGTGACGCGTCTAACTTTTTCCCTGATTCTAAAGATGACTTATTTGCTCCTCAAATCAATTTTTAGCGCCGCCAACTAAGATGACTGCCTATTACTCATGGTAGGCCATGGGTGTCTAATGCCGTTTACAGCATCGAAGGGAGGGGAGAATGGATTCCAGGAAGTAACTTTTTGTTTTCAGATTGATGAAGAGTATATTATAACGTTTTTTTTAATGTATTCCTTTCAGGCTCTATCTATAGCCTTGTATGCAAGTGTTCCGGTATGCCAGAGGTCATATGTGACTACATGTACTCCACCTTTTTAGAGGTCTATGTGATATATGAGATATTCGACACACTCACTAGTTAATATACGCCAAGTTTCCCTTTTTTTTAAAATCGTCTGAATTGAGGCGACTAGGTCTCATGGGCGACCTATATGATACCCTTAACATTCATCGTCCTCACTATTGCTAGAATCTTCCAGCTCACGTGAGTTGTCTCGGGGGAAATACTTTTTTAACCTTTCAATAGTTACAATCTGAGTGTGGTTAGGGTTTGCTACTAATTCAATTTTACAAGCATTTGTGGGAGAAATACTCCTGAGGTAATACGGTCCCATATATTTGGGTGTCAACTTTGGAGAAATATCCTTCTTAGGTAAATAATCTCTACACAATACTAAGTCACCAACCTTTAATTTAATAGGTTGTCTAGTGCGATCAACGCGTAATTTAGTCTGCTGCTGTGCATGTGTCATAGCCTTCTGGGCTAATTTACGGATTAATTTTAGTTGTTTCTGATGTTCCTGTATTTTCGTGAATTGATACTGGGTGTCCAACTGAGTGGGAAACCTGGCCTTTTGACCAAAGACAATCTCATATGGGGAATATTTCCTAATAGGGGAAGTTGATATATTATAAGCATATGCACACAAGCGGACATATTCCGCCCACTTAGTAGGCTGTTTAGCCGTGTACTTAGTAAGAAAACTTGCAATGACAGAATTGAATTGCTCACACAGTCCGTTCGTTGACGGTTTAAATGCTGCAGTTCGAACATGTTTAATGTCAAATAAGTCATTCAGTTCGGCCATTATCGTTGATAAAAAATTACTTCCTCTATCCGTCAGTACCTCTTTAGGGGGGCCAAAACGCGTGATTAACTCGTCCAACATGGCTCTAGCCACTGTCGGGGCTTTAATATTTCGTAGCGGTACTAATATTGCGAAATGGCTGAGATATTCTATCATAACTAGGATATAGCTGTAGCCTGCGCTACTATGTAGCGGGCCAAAAATATCTAAACTCCAGCGGGAAAACAATTTCTCTTTTACAGGTAAGGGATGAAGAAAACCTTGCTTCTTTTCTCTAGGGATGTTCACCCTCTGACATTCGTCACAGGAGCGCACGTATTCCTTAACTATTTTCCCCATGTTCGGAAAATAGTAACGTTCGTTTACTTTAGAGTAAGTGCGAGAAAATCCCGTATGGCCTCCGCACAGCGGAGACGAGTGGGCCTCTTGTAATATGTCGGGGATAGCCTTTTCCGGTATCACTAGTTTCTTATCTTTGTTCATGACTCGATATAACACATCGTCAACCACCACATAGGGTTTTAGAGCACGATCAGTGGGGTTATCTTTCTTCTTTTGTATTAGTTCTCTAATTTTATCATCCTCTTTTTGCATTGTTTTGATATCTATTTTGGGACATAACACTAAGTTGCACACGTCTGCACAATCTTCTTCTTGACCAAATGTAGAGGGTAATTCATCCTTTAGCGGACATCTTGACAAAAAGTCGGCGGTCACGTTATTGCGGCCTTTAACGTGTTGAATCGTAAATTGATAGGGCTGCAAACGAATTGCCCAACGCATGAAGCGAGAATTTAGCATTTTATTGTTTCTGAGGTAACATATGCCATGAGCATCGGTTCGCACAATAAAGGGACGGTCAGCCAACAGAAAGTGGAAATGCAAAATTGTCTTAGTAACTCCTAGCGCTTCAAGCTCAACCGTGGAGTAGTTGAGCTCCGCTGGAGTCAATGATTTCGAAAAATAAGCGATTGGGTGTTCTTGGTTATCTTCTTTAATTTGTGCGACATATCCACCTATTCCGTCTCGACAAGCATCCGAATAAACTATGGCGTCCTGACTCGGGTCAAAGTGGGCAAGGACGGGAGCAGATATAAGACAAGATTTCAAAGTATCCCATGCTTGTTTCTCAGTTTCTCCAAATTCAAATTTGGCGTTCTTTTTAGTCAACGAAATGAGTGGCTTGGCAATAGTAGAAAACCCGTGGACAAAAGCTCTGTAGAAAGAACAAAGTCCAATAAAACTACGTATTTCTTTAACTGTGGTAGGGTATGGTACCTTTGATATAGCTTCTGTTTTTGCGGGATCTACACAAATTCCTCGTCTACCGACGATGTGACCAAGCACAGAAGCTTCTTCGTAACCAAAGTAACACTTCTTAGGGTTGAGTTTTAAGTTGGCCTCCCGGAGTCGGGATAAAATAATTCTCGTTCTTTCTATTAAGTCTGGGAAAGAAGGACTAGGACAAACCAAATCGTCTAAATAACAGATTACATACTTCCACATAATGTCACCAAAGATAACGTTCATCATATTTTGAAAAAGAGCCGGGGCCGTGCTTAGTCCGAATGGTAGTCTCAAAAATTCGAATTTTCCACGGCTGCAGATGAATGCAGTCTTCTCTATATCACACGGACGGATTAATAATTGGTTATATCCATTTTGCATATCCAGCGTATTTATGTATTTGGTACCATTCAGAAATGCTAGTATATCATCTATACGCGGCACTGGCGTATAATTGGGTCTTAGTATCCTATTCAGTCCTCTAAAGTCCGTACATATGCGCGGGGAGCCATCTTTTTTAGTTACTATCACAATTGGTGCAGAATATGGGCTTTGACTTTCTCGGATAATATTGCTGTCTAACATCCTCTGAATCTCTGCCGCGACTATCTCTCTCTGTTTTGGTGTTTCTCTATATGGTGGATGAGAAACAGGTATATCTGTAATGACCTCTAGGGGACACATAAATTTATCGGTAGCCGCAGTCAGACGAGACTTGTCCCAGGCTACTACATCCCTAAATTCCATCAATAAGTCCAGTAATTGGTTTCTTTCTTCTGGGTTTAAGTTTGGGCCAATATTTAGTGCTTGAGCTAATTCTTCCTTTGTTTGGGGGACTTTCTGGGGTTGTTCAGGGACTTCCACGTCATCTGTTTCATCTTTGCTAGTAAGGTGTATGATCTGATTAACGGCCTGTACGTTATTTTCAGTTTCGTCATTTAAGGACTCGGCCTGGGGTACAAGTTTCCCTAAATAAAGATTTTTAGACAAAGACCTGGTTCGATCTGAACTATTAAAAATAGTCAGAGTAATATTTCCATTCTCAGTAAAAACTGGACCTCTTGGGATCAAACAGGAGTGCCAATATCGAATTCCTTTGGACGGTAAGAATTCCCAAATATGTACATTCCCGGTTGGTGCGGTAATTTCTATGTCATATGAAGCCTTGGACGGCACACGGACATTTGCTGGAAGGTGTACTTTATAGGTAGTGTCCGGATAGATATCAAAAAGTTCGTCGCTCAGCCCCAAGGGGTCTGGCACGACCTCTTTCTGACTATGATCCTGAGCGGAACTCTCTAGATCAGTTAGGGTTGCGGGATCATTTACACTTCCTTGCGTTATCAATTGTTTTTCTAATGTTTCTAACTGTCCACTATTTGATTGGTCCTCTACAGGCTCATGAGGCGCCTGGGAGGCCAGAGGTGGCTTTACAGAGTGTTGGTCCGTTTTGCTATTTCTTGGCGCATAAGACGCTTTCTTTTTCTTTCTAGGAATAATCTCTGTATCCGAACTATCTGTGGAATTAACTGCCAAAATTCCACTAGGGCCTGGTTGAGGGTCCAAGCTGCATAGATTCTTTTCCTCTCTCTCTAAGTCAGACGATTTGGTAAGTTCCAGCTCAGGAGCGCTGGAAGATACCTTGCTTTTCTTAGTTCGGTTATGTCTTGCCTTTTTACGTCTATTGACTTTCCCATTCGTTCTATTCGTAGGCTCCGAGGGAAATTTTATAGTTTCCCTGGAACACACGAATACACGAGATGTAATTTCCTTAACAGGGAGTTGTTGTCTCCTATCAGGTACACTAACAACGGGACTTCTATGATTTCCGGTGACCAATTTTAGAGACGGATCCGTACTCCTAAGTGGGAGGTTCCGTTTAATATAAAGTGGTTTGTTTCTATGAGGGGGGATAGAGAAAGCCGTTTGTCTAGCATTATCGTTCGGTCTTGATTGGAACTCATTATACGATCTTTTTCCTACTGATGGTGGGTATCGTTTAACATGCTTTAAATCTAGGGTATGAATCACACCGTGACGATACCCTGATGTACTTTTTGGGACTGTGAACCATAGGTCTTCGACATGATTCCCGTCTTTATCTGCTAGTTCCATATATTTGGAGTGAATGGTTGTGACATACTTGTGCAAAAAATCTATCCCCAAAATAACGTTATAGGCGCAAAACTGTGGGTCAACTATAGCTACGTCTAGAAATCTTCGTTTGGTTGTTTTCAGGTGATCCTTGAAGCAACACGCTATTCTCACCACAGGAATGTAATCTGTGGGTTGGGCCTCTACTCCACGAAGCTTCACATAACCCTTCAGTCTTTCCGTTAGTGGAAATTTTGGGGGTAATAGGGTTTTTGAAGCTATCGAAATTTCAGAGCCAGAATCTATAAGAGCTTGCGCCCAGCGGTCTCCTATTTTTATCTTGACGGTACAAAGCTGCGCCTGCCCATGGCCAAGGCCATAGGTATTTTGGTGATTGTTCCTATACGTTTTGTAACCCGGTTCTGCTACTACTTCGTCTGTATAACAAGAACTAATCTGTACAAATCCTGGTTGGTGTTGTTCTTTAATGTATGACCAGTCCGAGCGGTCATTTTCCCATATTACGTCATGGCTAATTCTCTGACTAACTAATCTTTGCGCTGTGTGAAATTTTCTAAGATATTGTAGGCACTGTTCGAGATTATTGCAATCATCCACTTCAAGCATCAGCTTATTGAGGATGTCTGGCAACAAACTCATTCTAAGTTTACTCATCAATTCACTTTCATTAACCCAACCTCGTAAGAATTTCAAATCCTTTATTAACTTATAAATGAACGCTAAGGTACTTTCATTAGGTTGTTGTTTTCTTGTATCAACGTCATATTCTAATCTTGCAGTATACTCAATACTAGGAAAAGCCTTTTTAAGTTTTTCTTTCATCTCGCTATAGTTTAAAGGTAAAATGTTTGCTAGGTCTACTAAATAGAAGGAGAAAGCTTCCCCTTTTAGACAGTAAGGAAGGTAATTTACTATCTCTAGGGTTGACCATTCGTATATGCTAGCCACTAATTCATATTCTTGCAGGAAAAGTTCCACACACTCATGTCTATTACCGGAGAAGGAGGGAATTTCAACATTTGGATAGATCTTGAATGCTTGTGGTTTAGCACTAATAGTAGAATTTTGATTGTCACCCTCGGGAGGAGGGTTGCTAACTTTGCCTGTTACTACTGTATCCGCAAATTTAGGTTTCTCAAAACTATATGGTATTGATGGCTCTGTAACCGGACTAGTCTTAATTTCTTGCTCAGATTTTAAATTTATATGAGGCTTATCCTCAGGATCTACTTTTAGAAAGGACGAAAATTTTGAATTTTGCTTGTCAGAAGTCATATCTCCACTTGATGATTGTGAAACGGGCTCATCTTTCAGAACTAAGGACCTGTCTAAAGAAGCCGAGGTGTTGAAATTTTCGGAAACGGACCTATAGTCGGTATCAGTTACGCTTCTATTTTCTAACTCGGAGGTTTGTTCTGAACTATATTCTGATGTATAAGATCTATCATGATCGCTAAGCACTGATTTTTCTGTTCTTTCCCCTTCGCTAAACTCTAATTTCTCCACTGGGGTCGTGGGTGTAATTACGCTACTAGGTGGCGAAACAAACACTATCTGTAAGGGATTTAACTTTTCCTCTTGTTGGTACTTTTTCATTTCTTTAGTCGCAGGTGATTCACTAGGGTCATTATAGGAACTAAATTTAGAACTAGTACTAGCTGAAGGTTGTAAACCACTATTCTTATCACTATCAGTTTGTTTGTTAGACTCACTTTGGGTTGGAGAGGATGAGGGATCGTCTCTATTTTCTACTTCATCTAAACAAATTACTGACGCACCAAATTCCGCGTAATCAAAGATTTTACCAACGTTTTCGTTTATTCTACTTTCAGACCAGGAATCGTTATTTTCTTTTTCTTCCTCTTCAATTTGCTTCTGGTGGTCAGAGCAAACTGAGGGAAAAGCATCATCACTTTTCTTCTCTTCGCCTAACCTACTCTCGATTGGAGCAGTTGCAACGAGGTCATTTCTCTGGTCAGCGTCCTCTGGGGGAGGGTCTTGGTTCGCTGCTCGGGGAGTAGAAACCGTGGGAGGATCCCAATGATCATATCGGAGTTCTTCTCCGGAGTTCCACGAAGGTTTTGACTCATCCTCCAGCGATGACGCGGAAGGAGACTCCGGTTTGCCGTTTTGTATTTGCGCTATTTCCTCGTTTTGTAATTTCTGTAGTTCATATCCCAACCAATCGTCTTTCAAAGATTCACCCCCATCTGAATCGGCACTACTAATATCTCCGTTTGACCACCTAACTTTACTAACTACACTAAGTATGGTATCTATACTGTCCAAATATTGCAGTTTCTCTTGGAGGGTAAGGCTATCTTCAAACATGACAGGATTGGTTTGAGTAGCGGTTGTCCGAAGGACCTTAAGTTCACGGTCGGTAACAATCCGGGTCATTTTAGGGAACTTATATTCAGTTTGAACACTAACATCTTTCTTTTGAAAATCGTCGGTCTGTATTTCCATATCAAAATTTCCAACTACATTTTCCTCAGGTAATAAATCTTCAAAGGGGGCTGAGGGGTCCGCTTGAAATAAAATACCTAATTTCTCTTCTTCGTCACCTTGGCGACGAACAACTGTGACCTGTACTTTCTTGTTCCGAAGTTGTTTAGTTAAAGGTCGAATTAAGTTTCCTACTGCTGGGGACAGTTCTGTTTGTAAGGAATGCTTAATCTGGTCTATTAACTCTTCATCGTTAGGTTGTGTCAGAGAACGCAATTCATTTGCATTATTTTCGTCAGGGTTCTCAATTTTCGTTTCCCTTGGTTCGGTTCCTATATTTGCATAAATTGGCTCTTTATTCGTTGAAGTCTTGGGTTCGAGACCAATATTTTCGTAAATTGGCTCTTTACTCGCTGAAATTCGTGATTCAGTATCTAAGTTAGCATACATCTAGGACCGATCTCGGCATAAACCGTTTCATCACTACTACCGGCATAAAAAGATTGAAAGGTGGGTCTTTGCATTTCTAACGGCGTTCTAAGATCTGAGAGTTCGTATTTAATAGGAAAATATAGCGCTACTGGGCTATCTGGTCCTTTTGATACACCAATATCTTTATTTTCTGCACTTAACACTAAATTACTTAATCTATTTTCCTTATCAGCTAACTTATTATTATCTAAGGGACTTTGGTTCGAGGGGACATCAGGTATTGCACCTGCTGTTGTTTCTATCTCAATTGTTGCCTGAGGCCATTCCTGACCTGCAGTTATTAGTTCGGCTATCTCTAGTTCATCTTTTAAATTTACTTCATTCACTAGAGTTTTCGGATCTACCCCAGGTGGGGTCTCATCAGTATCTGAATTTACATAGATCGTCCTAGGAGCTGGCGTTGGTTTTTCACTTGAACCAGCACTTGGTATTTCTATATCATTTCTAGTCGGGATAGGACTAGACGCGGCCAGCGGCGTTAGATCGCAACCACTCGCTGGTGCGTCTGGGGTTTACGGGCTCGCGGTCGTTGGTTCACGATATCTTGGCTGACTCCACGTATCCAAGTATCTCGGTAATGGATTCTTTTTCCAACGACCAAACTCAGGAGGAGAATGCCCGTAGACTTTTATTTTATTGCACTCAATACAATAATAATTATTCCACCGATCTAAAATATAACGGTGCTTGCCCGTGGGTGTCTTAGGACAATGAGATTGCCCTAAATCTAATAGCTTTTCTTTGATTTTCTGCGCGAAACTCATTTTTTGATAAATGAATCTGTTTTTCACAAGTCAGTGGCCCCCTAAACCAGGGCAGTGGGTAATCAACCCATTTCCTCTGATATAATAAGAATTTAATCACTGATAGCTACTTCCCTCGGAAATGCTACGTCAAAAGTTTCTTACGTATTATGCGACTTATTATTATTTCAATATCTTCATTTAACTTCCTTTGAAATACTCAACTTCCCTTTCTTTATAAATTTTGCTTTAATTTTTAGAACGGGAAACGGAAAGTGACTAGACAGCTGTTTATAACAGATAATGCTTATTTGCTCACATAAGATGATTTTACTTTTTACGTCTATTCTTTAACTTGTTTTCTTTTTTTTTAAAACTTCACTTTTTTTTAAACTATTTTGCTTTAAATTCACGAGGGGGACTTCGGTCATCCAACCATTGGTTCATGTACCTGCATTTTGATTTTTGATATTGCATTTGCATAAAGGTGAGTTTTAGGCAGTTATTCCCAGGCAGCCGTCGGGCTTGCACCCCTATTACAGAGCGGCCCTGCTGGACCTAGAGAATAAGATACCTGTGACCCCCAAGCTTTGCATGGGAAAGGATTTTAGACACTTATCGCCGGACAGACTAGTCGAACTTTCATCCCGTAATACGGGCGGTTCTGCTGTCTAGAGATAAACTGCCTGTGATCCTCCCCAAATAAGTGGTAAAGGTATTAGCCACTTATCGCCGGACAAACTAGTCGAACTTTCATCCCGTAAAACGGGAGGTTGTGTTGACCAGAGATAAAACTGACTGTGACCTTACCAAAGCGAGCAGAAGCATAAGCAGACTTAAAGTTTTGCAAGTACATGAGACAAGAGCTGAATTCTGTCTTAACACTCGCGTCCCGATTGTTTTTCATTTCCATTACTACACAAAAAACGTCGTGAGGTAAACTGAGTCTTGCTCTGCGGAACCTAGCAACTATTCCGCTGACTTATAATCACTTAAAGCGAGAGAAGTTGAGAATAAAAATATTTTCGTCGCCACTTCACTACATGTGAAACGCACTATTTAGAGCAGAAAAAAGTATATTTGTATATCAGAGTCATAGGCTGAACACCGCCTAGGCTAAGTACGCCACTGAACTTTACTGACTTTACATAGTATCGATTCACCACTTGGCTAGTCAAAAGAAAAACTTCGCGTACACTTTTCACTTTTATCTATTGAAAGCTCTTCGGTAAAAAAAAAATCACTCCCGATTTGCTAAAATCGCGTTTTAAGGCAACTGAGATAGTTGGTTCCCCTATAAAGTGAATGAGCACCAGAGATTTGTTTAGAGATTCAAGAACACACAGTTGGTTACCCGGCGAACACCGAACACCATAAAATGTTATATATGATGTTTTGGTTATGAGATTGGCGTAGCAATTGTGTACACTTTCTTTTGTGAAATCGTAATTGAGATCACTTCTTCACTCTCCACCCAGTAATACAAAGTTGGTTCGGAGTCCAACTCCCTTTTAGCCTCGGTCTCGACAACGTCTTTGGCTTACTGGTTCGAAGGTGATGAGAAAGCGCACTAACAGTGGTAGAGCTTGGTACTGGAAATCGAAACCCAGGTAACACATGGAGACTGTGAGTTGAACCTAATTTGGTGGGATAGCTTGATTAAATTAACGAGACCATTTCACTTTTCGTTTTATTAAAAAAAATAAAAATAGAAATACAGATGAATTTAACAAAATCGGTTACTTGGAATTACAACTTGGTAGTTTTACTACATCATCTAAGCGGGAGCACAACCCCTATAATACTCAATGGGTGCTAGAAGGTTTTATGCTAAACCGCGATTTATTGAAAATAGTGAAATATGAACTTCATACCTCGCAACTTGCATTGGCCCGAAGGGAAAAATGTTAATTCTCGAAGAGGGAATTTGGTCTCAAGTTGAAGGGACTTCGTATTCGACACAAACGTTCTCAAAGTGCTCATCTCGCGTTAAAGGGGGAACTTAGAAAAAATAATCACATACCTGATGTTCTACTAAGCGTCCGGGACTGGAGAGCACACACACTCGTCGACTGTCGTCCGTAGAATCAACCGGAGTGGCGAACAAGCCTCGTTTATATAGGCGTTACGTCCCACGCATTTCTGCCAGTTTCTGACGTAGCTCGAACGCTACGTCACGAGCCTCATCGAGCATGGGAGAGACTTCTTCACGCGCATGCTCAATAGTGGTTAAGACTTCTAGTGTTTTCTATGATTTTTTCTCTATCACGCCGGGATTGAAATTCCTATTTTACATTTATTTTTACAGTTTTTCTTTTACACCTAGTTCTAACTACATAATAGATTTCATGTATTTATTGCTTTCGTGGTATTCCCGAAATATTGCATCTAGGACCCAGCTCTGTGATCTGAGTAAAATCAAAGCTAGGGTCATACCACTAATACATGCGTGTGGATAGGTGTCAATGAGGCATCAGGTTGTTAAATCAATCTGACCCTCAACCGACTCCGTTCTCCCTATCTCTCTTTTCCTTACTACACTCACAATTTGAAAAGCGCGGGCGTCTTGCCCCATAATTTGAGTCCGGCATAGGACTTCGAGGCACAACTGTGTAACAATAATAACCGCCATATTTAAAAACGTAAGAACGGTAACACGTAAGAACGATATTAGCTGAAATCACTTATACAATGCTTTATCTTTAATTTGGGACCAGAACGAAGTTTGTATCTCAGTTCTATGATGAGATATTATCACATAAGCATAAGTAGTCGTAGTTGCGTGGCTGCCATATTGATGACGCAATATCAGGCGGTTGTCCATGTTTTTTTTTTTTATTTATTTTTCTGTGGAGTATCAGGAGAGTCCATAAAATGTGTTTAAATGAACATTTGCTTTCTAATATTTTTTCCAGTTTCGAGCCGTTTTTGCCTTAATTTTCCTATGCTATGTTCACCTTTTTCTTCATCTGTTGTAAGGTAGCTCAATTTCATCTTATTAAGAACACATCTTTCTAAGAAAATAAAATTTTTGTCCTCTCGGCTGTAAACCTATGAAAATGGAGTTAAGTCCCTCTGGTTCTCATGTGACAAAATATAGTAAGAAGTTTCGATAAAACAAACTCCTTAGAGTATACTTTCTGAAATCTATTACATATTGTATTTAAGTTCCATATGACCCACACTTGCCAATATCATTCTATAAAACAAGGAAATCTTGAGGTACAAGAAGCAAAGAGCAGCATGAAGCTGCATAAGCGCTTAAACACATTAGATGTATCTCGCATTCTAGTGACATCTACTGAGTCCTGTATAAACTACTTACTCACAGATGTTTCCCTTTCCATCAGAAGGAAGCAGCGTAATGAAAATGTCTGATACGTACAGGAAAACCATAATTGATATCACCCTCCCCTAAAAGAAAATGTGCAACATAAAATGAAAATGGACTTATGGGACTTGCCCTGTTAAGATATTAAAGGTTGACTGCTAACGTGATTTTAGAGTACTGGTTCCAGGAGAGAGAAATTTCTTTTGATCTTTGGCTCGATTATGAATAGTTATATCACATTTTGATCACGTTATTTTTTTCTCCCGAAAATGTACCAATGGGAGCCGAGCACCATATGTGATGTTTATGGTATCACAGTAACTTGTGACAATAGCATCATATATGATGCACAAGAAAATGGCTAGTTTAGTAATTTGTGATATCAAGCATGAGCATCATATATGGTGCTCATGGGCCCACAGAGAAATAAGGTGAGCACGACGTATGAAGCTCATGGCAGTCAACCTGTTAACATATTTCGTCTTCTTAACGATAGAAATGTATTATTATCAGAAGTAGCAGTATGACAACCCACCGCCCTCTCCCAGAAGTCGGTTCTGAGTTCGCCCCTGCTCACCATCAATATTTAATTTATGATAGCAGTTAGAGTTCCAGGAAGGAAGTGTTTTACGAAAGTCAATTAAGAATTATTAACTGCCTGAAATGTTAACAACAAGGTTTTGTAGTGGATTAAATCGCTTCGTATTTAATTTAATATTTACTAAGGTTATCAATTGTTTCCTAATCTCAATTACTATCACTTCTTGCTGGAATAAAGTAGTTGGGTTGATGTTGACTTTAACCCCCCTTTCAGCACCGATGCTATATGAGACGGGACGTATTGATTAACGTGGAGTCCAAACCACATGAGTTCCCACAGAGAATCGAACCTGGGCTTCTCACGCTAAAGGCGCGTACTTGGTGCAGTAAAGGAATAAAATCAGATAGGAAATTTGAGTAATATCAAAACACTCTTTGTCACTGTTTATTTTCGTTAAATCCATTACCTGATTAATGTTGTAACTGAAAAAAAAATTTTATCACTTCCAGTTTCAACGGGACATATAAAGTAGAGACAAAACTCATTCTTGAGACTCTGAATCAGCGTCGAAGATACGTTTCTTTTTATAATTTTAAACACACAGTTTTTGCTCTATTGAGACCAATATGAATCCGTAGATACCACTTGTCCCATCCATAGAATGTTGCATGTTATGGTATACTCCTTCAATTGAAGAAACTTTCTTGTGCCTATTAATTATAATTTCTATTCCATGTGTATTAACATAGAAACCACAAATTATTAGCTTCTACCATTTCTGGTTTGAAGAGGTTAACGGAGGAGAGAGAAGCTGTTCTTGGGTGGCTGAATGAGTTGCAAAAATGCTCTTCTTGATATATTTTGTTCTGTTTTTACTCTATGAAAATCAGTATTTAAAGCTGAAGTAGTAGCAAATTACAACCACTTGCACTGTTTGTAGAGTATTGTGGATGGTGATGATGTGTTCTCTTAATACGCTGATTCGATTTCGGAAAAGTCCTTGTCGCTATTTATTACCGTTCTTGTTCTATGGCGATAAACACTGAAACAGGAATTGGTTAATTTCAACAACTAGGAGTACAGGGTTAATAAAGAAGATGAAATATATTCGTAGGACGCTGAATCAATTGAAAAAAAAACTAGTCCTGAATATCGTTTTTGCTCAAGCATCTCTTGATAGAAAGATTAACGGACATAGCGTTTCTATAAGACTTCTTACACTCATGAATAGCATAGTTTGGAAGGCTAAAAAGCATATTTGTCAAAATAGGGGGCCAATTGCTTTTCTTTTCTCTCAAAATGACGAAAACTTCGTATATTATTTATATTATGTCAGTGTCTATACAAGTGTTAAATTTCTTCGTCTCCATATCCAGGAAAATATTGATGTATTGTAATTCACGAGAAAATAATCTTGAACTGTATGTTCGAAAATTAAATTGCACCAGTAGGAATTATTTCCAAATAGTTCTAGAACTTAAGTAAATAATATATAGTAGATGATAAAAATTATAAATTTAAAATGTAAATGTCAACGATTTCAGCAAAATGTACGATCTACTATCTTTTAAATTTAGCAAAAAGAAACATTAAACTAGTCTTTCATACTATATGTACAAATTTATTGTCGATGAGATAATTTCCAACTATTGAATTTATGTTTTTTCCACCAAATACGACTTGATTACTTTTCTACCCATGCCCTAATAATTGTGATATCTTTGCATCGTGTACAATCCTTTTGTTTTGTGCGACGCTAAAAACACTATTCTATGGTTTCCTATTAGAACGTTGAGTAATGCTGCCACATTTTTCAGAGAGAAAAAGGGAAGACTTTACGACTTTTAGAGGAAGAACGGAAAATATCTCATATTTATAATATATATATATCTATATATATAAAAGAGAACGTACAATTTTTTGTCCGCTCATCACGCTAATACGGCTGAACCAATTTCTTTCATTTTTGGGGGGTTATTAGGATTTGGACCCTAGATGGTTTTTATCATATCACTTTAATTTTTAATTACCAGTGTCTTGAGATAATTGACCATTCAGGTGTCCACAAATCCTTTGTTATTAGTTCATCATAGGTAAAAATAAACGTATTTATATGCAACCCGCATGACCGTGTCACTCGGCGGGTTAACATAAATGACAGGCGATATACAGCGGAAAATAGCTTGAATCTTCTGTTTAAAATTTTTTAATTGATTTGCTTATTTTTACAGACACTTTTACAATATGCCAGCACCGGGATGACCGCAGCGAAGCGGGGCGGGTTAACATAAATGACAGGCGATATAATGTTAAGATTTACTGCAATCTTCTATGGTTTTTATCATATCACTTGAAAGCGAAAAAGTAAAAATTATCTAAGTAACAAAGTTTATTGCGTTCCGGGGTGACCGCAGCGAAGCGGGGTGAACGCTGCTAGTTGTTTCATATAGTAAAGCAGCTTAATTTTGATTGGGAACTGGGACAGTTTCATTAACAACAATTATAACGTATTCAACAGGAAAAAAAGTTCATTACAATTACTGGTGATCGATCATTTGACTTGAATTCCACGTTAAGCCCTAGGTTCTCATCTCAAATGACCACGGTACTGAAAGGCAACCAATGAAGTACATTACATAATCTTTGGTGTATTATAACAGTATTTTAATGAAGATTGCTTGTCTTAGCGGTCCACATCCTTTCTTATACTTTCAAATATACTTTGCCGGACCTATCAAAATTCATAAGTGACGTCCTCGATTTCCATTCCAAAACTCTCCAAGAAGATACTGGACAGGAAGTTTAGTGAGCTCAACGGTTTTACGTGAGGCTAGAAAATAAAACTAAACAGCTAACAAATGTCTAGAACATTTCTTAGATGCAACCAATGATCGTTTCCGTTTTTAAACCTGCTTTTGTGGAGCATATTTTAAGTTCTTTACCTATTGCTTTCTTGCAGTTCTCATAATGATTTCCTTTAGATATTGGTGTATTTTTCTTCGTAGAAACAGCACGGGTCTTTCTATCTTCAATCTCCCAAGCCTCAGGTTAAAATAATGTATAAAGCATTCCTGATGAAGTACTGTCCTGAAACTTAGGCATTAGAAAACTTGAGGCATTAGAAGACTTGAGGCATTAGAAAAGGCTCAATCCATTTTGACAACCTGCTATTACAGTATTAGGAAACGAAATATATTTTTAATGAGTCATTGTATAACAATATTACATATATATTTCCAAGAACGCTGTTACTGCTAACAAGGAAGGGTCACGCAGTGGCTCCGCTGAGATCCGAACGAGACAATTGTGTTTGCATTTGATATGTTATAACTAGATGAATTCCCAAGTTATACGTGCCACCGAGCGGAATATCGTGACTTACAACATATTTTGTAATGTAAGAACTACAAAACATTTATCTGGTATAATAGTTTGAACCGGGTCATTTGTTCGAAAAAGGTTGAGTATGTGGAAAACTCGGCCAACACGTATCCCGTCATTTTCAACGACAAACATTTTTGGGGTAAAAACTTTGTCCCAGGGTCCCAGACGGGGTCCAACTCAAATTTTTCAAATGGCAAGGGGGGTTAAGTGGCACATCATTTGAAAGCTGTTGTAAAATGAAAGAAAATGCAGCAAGTCACGACTCTCTACAACAACCCTGTGCAAAATGGCGATGTGTCAAAGTGTAAACGAAAACTTAATTGAAAAGTTCATGGTCACCCCTATAAATCGGAAACGGTAAGACAAATGTGAAAACAGGAAAGGGAGTTTGGCATTATTTTTAAAGTACAACGATTAAAGTGAAAACGTCTTGTCCCAGGGTCCCCACATGGTCCCAGGTGGGGTCCAACTGAAAAGTTTCAAATGCCAAGAGAAGTAGGACATCGTTTGAAAGCTGTTGTTAAATGAAAGAAGACGGAGCGCATCTCGACTTTCTACGACAACCCTGTCCAAAATTGCGGTGGGTCAAAATGTAAACAAAAGCTTAATTGAAAATATATTGCCACATTGAATCCAAGAGGGCCGCTTCAAACCTATATCGAAAGGATTAGCGTACCAAACTGCTGAAGCTACGAAAACAAATTTGGCATTAATGTTGATTACTAAGTGACTAAAATATGCAAAATGTTCAAAAACGCAACATCCTGAGTTCAAAATGCCGCACTATGTATCGAACGCATATCCAGCTCACACCACTGGTGTTGGAGAAGCGAACGTTTATGGTTAATAGTAGATATCCACATATCAAAGAGTTTAATCTGTAATCCAATGTGGCTGCCGTGTGAAAAATGCGTTTGTATATAAATATGTTATTTCTTGGAATACTGTGACCAAACCAACAAAGTTTGACCCAGCTCGATGTACTGAAATGACTTACACATGTTTGGTACTACTCGCCAATCTTGCAAATGATTTTTTTTTTGTATATTTGGTATTGCTTGAAGTATTGCGATCAAACCAGCGAGTGACATACAAATGTAACCATCACGAATACGTTACAATAGAGCCCCCGACCTACTGGTGCACAAAGTTCTTTCTGTATGAACTACGTATGACAAAATTAGAAAAATACCCGAAGGTGTTCAACTTTTGTTTAGCAGCATGAGTAGGAAATCAGAGTTGTGTGTTCATCGCATATTCGTTATACTCAAGTAAATAATGTCCAGAGAACCGTGACGAACATGCATTAAGAACAAATTATATATGTGTTGTTACCGAATGAAATAATAGTTGAAGTGAATCGAAATTAAATTGTTCTTTAGTCTTCCTATTATTTCTAAATACATAATAGAGAAAAATAGAGATTTAGATTTCTACTATGAATGACATAGGTTTTAAGCGGCCATCTTGGATTCAAGGTGGCCATAGTTTTTCAGTTAAGCTTTTGTTTACATTTTGACCAGCCACAATTTTGCACAGGGTTGTCGTAGAAAGTCAAGACTTGATCCATCTACTTTCATTTAACAAGATCTTGCAAACGATGAGCTTCTTAACCTCTCTTGCCATTTAAAACTTTTAGTTGGACCCCACCTGGGACCCTGGGACAAGACGCTTTAAATCAAATTGTTGTACTTTGAAAATAATGCCACACTCCCTTTCCTATTTTCATATTTGTCTCACCGTTTCCGATTTATAGGGATAACCATGGACTTTTCAATTAAGTTTTTGTTTACATTTTGACCCGCCGCCATTTTGCACAGGGTTCTCGTAGAGAGACGAGACTTGCTGCATTTTCTTTCATTTTACAGCAGCTTTCAAATGATGTGCTACTTAACCCCCTTGCCATTTGAAAATTTTGAGTTGGACCCAGTCTGGGACCCTGCGGGGGACCCTGGAACAAAGTTTATACCCCAAAAATGTTTGTCGTTGAAAATGATGGGATACGTATTGTCCGAGTTTTCCATTTACCCAACTGTTTCCGAACAAATGACTCGGTTCAAACTATTCTGCCAGCTTTGTAGCTTTTATATTACAAAATATGTTGTAACTCACAACATTCCGCCCGGTGGCACGTATAACTTTGGGATTCGTCTAATTATAACATATCAAATGCAAACACAATTGTCTCGTTCGGATCTCAGCGGAGCCACTGCGTGACCCTTCCTTGTAAGAGGTTAAGTTATAACTCCTTTGCGTGGGAGACACGGCTTGAAAATTAACGGCTGTAACGTGTGGTTCAGATTCCACGATAAGCTATCCACATCTCATACTGGCTCGTAGTTGAAAGGAATACCAAATTCAATATCAGCTCAACACGTAAACCCGAACCCGGTTTTAGCATTGCGTAGCTAAAACCAGACACAAAATGGGAGTCTCAAGGAAAATGACTATAGCAAATTCGTAACTTTTAATAACGAAATAATATTTTAACTTTTTTTTTGAAGAAAACAACACTCCAATCTAACAATATATCTTTTGTTCTTCCGCATGTTTCTATTATTTTTCAAAGCCAAATATAAACAAGTTTGCTGCTAATATAGAAAAGAAGAAGTTGTAAAAATAACATTAAATGTCGTCCAATTTAGTGCAGTAACTTTACAACATTCGCACACATAGTGACATTGTTAACGTTAATATAGAAATGAGAATAAACTTCAAAGCAATACAAACATAAACATGATAATCGTTTGTATATAAAAAGGAAACTATTACTTGGTACGGATAAATGACAGCAAAGCAGACATCAAGAAATATACAAAACATAAATATTGTTAAACACAAATTTCGGCCTGTTAGAACTTTGACGTTCTTTATTATTTTCCATTGTTAAAAAAATGGAATTTCCACATTTTAACCCTGTAGGCTCTACTTATGCCTTTTAAGGTAAGGGTAACGGATTTTAATGAAATTGAATAATTATGAAAAACATGGTGGAATTAGAATGTGGAAGGAAAACAGGAGAACCCCGAGATAACCCAGTAACGCGTTGTTCGCTACCACAAACCCATATGACTGGGATCAACCCAAGCACCCACATAGCTTCAGAGGTGGGGACTCTACCACGTAACCAGAGCCCTCACCTCATTTTATTTACTGTTAATCCTTACAATGTCTGCTGAAATTTTAACCCAAATTAATACACACATTGCAGTTGCATTTGACAGAAACGCAATTAGAGTTAATTAAAAGAAATGTATCTATATACCTAACATTGCGTGCTTGGTTAAGAGTTGAAAATTTCCAAGTGTTACATGCAGCACTGGACAATGAACTGGTCAGCTCTTTCGGTTAACAGCGAGAAGAAACGAAAATTTTGATTAGCAATCAATTTTGATTATACAGGGTGCCCCACAAAAAGCACGAAATTTATTGTAGATTCTGTAATATGATGTGGACACACATCTTTTCATTTACATTTTACTGACACCGTCACTTGAATGTTCATAGTTAATGCAAGTGCTCAAAATGATTCCCTTTGGCTTCCATACAGCGCCGTGGACGTTTTAACCAACTTCTGTGTTCTGTTTTGTTTTTTTATGGTGTCACAGCAAGCTCCAACACTTACCGTTTTATTGGCGTCGCGATTTGACGTCATGCCAGATCCTCGCTTACGCACTTTTGCAGCAGGTGACCCTTCCTTCTTTTTGCAGCAGGTGACCCTTCCCTCTTTAGTACTGACACAACATCGGAAAACTGATATTTAATTATTGCACTCAAGAACTGTGGCAAAATATCCCTGCATTTCTTTCGTCCCCACGTCGGGCGCTTTTGCTTCAAAAGTACTATCACCTCGCGTTGGAAATTCGTTAGTTGAGCCATCCTGAAAAGAAACAATGAACAATGTGTGGATTACATACGTAATACACACAATGGAACAGCACAAAACTATACAACTGCACATAACACACATTATTGCACATACAATCGCTCTTATTGTAGAAAATCCAAATTTCCTGCTTTTGTGTGGGGCACGCTGTAAAAGAATATTATTATCAAAATTATTGATGTTTTGTAGCTTTTGTTCCTAAGAGAGGTAATATTTAAGAATGTTATTCCATTAAGGATGACTGGAATGCTAAACTTTATGCAATTTCAGTTCCGCTGCTTACAACATCATCACTGACTAAGACTCAACTGCTATATCATTTTCTGATGTTTATGCTACTAACTCTTTACCTAGAGTAAAAAAGCAGTTATAAATATTTTAAATTATACGCTACTTGTGCACAAATACATTTTATTTAATTTTGCACGAAATTATAAACTTATTTTCACAAACACTCAAAGTTATTAGTGTTAACAGAGTCCGCTAATAACCAACACCTCAATCATGTTAAGCACCAGAAGCATGACGTCATTTAAGTCTCCAAAGAATCCGTTAATAACACCAGCAAACGAAATCAGCTGAAAATGAAGAGATTAAGACGAAAAATGAAAGCAAATACAGGCCAAAGTGTACCAATGAAGGTGGAAGTACTGGAATACACCCTCCATTCCAAAAGAAACCGAACTTTTGAAAACAAATAGTACCACTAGTGTCATCTGTTGTAATATTTTACCGGTAGATGGCGTAGTCCCTCATTGACAACTGGTATAAATGTCATGACATTTGGATGCACGGCAACAAAGTTATTGCGTTTCAACTGTCAGTGTGTTGTGTACATCGGTCGGAAAATGAGTTTCAAACAACGAGCTGCAATTGAGTTTTGTGTTAAACTGGGTAAAACGTTTAGTGAAACGCACCAAATGCTACAAAATGCATATGGTGATGAGTGTCTATCCCGTACGCAAGTTTACGAGTGGTTCAGGCGATTCAAATCGGGTAGAGAGACGCTGGATGATTACGAAAGATCAGGCCGTCCCAGAACCGGATTATCGGAAGAAAACATCGAAGAAGTGCTTGAATTCATCAAACATAACAAAAAATCGTCGGTGAAAGTTATTGAAATGGAATTAGGCATTCCTCAAACAACCGCATACCCTTTTTGACCGAAGTTTTGGGCCTTAAGAAGGTTAATTCGCGGTTTGTACCACATAAACTCACCGAAGACCAAAAAGTTGATCGAATTGCGCATTGCAAAGACATCGTTAAAAGTGCTCGGCAGGATCGAAACTTCTTGAAATCGATTGTAACTGGTGACGAGACGTGGTGTTTTGAATATGAGCCCGAAACAAAGCGGCAAAGTGCTGAATGGAGAGCGCCGGATGAAGGAACACCCAAAAAATGTCGCTTGGTGAAGTCAAAAGTTAAGGTGATGCTGATTTGTTTTTACGATTCAAAAGGAATTATCCACAAAGAATTTGTTCAGCCCGGCCAGACAGTCACTGGAGAGTTTTACTTGGGCGTCATGAAGCGTTTGCTGGCAAGAATTCGTCGTATTCGGCCCGAATATCGCAAAATCGGCAGTTGGACTCTTTTGGACGATAATGCACCATCACATCATTCGCGACTTGTAACTGAATTTTTGGTCAAAAATCACATTATTCGGTTGCATCATCCGCCCTATTCACCAGATCTCGCTCCGTGCGATTTCTATCTGTTCCCGAAACTGCATTTGGCGATGAAAGGAAAGTGGCACGCATCGATTGATGCCATTGAGAATGCGACGACCGCCGTCCTAAAGACCATTCCAATAAAGGACATGGAGAAGTCGTTTGACAACTTGTTGGAGCGTGCAAATATGTGTCTCGATGCAGAAGGGGAATACATTGATTAATAAAAATGATTTGTTCCAAAATGTACATTGCTTTTTTGTTTTTTTAAAACGTTCGGTTTCTTTTGGAATGGAGGGTGTATGTGCTCCTTTCGGAAAATGTCACTTGTCATATCTTGATTTGTTGATTGTGTTTAGATCTCCATGTACGCCTTCCTCTGTCGCTGAAGGCTTTTGTTGCTGTCAAAATAAATCACGTAAGTTTTCATTTATTTATTATTTACATTTTCTCGACAAAATTGCGTTGCCTTCACACAATAAGAAATCAAATAGCTGCATATCGAATTCATTCTATTTGGCGCACACAAGTAAATAAACCTACAATGAAACCAGAAATATAATATCTAATTCTTATATAGTAGGAATTAATAATATTAATTCTAAATGTTTTCAATTAGCTATGAAATTCTTTAGATTCTTTCCAACTACAAAGAAAATATTGCCATTTTGGGGAGGCCTCGAAATGGATCATTAAGGAAGTCTCGTATCTCAATATCAAAACGCATCTTACCTGCTATACCCACGCGCGATCCATGATTCCCTTTCCTTGTAGCTGAGGTATTAAGCATGTTTGTAATATATGTATGTAACTAAGAATGAAGATTCACGTATTCGTGAGAGACTTTATTTGTGAAAAAAGTATTGCAATGCCTTTCTAACTCATATCATAACCCGAGTTGAATTTTGTTCCAACTGTTGCATAGAATGAGGATTTTCCTTAGACCAGACGGTGAAATTCCTCCTGTGTGAATCGCACATTGATATGAAAGTAACAGTCGTTATCGATACACAGCATTTGGAAATGTTGTCAAAAAGTAAAACACACTGTTCTTTGTCTATGTTAATCCTTTTGTATGCTGAACTTTTTTTAATATGGTCACGAAGAGCTGTGTTGTTTGTTTCTGTTGTTGTTGTCATTTCACCTGTGAAGGAAGCCTACTCAATTCTTAGACCCACAGGAATTGAATATATTTTATGTAAGTATACATCAGAAGTATCAATATTGCAGATTATAAATATTTCCTGAATTGCTACTGCCGGAATCGAATCCGAGTCCCAAACTTTATGAAACTAACGCTTATGCCACTACTCTAAGACATCACTGTTCTGGGAGAAGGAAAAAAAATGGATATGCCGTAAATTCAGTAGTTACAGTTTTACGATTCCAGTGTAATAATGCTGAAGCTTTCTGATTTCAGTCATTACAAAATAGTAATGTATTATGCAGAACGATTAGTCCAGAGAATTCAACTTTAAATTCACAACTCATATTTATGAAGGCAATACCGTATGCTCTCGACTTTGGCCCTGATTCTCAATGGTGAACATGAGATAAGTGCGATAATTGTATGAATGTAGATGGCAACTGCCGTCGATCATTAGAAAGTGAGTATGGGAGAACTATGAAAAAAAAGTAAATAGACACGTCATTTTGTTATAAAATTACAAAGCGAACGCATTTTATCTTATCCCAAACATCTAATATACCCAGTTAAAGAAGCACTCTGATTGACCAAATTATAAAGATCTCAATGATTTATCCCTTTACAAACGACATTTCCTTTATAACCTTGTTGGCGAAGTCTTAAGAACACTCGACTAACAATCATAGGATTGCTGGTTCGAGCCCTCTCCTTGGCATTTTTTGGTTCTTTTTTAGTGTTTTTTCAACTCATCTTAATGTAAACAAATCACACATATAAGCGATTTAACATATTTTGGGGGAGTAATTTTGTGATTCATTGGAGTTTTGTCACATCTCTGCCGCTGGTGGGCCACTGGTGGTATAATTTTCAAAACGGAAGAAAGGCCGAAAGAAAGGTCTCTAGCAGGCTGCCAATTTCTGGCGAGATATCGCTAGTTGTCTATCGGTGATACACCGACGCTTACGACATGGTTTGTATATTGATATTTGTATTTGTAAGAAAAGCAATAGGACTTATACAACTACTTGGCTATCGAGACACACTGCCTGTGAGTTTTAGAGGAGCTAACTACTGGAAAAATACATTTTTGAATCACTATAATATTTAAAGTATTATATAAAAATGAATATAACTATGCGTAATCATCCCTTCCAAATTGCAGTCAAATAAAATGACTTTCGGTATACAGTTAGGCCTTAATCCAAACTGTGATATGTTTGTTATGATAATATCCAAGGGGATAGTGGGGATCCGAATATTTGCGCAAACTGTAAGTATCTCACAAGCCGGTAATCTTACGGAGCTGAAATTTAGTATATTAACGCTTGAATAAAAATGAACGAAACGTCTCCTAGCATATTTTTAATATTCTCGTTTATGGGGAGTGTTGCACTTACTACATATGGCAAATAAATAGTGGGTTATTTTGTAAAAATAATCGGAAACGATCGATATTAGTTGATAAACAAATTGAGAAAGAAGAAATACATTAGTCGACTCTCACTTATTCATTGACGTGAGAGATCCGGGTTCGATTCCCGGCGGGAACATATATAGTTAAGATTCACGTTTAGGGATGCGCATTAGACGAGACGAGACAGAATTTTCCTGACAAAATTCGAGTCAAAACACAGCTCTTCTAATAGAAAAATATACATTTCTCGAGGCGAGACATCTCTTTTATAGCACATTTTCGAGTAGAGACAGCCTCAAATCTTATCTCGTTCGCATCCATATTCACATTAATCTGTAATTCTACGTATCATATAGCCTCTCTACTGAAAGGGGCATTAAACTCAAAATCAACTCATCTCAACTCGAAAAAAAATACATTGCCTCGCATTTTATATCAATATATGCTTACCACGCGTTTTATAATAATTGCTGAAGCTTGTTTATTATATGAAGCGGTTAGAGCACAGAACAATCAACACATAAAGTTGTGAGAAAATTAGACATAAAATGTGTAATGTAAGCTTCTGTATGTTGGTCTTCTTACCTTGATATGAGACGTTCAAATTTCATCCGTATTTCCACTGAAAAGTATCAATAATTCAACAAGCAATAATTAAACCATGATAATTTAATTGAAATTCATCGTAATTTTGTCCCTGACAAAAACTTTAGCATTTTATATCGTAAAGGTCAGGTCTATTGTTATTGTAACAGAGCGGTGTTTGAGCACTTGACCGTAGACATTCAAACTCCGATTACTTAGAAATTGAAAACCTGGTTTTATTACAAGTATAAATTCAGTAGTCCTATCATGTAGAGAAGAGGCCCTGTATCATGTGTCAAAGTTTATGATGTGTTTTGCTGGGTCAGTGGTTCGTGGTGGGTGGTGGTCGTAGTAGTTCAGGTTGAGTGGTTAGTCATGATGGGTCGTGGGTCAGAGTGGGCCACTCTGGGTAGTGGATCCGTGGGTCGTGGTTCAAATTTTCGTTGACCCACGCCACCTCTGGTCAAATATGTAAATCCAAACTAAACAAAGAGCAATATTAATAACCAATACGCTCAACATCTTATTTTTCATGACATTGCAAGATCCGAATAACTGTAGTATATTCACAAATCTTTATTTGTCATATTTTACCGAAATACGTCATGACTTTTCCGACAACCTGATACTTTAAATGTTGTTATTACGCAAAGTTCATTGATCTCATCACTTATTCACTTCCTCTCTTATGATCATCACAACCATTAGGGTACTTCCCGTAGATATAGAAAGGTGAAATGTAGTATCCAGGTTTGCTGTAGCGTGCAAGTACCAGGATAGTACCAATAAAAAGCAACAGGATAATACTTCCCTCCCCCAAAACTTCTACAACGGAGTGTGTTGATTATTCAACAAAAATACTTGAAGTCAAATAAGAAAATTCATAAAACATAAAATATGTAGCCAAGTCTCGCCTTTACATTAATAATAATAATAATAATAATAGTAATAATAATAATAATAATAATAATAATAATGAATAACACAAATAGAAAATCAAGTACGTAAACTATACCTTCCATTTTAGATTAAAAGTATTGCCACGACGGAATTCTAATCCGTGTCTCTGCCATACGAGTTTCATAATCTGCCTATCTACCACAAATTACTCATACAAAGATAAAACACTAAACTAGTAGTTAAGGAAGGTAAAAATAGAGTTTTCTTTTTCTACTCGTATTGATGCAACTCAAAGATTGCGAAAAAAATGTGTGCCGGCTTGCATTTTCGCGAATTCCAGGAATTTCAGATATTCCCTAATCTTGTTGGCCAATGCAGATAGATGAATGGCATGCATATAGCGGAAAGTAAATCGTCTCTCGTAGCCGAGCAGGTTAGGGGAACACCCTAGTAAAAAATTCGTTTTGGCGTGTTCAAACCCTGCCCAAGGAAATTTTTCTTTCTAAATTACCGGATCAGGGTGGTAAGAACTTACCGGATCAGGCCTGAGCTAATTCGTGGCTAAGCGGTTAGCGTACGCGCCTCTGGCGTGGGAGACCCGGCTTCGATTGCCGGCGGGAGCTCATGTGGTTCGGATTCCACGTTAATCAGTAGGTCCACGTCTCATATAGCCTCACTGCTGAACGGAACGTTAAACTCAAAATCAACTCCACTCTCACTTATTCATGCATTCTACGGTAAGGTTATGCACTGCTGGTAGGTTTTACTTTATAATAGAAAATGTTTCTTGATATAATTGTTTCTAGTAGATGATCAATGTGAAATGTCACAAATCAATGTGACGCACAATAGGTTCCTATTACTTCCATAGTTCACGACGCATCCATCTAATTTCTCTTATTGGCATTCACATCTTTGACTGACTCCAAATATGTAGTCAGCTCAGCTCAATTACCGGATCAGTCCATATTTCTTTTCCAATCATCGACAGTCCATTGTCTGGCATTAGTTTCTTTTCGCAAAATGTTGTCGCTGCTGATTAGCAGTTTGCAGTTTGCAACCCCAGTGCAGATGTTCAGGTTACGTAACTTGAGTACGACTGTTGTAATCCTAGTAGGTTAATACAGGAACAGATTGAGTTTCGCAGACATGTTGCGGTATTTTCTCTTCTTCTTGGTGAATTTTGTAGAATGCTAGGTGATCCTTGTCACTCATGCTTCCTTTCCGGTATAATTTGTCCTGATTTCTGTAAGTCTTCATCACCTGCAACACTCCTTTTCTTCATGACATACCCAACAAACATCTGCAGAAACCAGACCCTTTCCATCTTGGAAACTTATTGTTTTCTCATTTTGCATCACCACCATCTGCCTACTTCAACATAGGCTCTGTAGGACCCGTCCTTGTATGCGGCAAATGATCTCCTATTACACCACTAACAAGTTCCGTACCCTACATTTCTCTGTTACTGCTTCAAACATCTTACATTCCAATCTACAAGTCTTTCCATTATTTTCTTATAAATAGTATATATAGTATATGAAGCATTTTTTTCTGATTTGATGCAAAACTTACATTTTACTTCGAAGCCTATCGTCTAACAGACAATCATATCCTCCCTCAACCCAAGTAAAAGAACTCCTCTATATTCCTAATGATTAGGGCATTATTTGATCTATTAAGGAGACAGTAGAATAATACTGGAAGTTGATGCAAAGACGACTAGAAGATGGCAATGAAAAGACAACTGATATTATTTTTAAAAAAGCATTTTGCACAGAATCACAAAGCTTGAAGGTTTTTGTAATTTCCAGCAAGCGCAGTGATATAACTGAGGGAAGAGGGGCAAACCGAGCTTGTGCTCCGGGCACCTGATTGGGAGGGGGAAAATGGGCAGATTTTGGGGGAGCCTTTTGATTTGGTTGGACAGGGGGCGCTAAAGCGAGTTCGTACCCCTGGCGACAGCAAGGGTAATTGCGTCCATCAGCAAACGACCTGCTAATAACACCCGAATAATTATGGTGTAAACGATTGTAACTAAAGTTGAAGTAATGATTTTTATGACTTTTTAAAAGCGAGAAGTATCTAAACGTTTATAAGTAATATTATCATCTCAAATAGAGATTTTTTCTTCACTTTCCCAAATTCAAAGGTGCAAAACTTTTTATTGTATAAAATCAGTTATAGCTACAACTGAGTAAAATGCTGATTATCAAATGTCTAAGAAATAACTTTATTTAATGCAAACTTACGTACTTACGTTTAGTGAAAACTTATTTCATTATTTTCGAAAAAAATACCAGAATTGTTCATTAATATAGTTCTTTAAAAACTTATTAGCGTCACCTACAACAATGTTTTTAACTTACGGACCAAGAGATGTCCTCATGGTATGGTCTACTAAATTCACGTTGCAGTGTAAACACAGGTTCAGTGCTTCTAACTTTTTACAGGAACTTATATCAGAAATCAATCTAAAATTGACGTAACATATAGGAAACCTATATACAGTACCAATTTTCTTTAACTTTGCATTCATTAAACACACGTGAAGATGAATGAAGTATAGTTATAGATATTATAAAACAATTTTTTGTTTTGCTAAGAAATTTCAAATATTACGAGGGTCTCATCATTATGAAAAAAGATATTAAACTTTTATCCATGAAATTATTGTAATTTATGTTCTTATTAATTAATTACGACAGATTCACCTTAGTGATCTCAGAGTAAGTCAACGAACTGATTTTACACAAGAGGCAATATTATTCTACATATAAAATGAAAATATTTTGTCTTAAACGTTGAATCCACTATTCTTGCACTTTTTATGTTTTCAATTTTATAACAACTAATCCCGAATTCATTTATCTTACGTTGCTTCTCTGACATCAATCGCAAATGTACCTTCTTTTTACAGGTGTCACTTAGTACTGGATTCTACATGTTAGCACAGGTTAGACTCCAATACCTCGCTTCGTAATGGCTTCTGAGGGGTGAGCGCCATGGCACTCCAAGTGCCATTAGTCGAGTCTCACTTATTCATTGGAATGGGAGATCCCTGTTCGATTCCCGGTGGGAACTCATGCAGTTCGGATTCCACGTTAATCAGTAAGTGCACCTTTCATATAGCCTCGCTGCTGAACGGGACGTTAAACTCAAAATCAACTCCACTCTCACTTATTCATGCATTCTACGGTAAGGTTATGCACTGCTGGTAGGTTTTACTTTATAATAGGAAATGTTTCTTGATATAATTGTTTCTAGTAGATGATCAATGTGAAATGTCACAAATCAATGTGACGCACAATAGGTTCCTATTACTTCCATAGTTCACGACGCATCCATCTAATTTCTCTTATTGGCATTCACATCTTTGACTGACTCCAAATATGTAGTTACTATACCTCAAAAGTATTCTGTCAATATCAGCAGGTCGCTTGCTGCAAACAGCGAAGTTTCCTTTCATCATGATCTTCTGCTAATCTCTTCGTCTTGATATAAGAATTTTCTGTTTTCATACAGCTCATTAACTGTAACGTGTTTTGCTCCTCTGTTTTTCCCGTGGCACTGTGGCATGTATTAATATCCTCGTCCTACAATTTCTTCGGAATCAGTTGTTCAAACAGTTCATTTTCCTATTTTTAAGACATTTGGATTAACAACCGAAACTATTGTCTTTCCATGACTAAAAACCATTTCTGCTCTTTTGTCTCTTTGTCCCTGTGACAAAAACAAAAAATCGAAATATTTGATGAATTACCGTCAATTTGTTCAAGATGTAGAGGCTTTAAACTTTGTAATCGAGTTCGTCATGAATGTGATTTTCACACCAAAATAATAGAGAAAAAACAATTGTAACTTATGAATCACTGTAAAAAAAGAAAACGATAATAGCAAGAAGTTGTTTGTGTTATCAATTATGCGTCTCAAGAATTTATTCCACTTCACTGTAACCTATCTACTAATACCGGAAATGGAATGAATCTATTACGACATCCGGTTTTAATAGTAATTGAAAACATCCACGTCATATAAACGAAGCTCCTACATGCAGTGTACACGTAGCTTTCCTACTTGTCAATTGTTAAAGCCTCTGATCTTTTTCAGTGTTGTGTAGTATCCATGTTTCTATCCCATACAATACAATACATTACTCCATACGAAATATTTGATGACACTTTTATCCTTACTCTTTATAAAATATACTTCTTTTCTTCCCGAACCTATTTCTGTAAATAATGTTTTTTTTTTTACTTCTGCCTAATTGCAGGTATTTTTTCTGGTTTCCGTATTTACAGTCATCATTATCATCATATGTATTCGGCAAATACTGGCAGGTCACTTGCAGCAGCTGAGAAGCTTTCATGCTCCACAGTCCTCCGGTAACCTCTTTGTCTTTACAGGAAGTCATCTTAATTCTAAGACTCGTCAAAGTAGTAAACATCGAGACATGTTTCCGAATTAAAAAAATCTCATGTGCGTAAGGGGTTAACGTTTGTGTTTGAGATCGTTGGTTGCTAAGATTTTATATGATTGACCTGCAGTGTCAGAGAATGATCGCAATTTATTTTCAAAAATAAAATACGATTATTTCAGAATTATACGTAGTTGCAACATGAGTATGTTATACTTAGTAAAATTAACGAATAATTATTTTCCCTTTACCAAATTTTTATCCTATCACAGTGTAATCTCATTTTCATTCTTGGTGGAGTTATCCTGTTGTGTGTATCTCAACTCATCATATTAATTATGTGATAAGATGTATTAAAGTATTAATTCTCATATAAATTTTCATTTTACAGATTTTCCAGTGTTGGACCTAATACAATAGGAAGTTTAATTAAATATTTTCAAATAATGGTATTAAGGAAGCTAAACACAAATCTCTCTGCCCATTCTCTCCAACCTGCAATTCCTCTTTGATACACCGAACAATTGATGCTTCCTGTAACAATGTTAAATATCCAATATGGGATCATTCACTATGCAGAGATTGTTAGCGCCACAATGTGCTGATAGTAAGAATTAATAGCTATATAGTTTCATTTTATTATTTTCGGTACAGATTATCGTGGAGATGGAATAATTTCATTTCTTAAAAATACTATTTTTCTTAAAGAATTTTCTTCGTCGAATAGAACTAAATAAGTCATGCATCTATTAGTGGGTAAGCGTTGTAGCTGTTTTTTTTTTTAACTACTTATTTTGTACATATTTGTGCCTTACTGCATGTATGAGAGTAAAAACTATTTCTGGAAATAAATTACATTTCTAAAATAGTAACATATCTTCATTTCGTAACTACTCCGATGAAATTCTAAATTATGTTCAACTCTTGACAAACAACTAAAAATATATACTTAAATACGAGTATTATACAGGTAGCAATACAAGCCCTCCCTCTTTAATCTCAATAATTTTAAATCCAAACTATATGAGTAAATTGCACCATTACACAAAACTAAATACTGCTTCCATAAAATAGGAACATTGTTACGAAATTTTCACGGAAACATTTTAGTTATATCGGCGGACGGGTAGCTCAAACTTATTGGGAATCCTCACAAAGATTTGCGCCATATACTACCTACGTACGTTTATTTAACATACAGTATATATATCGTTTTCTGCAATCAACCCTGTTGTCCTATATCGTTGCAAAATATGGTCGCTTACTCTGAGAGAAGAACGTAGACTGAAAGTATTTGAGATAAACATCCTGAGACGAATATTCAGACCCAAGAGGTACAAAAATAGAGAATGGCGGAGACTTCATAACGAGGAACTACATAATTTATACGGTTTACCAGACATTGTTAGTACCATCGAATTTAGGAAGCTCAGATGGGCAGATTATGTAACCAGAATGGAAGAAAATAGGAACGCTTTCTAAGTCTTAACTGGAAGCCCATTAGGAAGACTTAGGTGCAGATAGGAAGACAATAATGAGATAGATCTTGCTGAAATAGGAATTGAAAGTAGAACTTTGATCCAGTTGGCTAAGGAGAAAAGTATGTGGAGAGCTTTTGTGAACGCGAGGCAATAGAGTTAATTCTTATATATATACACGTGTGTGTGTTTGTAATGAAATAAAACGAAAACTGCGAGGTTTACTTCCTACGGTTATACCATGTAGGCTAAAGAAGACGATTATGATAAGAAACGAATGAAATGGTGAACTATGAAAGTCGGAGGTGAGTATGTGTTTCGGCTTGAGCGTGTCTGTAAGAAGAGATGCAAAGGCTTATATTCCAAAGTAGGTCTTCAGTTTCTAGCATTTAAAAAAATACCCGGAAGAAATTGATAATTTGCTCGTTTGTGTGTTCTATAATATGGAAGAAGATCGGAAGTTGTATTATTTTTCTCTAATCGGTTATAAACATAGAACTTGTAGCAAGCAGAAAGAACAATTGTACTTCGCACAAGGTTACCAAATGGTTGGATTGTGGGATAGTAATGAGCATTTGTGTTCTGAACGGGGTGAACTGAAGGTGTATAGAGACGCTTCATTTGGTATCCTTCCGCTGAGACTAGAAATTACACTCTATTAATTTTAACAAAATGGGTCAAAATTTCAATAACCCAAAACTAACCCGACCCTATTAACCCTACCTTACTCTACCGTACGGCACTCTATCATACCCATTTAACTCAGTTCCAAAAACTGATGACTTTTAAATTTTCGTAGCTGTGAAAACGCTTTTATTCGAAAAACAGGTGGACGATCAACTTCGGAATAAATGTTGATGTATAAGTGACTCCTCATCTTTAACCAACTTTAAATTTAAGTATTGGTTGTTGTGCCAGAGCTTCTCCAAACTAACATACATTATTTTGTTATAATGGAATATATACATATTTTTGTAGGTAATCCTAGAACATATTCTTACTCTAGGAAAAGTGGATGGAGAAAATTTCTCTCTCGCTCTAGATTGATTTTAAGTTAAAGTAATGAAGATATTTACTAATCCTCAAAAAAAATATACTTCACAGTTTCTGTGTCAGTTGATAATATTCGGCTCCCATTGGCTGAGGGATGTCACGTGAACTGATCACGTGGTATGATGTCATAGGACTCAATGCCCTATAGATTTTATGAAGGGTACCATGAGTCATATTCTAAATTTTCGGAGAGGCAAATAGGACCACACTTAAAATTTTGGAAATTGCCAAATTTGAAAAATTGGTATGGTAATATAGAATGGAGGTATGGTGATCTGACTCGTTCCTTTTTATGGATAAAGAAAAATCAACAAATACATAATAGTGTGCTTTTAATTTAAATTTACAATCTGAGGAGAAGCTGAATACTGTTGTTTAATTTACAATTATAATCTGAGGTAAACTGGAATTAAAGTACATAACAATATGTTCTTTAAATTATTTTTACAATCTGTGGAAGAAAGAAATAAAAAACAAAATACTATGTTTTTAATTTATACTTACAATCTGAGGAAAAGAGATTGGTTTACTTTGATTTACTTTTATAAACTGAAAAAAGTGGAGTAAGATATGGAACATAATCTCCCTTGTAGATAAGCAGTTAGCGTATGCACCTTTGACGTGGAAGGCCCGGTTTTAGTCCCAGTGGAAGTTCGTATGGTTGGAGTTCCACGTTTTGTTGTAGGCCCACGTCTCATATAGCTTTGCTGCTGAAAGGGACGCTAAACGCTTCAAATCAATCAAAATCAAATCAAAATATGGAACACTGTGTCGTTTAAACTACTTCTACAATCTAACGTAAAATTAACGGCAATTCAATAAAGTACTTAGTTACTTGCGAGTGGAATTTGGTTTAGAGATGTTCTTAACAACCAACAACTAGTTTCTGAAATCTTATCGTTTAATACTTCCATCTCATAACTCAACATTGTGTTATACCTAATTTGACCATATCTTAATACTCGTGTCACGATTTTGTAGTTTTAGGTGAGTACATGTTTTTGACATTCTTCGGATCAGATAAAAACGTGCTTCTATAGTACGAGTATTTGCAAGTGGAAGCTTAATGAACCCTATGGTACATTAAATCTCCAAGGGAATGTATGGTCAGCTAGGATGTCAAGTAGTTTAACTCCAGAATTGAAATTTTCCAGGTGTGAATTTTGAACTTCAAAATATCATGTAAATATCATGAAGACAATGTTATTCACTATCAGCTTTAGAAAAACAAACTTCATAATTATTCTTCTAGTTGTAACCATTTTTCATGCGATATTGAACAGTGAAACTTCTATCCTGAAAAAAATTCATTTCGGACATACAATAATTCTCATCCAAACGTCCATCTGTAGTAGAATGAAACAAATTTTCAAGTTGTTCTTCAATATCAGGAATTGGTGTTCTGAGATTGTGTCATCTAGTTTGGAAACTCCATGCCTCTAAAGGATTTGAAAACCGTTAGGCGTAACGATAGGGTTCCCAAATTTTGAAATTGAAAATACGGACACCCTCATGGAGTAGCCTACGTATACTTTTAAGATTGTAATATCATCGCTCGTCAAAAATGTGAACAAATTGAAAGCGGTTACTTTACATAAAATTGAACGATCGGGAGTTCGAATTTAATAACTTTAGTTACTTTTGAAGCATTTATTAAACTTACCTTTGCGAGTTTTGTATAAGTTCGCACATTTAATTTTTGTATTGTTCCATCAATAATACATCGTGTGTAAATCAGAAAAGGAAATATGTATATTTGGCAATATAATTATGCCATGAACAAAATTTATTTGAAAAATAAGTCTTATCAGCTTCTCTCGGGGTGGCAATGACTCTTAACGCTTATATACTATCACTGGATCTGGATGAAATTTTATTTGGAAGATATAGCTAAGGATTAAACAGTGCTAGCTGCACTCTTGAAAAATGTACTTTTGTTTAACTTCTGTGGTTTTGGTAAGCTCAGTAAATGTTGATACCTTCAACTTTTCAGCAAATTTCGCCCACAACAGGTCGATATTAAGCGAATTATAAGTTCTGCTTTAACCATGTTCATCCACAAGTGATTCCTTTCGTCACTCCAAATAATCTGAATAGAACAGGCAATGAGACTAGTAAGAAGAAAAAATATGCAATGGAACTAGTAAGAAGAAAAATTATCGGATATTTAACGTCCGTTTTCGAGGTCATACTGGACACCGGACAAGGAAATAAAAAAAAACGAACTGTTGTGTAAAATACTGGACGGTTGGTAACCCTACGTGCCGAATTGAAATTGTAGGTAACCACACTTATGATAAGGATAAGTGTACATTATTATGATATTATGATTTACTGATCTGGATAGGAGGAATACATGCAGCAAGTATATTAAATCTACAATTAGACATACAAGGTGGTAGGACTGTACATAAATTGCTTATGCATAATTTTGTAGCATTTGCAATAGCAGTGATGGGACAATTGTGTGGTGAGATATCTCTAGTGGCGAAAAGAACAGTCATAATATGATCTATATACATATAAGCTAGGAATTACACACTAATGTGATATTCATTTCTGGGTCTCTCAAATCTTTGCCTCTGCTCGTGATTATTTTTCTATTGTGTGAATAACAACTGGACATACTGACCTTGCGACTCTAGGCGAAAGTCTATGTGTCGTGCGCTCTTCATTCATCCTATTATTCATCTCGTTGTTCAGTTTACGTGCGGAGGATTCTCTTCATAAGTCGACCTCGGCCTCACGGTCCGAGCCGCACAGTTTATTGTTCTTTGTCAGGGTTCCGAAATCTACTGGCGCGTAGTTTCCATTACTTGTCTAGATACTAACTTTGGTTGCTCAGTCCGCACATACCCTGAGCGGGGCACAGCATTTTGTGTTTGTGAAACGCCAGGTCCAATACTAACTATCTCTATTTTCGGATCACCATGACAGGACCTCCTAACACGCCAGACACTCCGTCTGGGCGGCATTCTCTTCATTCCACAGTAATGGGGCGACCACAAGATCGTCGAACCCGGCCACGAGAACGAGAACGTGAACGAACATCGTCTGCATCATCTTCTGTTTCTACCACGTCTCCTGTCAGGGATAGAGATCGCTCTCGATCTCCCACCAATCTTACGAAGCCTAAATACACTGACGTTCTCCTCAGCCCACCTAAACTCCGTAAAGAAGAGCCAACCTTACCATCTACCTCTACTCCATCCACCGCCGAACCCATCATTATTGACAACCCTGCCAATAACATTTACACCACCTATTCAGCAACGTCAAACCAGAGTATTTCTCTATCAAAGGCATGTATCTACAGCTTACCCGCTATTGCACTAGGCTTGATATGCAACAACTGGTGAAAACTCAAAATGGTGTCATTCTTAAAACTACTAATCCCCAACTGTATGATCATCTCATATACAAAGTAGGGCCAGCCATGTTCTGGACTAATGCCAAAATACAACTATTGAAAACACCTAACCAGAAAACCCCACCGCCACCACGTCGCACTCCACTATTATCCGTGGTAATTCGTGGCGTCGATTCGAACCTCACCGAAAACGAGATCCTCGCAGAATTTAAAGAAGAGGGCTACCATTCCAAAAGGGCACTGCGGATCAAAAACGCCAATGGTCCGACATATATGTTTCGTCTACTTACCGACGACCTAACCCTAGTCGATGAGCTGCTCCAAAATGGCGTCTACATCTATCGTTGCCATCATCGGGTGGAAGCATCGCGCACTTCTCCGCTTCTGTCATTACGGTGCGAGAATTGTCTAACGTACAACTCTCACCCTACCAATAAATGCACTTTACCATCTGTGTGCCCACACTGCAAAGGCGCTCATAAGTTGAAAACTTTCCAAACCTAGCACAACCAGACAACTGCAATACCTGTGGTGGACCCCACCCCACCTATTTTTATCAATGTCCGCAAAAGCCCAAACCTTTGCCGCACAAACCCGAAACTGTCGTACTACTTCGCATCCACCCAGCAACGCAAGTATCAACCGCCACTCAAACATCTATTCTACCGCCACCCACCGTTGAAAACATCATAAAGTTCATAACTCTCGTGCTTCAAAATACCTTCCCATATCAACGGGAAACAATCCTCAACCATGCCACTAAAGCAGCATATGATATATTTCATCTTCATATGGCTGCTACCTACTCCGGGCTCTCAACATACTTCCATTTTCACTCTGATGCTCAACAATGAATACTCGCACACAGGGGAAACGACCAAGCACCTTTCTATTTTCAAATATTCGCTCCTTGCGTATTAGAAACCATGGCTGCCACGCATAAAGTAGACTGCATCCTCCTAAATGAAACATTCTTCAAACCTAACGAGCGGTACTACTTTCCTCACTATACTCTTATCAGAGACGACCTACCACAACATCCAGCTAGCGGGTAAGCAGCTATTGTGGTCAAACAAACGATACCGCGACGACACGTTATACAGCCAAACTTCAACGCTTCTCTGAACATGTTGTTACCACAGTCTACTTTCCATCCATCACGTTAGCTATTGCTACAATCTACGTCCGCTCTACGCAGCCTTTGCCTTATCAATTCATCACCTATCTGGAACTCAACTTCCGCACTTATATTCTACTAGCCGATATTAATTACGCATCTCGCACCATGGAACAACAGCAGCGCTTACCGACTTTCTGGCCACCACCCATAGTTCTGTTCTCCCACTACCGCACCACACTCGACCAGATAGTAACACTACCCCCGACATAGCAATAGTCTCCAATAACCTACTCTCTCGGACATCTGTAGAAATTCTAGGGTCTGTTGGAAGCGACCATTTACCAATTCTTCTCACTGTTACCCAGACGCCTCCATCAAATCCTCCAATCAATCCAGCCCCCAAATATAATTTCGCCAAAGCAAACTGGGACCTGCATCAAGAGAATATTACCGCCACCCTCGATATCCTCAGTCCCTAGCTAGATTCACTCGCCAACCTTGATCAACTTTGCACCACATTAGAAAACGCCATCATTCACGGCACTGCCCGTTCTGTTCCCCAATCTTTTCAACATCAGAGCCGCATCAATCTTCCTGCCCGCGCAATAGATATTCTAACTCGTTCGCACCAGTACTTAAATGAGTATCATCGCACCAACGATCGCCACTTTTTACATCTCCATCGCCAATTCCAACGCATGGCGAAACATTACATCATTGCGAGAAAGCGCCTACATTGGAGTCTATCCTGCAACCAACTCCGCGAGGAGCGAAATCCGACCATGTTCTGGAACCTTTTAAACTTCTCACGATTCCAGAAACATGTACCCACGTATCCGATCCTGGCTGACGGTATTTAACCTACCACGGACCATGACAAAGCCAAACTTTTCTCACAACATTTTGAAACAGTTTTTGCTCCTCATTCGGACCCTATCTTCACTCATCCCAACGAACATACTATAGAAACCAGAGGTTCTCACACACAAGCACGTTTTTCCCCAGATTTCACCCATCAGCCACAGCCCACCGATCCAATGCTGGCACCAATTACATCTCATGAAGTCTACGATGTACTGAAATACCGTCGCAATACCGCACCAGGTCACGATACTATCGCCAACTCCTGCATGCCCCACCCGTGTTCTTGGTCTTGCTTGCTCAACTCTACTTCGCAATGCTAATAACAGGCTATTTTCCTCCAGCTTGGAAACTTGCCAAAATCGTCGTCTTTCTGATATCACAGAAGGACCCAACCTCAGTGGCGTCCTATCGACCCATCAGCCTTACATCTGCCTTCAGCAAGACGTTCGAGCGCATCCTTCAGAAGCGCCTCCACCCCTATATCATGGAACGAGCACTCATACCATCTACTCAAGCTGGATTCCGCCCATCTTTTGGCATCAATGACCAACTTCTCAAACTATCGTCGCTTCTGGTCAATCACTTCAATAAATGCATTCCATCTGTCCTGGTTTTCATAGATATTGAACGCGCATTTGATACGGTTTGGCATGCTGGTTTGATCTATAAGCTTACATCTCTCTTGCCGTTCCCCTATGTGCGAATCATAGCTCAGTTCCTGCATGGTCGCTCTGCTTATATTCAGATCAATAATGCAAAATCTCCAACCTTTGTACTACGGGCCGGTGTGCCGCAGGGCTCAGTTCTATCCCCACTTCTGTATCTCCTATATGTCGCTGATATGCCTCAACCACAGCCTCCTGTACATATTCTCCAATTTGCAGATGACACCGCTTACCTAGCACTTGGCTCTTCTGTAGACCGAATTAACAGCATACTTCAACCTGCGTTGGACGACCTTGTCGGATGGTGCCTCAAATGGAAACTTAAATTAAATCCCCTAAAAACACAAATGACATTGTTTGCCCGTAATAAACACAAATGTTGCCCCACACGAAATCCCGAGCGCCTAAGTATTACCCTTCTGGACACACGTCTTCCGCTCCACGATACTCTCAAATATCTTGGTGTCGCAATTGATAAACATTTAACATGGAACGCCCATCTTCGTCTCTTGGACGCCAACATCCGCCATCGCCTCAACCTCCTACGACACCTAAAGGGCACAACGTGTGGACTTAACGCCAAACTGTTACTATACACATATAAAGTGTTTGTCCGCCCTGCGCTCACCCATGGTCATCTCGCCTGGCTATCAGCGACATCCAAATTTTACGACCGCATCAAACTCCTTGAACTGCGAGCATTACGAATTGCGTATTCTCTCCCTCCACAGACGCAAACAAGGGAGGTATACCTCCGAACCACCATGCCCACTATCCTCCCACATCTTCGCCGCTTACGCACCCGCTATGTCTTTACTCGTATTGCCCATGCACATCCTATTATTGACGAACTGCTGCAACAAACTCCTGCGGTACCCAAATATGCCTATCCACAAATAGACCATCTGTTAGCCATATATGAACAGGACCATTCACCTGCGCAATACAACCCGCATCGTCGTATCTACACCCAAAATGTACATATCCATCGTCCGTGATCACCACCTGGCCTCCTACATCGCTTAATATCTCACTCCTTACTGATCAATAGCTGACTTTCAACTTCAACTCACATTTAGATTACCCTTTCTATTTCACAGCATTTCGTAACAGCCTGCAACTTTGTAACTTTCTCATCATCAACAGTCGTTATATATCTCTGGCCATAGAGAAGGCATAACCTTCTGCAGCCCGCCCATCCCCGGATGGGAATGAAAGACATGTGAAAAAAACTGTAATATGATGCCTTTCTGCAGGTCGACAGGATTTATCAATACGATAATTCAATACGGAATTGGCATAGTAACAGATTTCTAAAAGTTTCGGTTGCACATAGGAATAAAGATGGAGATGGAACGTATTCTTCGAATTGCTCGCTATCTCACACCATTTTAACTTTATAGAAATCCACATTGAAACCGGAAATAGTAACTGTATTTTTTCACCACATCAGAATTTAAATTAAATGAAATAAAATATTTCAGTTTAACATCCCATTAGGCTAAGGGATACAGGTGATTAAGGAAAGTGAATGGTGACAAGTGAATGGTTGTCCATCATAAACTTAATTTGCCAGAGTTTGAACCAGTAAGCGTGTTACCACTAAGTCAGCGTCCTCCCTCCTCCTACTGGAAAGAGTACACAGTTTCAATGTTTGGACTGGCTTTGTTTCATACACGAAGAACTTTGGAGGAAAGGAAATCACTCCTATGTCATACAGAACTTCATTTTTCAATTTGTATAATGTTCAACTTGTTCTTAAGAAATTGACTTCAGAGCATTATTTCCAAGCATTTTCTACCTAAATTATCAGCCATGCTCTCACTTAAAGGTAGTACAAGGTAGACAATAGGAAGCCTTGACAGGAGTGAACGCGGAATACGTCAGTGTGAAGTCGGTACTGAGTTACCGCGGACTAACTTCGTATTCACTGATATAAAAGCTTATTTTTTGCTCGCATCTGGTGGATAGTCGATCGATTTTACCTACATCCGCTCTCATAATCTCCAATAATTTCATCGGCGTATGGAGTCAATCTTGCTAATAGAATGTTTAGAGAATTTATTGGATGTTGACTGAAGAGAAATGCATCAATAATTATTAAATATGTTTTGTTGCTTTTCTTCTGAACTGGAACAATCATTGATTTTTTTACTCTTGTGGTAATTCCTCCTTGCTCCAGATAAGGAGAATGAGTTCGTGTATCTTGCTCTACAATTTTTCCCCACCAGCTAAAATTAAGTCAAGCAGAATTCCGTCTACACCCGGAAATATGTGTTTCTTTAATTTTTAAATAGCGATTTCTATTTCTGTCTGGTTAGGTTCTCGAATATACGGTTATGTTGTATGGATTTCACTTTCTTCTCGTGCAGTAGTTTTTGGCTATGTGTTAAGCAAATCGTCAAAGAAATCTTTCCTTCTATTTAAGATGCTATCCTGATCAGTGATAACTGTTCCGTTAGCTTCCTTTAATATACAAGCACGAGGTTGATAGCCTTTCTTAAGTTCGTTGAGGCATTTATACGTGTCCCGAATGTTTTCGTTTTCACTATTATCTTCAAGTTAATCAATTTTAACTTTCAAAAGTAGCGTTTCTTTGTTCTAAAAGTTTTGGAAGTTTTCTGCCAGACAACAATGAAATTATATGTAGTTATTTCGTTCGGATTTTTTAGCCAAATCTGTTTCTTCTGTTTTCTCTTCTTTGCTACTTTAGTGCTTTCCTCGTTGAACCATTTTTTGTTCCTACGTATTTCTGCGTGCCCCAATATTTCTATTGCTGAAACTTCAATGTTATGTCTAATTTCAACCAAGTACCCTGAATACAAGTGCACTCCGAACCTTCTAAAACCGAGAATCTGTTTGACACTTCAATCTGGCTCCCCTCTCACCTGATTCTTTTCAATTTTTTTTAAAAAAAATTAAACCGCTCCGTTTTCAGATATTGAATTTTTCCTTTATTTAACGATAATATCTCTCTTACTATCACAATCAACTCCTCTGAACGACCGAACATCAGTTGTACTAGACTGTTTTTTTCTGTCTACTAAAACATGATCAGGTTATGTGTTTTTCCATCTGATGAAGTAGAAGTATATTTATGAATGTCGAGATGTTGGAATTTTGTAATCTACATGATAAGGTTTCTGCATGTTGCATAGTTTACGAGTCTAACGCCGTGGTCACAACCTTCCTTATGCAAACATTAATTCCGTATAATCGGTTGGAAAATATCCTCTCGTCCTACCTTCACATTGAAACCGTCTAACAGAATTTTCATATGGTATAGGAGGAGATGATAAATACCCGTTCTATTATTTCGTAAAAACTTTAATTTTGTATCGCGTTCCTTATTTTCTGTTGGGGCATGTGAATATAAAACAATAATATTACACCACACACCCTTAAGAGAAATAAACGAAAATCTATCACTAACAAATTCAACTCATGCAGATATTCGTTTGTGAAAAGCCCTGTTCCTAATTAGTAATTTTTAATTAGTTCCCCGTAAAAGAACACAAAATTTCCCAACTTGACTCCTCCATTTCCCTCTCATGTAACTTCCTGATATCCCACTAGGTTCATCCTCTGTTTCTAAACTCATTCTTTGCAAATTTTAACGGGCCTGCCCTACAGAGACTTCTTATCTTCCATGTTCCAAATCTCATGTCGATTTTACTTTGCTGAGTTCGTGCCAAGTTATCAGTTCTGATCAGAGGATTTTGCGAACTTACCTGAACAATCTTTGTTTTTTTACATAGGGTGGGGTTGTTAGCCCCACACCAAATCCCCAAGTTGGAGGATCAGCCATTGCCTGTCCGCGACTGCTTATTCAGTATATTCACAGCTATCTTCATATATCCCAGAGGCTTTCTCCTCGATCCACAACCTGACGACGCGCCCTGCAGTGGTGAGAGGAAAACCACATTTTACATAAATTATTATAGCTGTATTTAAGAAATACAATAGGTACTGATTATCCGAACACTGCTTAAAAAACACACGAATAATCAATATGTTCGGATATACATAACTTTATAATACTTGTATAAGCGAATATACTCTTTACCTGTTCTCTGCCAATAACAACTGTATGAAGTTATAATACAAAACTGAAATACAGTAGAATAAAATTTAAAAATATATATATAGCGATATTTCGCAGGGCATCTTATTTAAAGGGCGCCTTGTATTCTTCACAGGTTCTGCACTACCAGTCAGTATTTGAATTTATTACACAAAGCTGGTACGCAGGATAACTAAAACCATTTATCTATAATGTGATGTTTCGTATTGCGCCTTACGTAACGGGCATACTGTACCTTTCACTGTTTTTTTTTACCAACAGTAACTGTATATATTTATTGTACAGAACAGTGCTATACAGAAGAGTAAATAAAATCATTCACCTTTCGTGTGGTCTCAGAAGGGCGCCTAAAGTAAAGGGCGCACTGCACCTTTCACGGGTTTTTTACCAATAAAACTCTAAGAAATTATTACTAAAAACTTGTACTTTCATTTATACTGTGATATTTCGGAGGGCGTACCGGGACATGTCCCGGTATCCCGGTTGGCCAGCACGGGCCAGGTGTATGTGTTTGTTTTGGACTGAAACTGCTTTTGAGATTGTTAAGTTAATTACTTCTTCGAAATTGTATCATCTAGTACGGAAACCCTACACATATATGGTATTGCTTTCAACTTTCCCATATTTCGGTAATCATGGGGTGTAGTGAGTTGCGGTTTTCGATTAACTGAAATTTGCTAAGTTATTTAGAAAATTTTAGAGATATACGTTTCAAAATATTTGAAAATGCAGACATTAGGTGCCCCATGGTGCCCCCTAACCCTGCTGGAGTACCCACCAAATTTATTGTAATAATACATTTTCAATTATTGTTAAGTCTCGATAAGTATTTTTTTTTTTTTTTAATGTTTTGTTATTCTACCCAAAACCCACCCTTTCTTGCTCTTCCATTTACCTTCTAAGGAACTCTCACAGTCCTTACACCAGTGCAAGGGTGAAGTTTAGGAATTGCTGAGACGGCGTAAATGAACCTAACCTTATCTTAGTTAACCTAACTTTTATTAAATTTTCGTAATTTGCCGATTTTTTTTCGTGCAAAACAAGGCAGCGCACATACTTTGACATAAATACCAAGTGCAAGACACAGGGATCATTCGATCGTGCTTCCGGTATTCAACGTGCCCTGCGGGGCTCTAACGCGCCTTCACTCGCTAACGCCCGCTCGGTAATAGTAAATGAATTAAATATTAAACTTTGATACAGAAAGTAACTAACCTACATAGCGGGACCTTTCTTCTAGAACCATCCCTGACAAATCTTTTCCATACACTTTGAACGAGACAAAGTCTCTCATATACTGTATTATAGATCATATTTGTTTCCCTTATATCGTTTCTTCCCTGATTTCTATCTTAAATAATATAAATGTTAATCTCAAATCAAATAACATTATGATTTCCCATATTTTACCTGTAATGTGGTAGTTTTGGATACACTGTCGGCACTGTCTTATGCTGTGAAATGGGCAGAAGTAATTCAAGTCAGTTTCCGCCATTACATGAATCAACTAGTCATACTAATTTCGTATACCGCTTTCTAATATTTACACTTGTCTTATATTTCATTTCAAGACTAAAGTTAAAAACATTTACATTTGAAAGAAATACTATATTTGCAAAGCTAACAACAATATATACTTAATAGACTAATAAACGAGTAATATTATGTTCCTGATTGACAGGTTGCATCACTGCTTAACCGTTTACTCCCTAGCCTAGTATAGTTACACCCTTTTCAAAGGGTGTAAAATCACACCTTATGGCTGCTTTACATATGTATGTGGAACGTTAACATCGAAATGGTGTATACGTGACACCTAAGGGTGTTTCGGTCACAAAAAAACACCTCATAGGTGTTACATCATACCGGAAGACGATTCAATATCCTTTTATATAGGCAACCACCATTTCCTTGTTGCGGTGCAGGCTGCATAAACGCAAGGTAATGTTATAGATTTTAATCAGCATACAGATAGCATCGACAACCGTGAACGTGTTAAAGCTTGCTACTGTCACTTCGTATTCAATGAATAAAAATAGCAGAATGTTGTCTTTAACCAAGTCATTGAAGGACTGCAGAATTAAAGCATGGAGTTTAGGGTGTTGGTGGGGAAACCGGAATAAATAAATAAATAAATAAGTAGACAAAGGTAAAAATTGGAGCTTCAAATTTATAACGATTTTAACCTATAGTATACTACGAGTCGACAGCTTCTGGCAAACAACTATCTATTATATCTTCTTTGTTCTACTAAGTATTATGTTGCGGAGAAATTACACTAATTTCTTATTAAACGTATTTAATTATAGTAATCAACAAACCTTTCTAGCTGCTTGTAATTTGTTATTTATTAGCGGTTTTATAAAAACAGAAAAAAACTGTTTGATTTCCATCCGACAAAGGGTGGGCCGTATAATGCAACATGTTCTTTGTGGATAGATATATTTACAATTTTTGGATCTTAAATTTGGAGAATGGTTGCAGGCTTTATGAGATTTTGCGTAAACTGGAGTTGTAAACCGTAGAAGGTGACAAGATATTGGTGATATATTATTATGATAAAGTTTTAGAGCTGATTATGGTGATAAAGTGCTTAATTGTATCTGTGACGTCTGTAGTAATGCACTGAAGTTATGTCTAATATGTATGTGGACGGCTCTGGTAGGTACAGTGGTCCAGGTAATAACAGTCTATGGCATTGATGCTTCAGTACATAGCAAGAAGGTGATCCAGCGATGGGTATGCATAGCTTGGTGAAAGTGGAATTTTGCGCAGGAGATCATGTACAATTGGATGTGCCAGATCGATGCGTGTTTTTATATAACGTTGGCGGAGATGGTAGCGTTGTCAAAATAGTTTGAATTTGCGGCTGACGATTTACTTTGGCAGTGACTGTATCCAGAGCTAGGTGGCAAGTCAGACATAGGGCGTGTAATTTCAGTGAGGCTTACGTAGGAATTCGGAACTTTTAATAGACAGGTAAAAATGTGTTATGTGATTGTTGGACGTCGAAACTTAGTATTGAGAACCCAGATGATGTCATTAAGGATGATGTCCCAGATGGTTTCGGAAAAGTTTTAAATTGCGGCAGATATTAGATTCCAGTTGTATTAGATGGGCTTTCCAGGTAAAACGTTTGTTAAGAATTACTTATCTGCATTCTATTTTCCTACACAATGAAGAATTGTAAAAATTGCGGTCCTTCTATATCCTCACAAAGGTACAAATGCCATGTGATCTTACCGATCCATTATCTTTACTAACGTCTTTAGCAAGACACTCGAACGTCCTTAGTAAAGTAACTTCATCTCTGGAGTCATCAGTGGAACATAAACTGTCAATCATTCACGTTGGATTCAGCCCGGTAATAGTATACATGAGAACCCCCTGATCTGCGTTTCTTCTGTGTTCTATTACCACTTCTACATGGAATACCATAAATTTTCTATGTAGTGCAATAGTAAGAAGTATCCATGTACACAAGACATGCGATATGCGTTAAAATTCACCCCCCCCCCCTCACATACACACACACATAGTCATAGATAAAGTACAAGGTCACTACACATGCAGATATAAAGTACAGGTACGTTCTTTTTTATTTTCGTATCAGTCGATAAGTAACTAAAAGTCGCTTTGTTACCCCCTTTGTAAGTTCGTACATACTCAATGAATAATCCCTAAAAGTTTGAGCATCCTTCTCCTTCGGGAACTGATGCAGCTTCATGTATACTATATCCTTCAGCCCATCCTATAGTACTGTTAACCAGTTATTCTTTCTACCCATTTTCTCAGTCATTCAAATAAGCATTTATCTTATATTTTAATCTACTAATGCTTTGATACTGAAGAAACTTTTGTTGTGATTGACATGAGGGCATACTTTATAAATTAAAACGTTTGTTGTCTCATTCCTCTGTAGGATTAATTGTACGTTTTCTCCATGAGTGCAAGATTTTCCTTCAGATCAATATAGTCTGGTGCCTTGCATCTCAGCACCGTTCTCCTACAAGAATATGTTCTCTCACCTTTGTAATATATCTTTGTTGCTCCTCGAACAGTCGCTGTGTTAGAACCACAACTTTTCAGGAGTAGCTAAAAACATTCCGAACTCTTAAAATTTTACCAAATACATGGAAACACTTGAAAAATATAATAAAATTAGTTCTGAGTATATTATGCACTGGACATTGTTGTAGTTTGTGTCAACAGTATTACATTACTATTTTTGTGTTTACGTAGCACCCTTTGCGCCTTTGTAAGCACATAGAAGATTTGTAATCATTAATCAATGCGTACGTTTTGAGACCCAGAAACCTTTAATTTCAATGTGTAATTTTTCATTGTTGTGGCGAAACAATTGAATATTAACTTATGACATTATAAGGAAAGCTGCCTGACAGCTTTCTGGTTTATTTGCACGACACAACTCATTTTCGAAAAAATGTCACATAGCGGTTATTCAAAGCGAAGCGACGACATTCTTTACTTTGTCGGCAAGCTACAATTTGCCTGGGGTATTCTGTTGACCACATTAATCAACTCTAACAATACGCTTTGGATCAACTGATTAGATTGTGTGTGAAATTGAAATTCTATCTAGACACAAAACTCAAAATCACTATCCTTAGTCTTAAACGCCATCATAGTCTCAATTCGGAATGATTTTATTCAGCTTTGAATCTACAAGACGAGTCAAAATACTACCGGTTTCCTAGCTACCCGATTAGTGTTGTGTCGATCATGAACGATTCGATCATTATGAACGAATCATGGCGTGAATCAAATGAATTATGATTCTTGCTAGAAATGAATCGATTCTTCTAATGAATCATTTGTACTTTCCACTGAATTGCTTGCCGTGATCGAAATGAATTGAGAATCACAAAGTGCCAGCTTGTGTGAGAGAATTGGTAGGGTTGCTTCTGCAAATGGGCTTGCAGTTCACGGGGAATGGTAAAAGAAAGAAAACCATACGCGCGTTTTTTCTTCCTGCTTTCGTAGATGGCGTGCGTTTTTTTTTCTTTTTTTTTCATCCTGCGTGGTAGGGTTGCTTCTTGCGAAGAGAGGAAGCCGCGTTGTTAGAAGCAGATTACTTTCAAAATAAACTTTTCTGTTGCTTGCTTCTCGTCGTGAAGTACTGACAGTGTTGCTCAATTTGATATAATACGATTTCGTAGTTAGTTTCAACATACTCTTGATAATCGCTTATCTATTTTATCAAAATACTATACGTACATTGGATAAAGATATTACCATCACTTTCAACTGCACTAGCCAAAAAAGTCAATTTTAATGTTTCATAATCAGCTCAAAGTACTATATTATATTAAATCTAAATACAATATTTACACAGAAAAAGTGCACTGTAAACTATTTGTACTGTACATAATGGATTTCATAAATGTACCTGTACATGTATAGAAAGACGAACGCAGATTCTTTCTGGGAAGATAATGCATTGCATCTTTCAGTAGAAACACTTATGCACATGCAAAAAAGTTAGTGGCAAGGGCGCCGATTCTGGGGGGACCGGACCCCTGAATGCTTAAATGTATTTCTTATGAATATTCAATATTTAGCATAACTTGAATTAGTCTTAAAATCCTTTAGACCCTTGTCTGCAACCAAACACACCTTAATGCGCCCCCCCCCCAAGTTACAGAGAAATCGGTGCCCTTGTTTAGTGGCACATATTTTTCGCTTTACTACTATTGAAATGGACGTAGAGATACAAATGATTTTCTGAGCTTCCATGTAAACACGAGGATGTGGGAGACCCGGGATCGATTCCCGGCAAGAGCTCATGTGGTTCGGATTCCATGTTAACCAGTAGGTCCACGTCTCATATAGCCTCGCTGCTGAATGGGACGTTAAGCTCAAAATCAACTCAACTCAAATTTAACTAGCTAAAGGTTTTCTCTTAAGAATATAGAAGAACAGTGATGATTTCAGGGGTAGGCAAGGAGAAAATACCCCGAGGCTAAGAATATTATCCCCTGGGGCTTTTCTCAGATTGTGTTCAATTGGGGTTACCAGTACTTTCGCAAATATAAGTTCATCTCTAGCTTATTGAAATTGTATTGGCTCAATCTTAAAGCGTTCACCTCTGGTGGATGCGGGCCCTGATTTTCTCCTATTTATGCCAAATGGGCTTTATGGTGGGTTTTCTCTGTCATTTCATTTCATTCCGCGTTTACTCAATGTCTCCCAGAGGGAAACCTTATAAAATGATCACAATAATATTAAGTATATGTTGATGTGTTAACTCCCTTTATTCTCTAGCTCAAAAGAATTCAAAAAGATCATAATTTTTTGCCAGTCAAGAATAAAATAGAACATATTTTAGAATGTAATAGGATAAAATAGAAATTTTACAGTTTAACATTCCACGTTTATGTCCATTAGCCTAAGGAAAACGAATGATTAAGGCAAGTAAATGACTATGGAAGAATAGGTGGAATGAGAGTGTGGGAGGAAACGGGAGTACCCCAACAAAACCCACCGACATCATGATGTACACCACAAACTTATTTAGCAGTGGATCAAACCAAGAACCCCACACACCGGAGGTAACAGCTTTATCAGTGAACCACGGTGACCTCAGGATAGAATAGAATGGATTGCGAGATAACAATTTACTTTAATTAATCATCCGCCTCTTCTTTAGCCTATAGTGCAAAACTGTAAGACGTATCAACAGAATAAAATTCATTAACATGATGTGTACTTTACAAAGTGTACATAACCTGGGGAAATAATACGCACCAGAAATGAATATACTACTTCGGACTCATTGCATAGCACTTTTGTATTTAAAACCAAAAACATGAATGTAGCCTATACATTGCACTTAGGACTATATGTTTCCCCATATTAATATGTACGACAATAAGAAGTTACAAATAAATTCTTAAAACTGCTAGTATCCCGTGAAAATTTTATGGAGTATATTTCAACAAAGTACTTATTCGAGAACTGAAATTGGCAGAAAAAACGTGGAGATTGCAACAATGTTAGTTTTTTCCTCAAGCCGTAATATCAAAACAAGATGCAAAAATAACAACAATGGGAGCAGAGCAACACCATATTATTGAAACTTCATAATAGCACTGAGCCACCACTCACCCCAATGCAACGCTGGCCGTGTTATCTGGTGTACTTCCTCTCCTCACAAGGAATTTATTAAGTTGCGCAGAAAAGCAATGCAGTAGACCAAGCGATTCATATGATCGAATAATTCCCACTCAATTCATATGATCGAATAATTCATCTGCGCAAAATAGATGCGCGGAAACCTAACTGATTCAATGAGCGAATCATTCCCAACCAATTCAAATGATCGAATAATTCATCTACGCAAAATAGATGCGCGGAAACCCAACTGATTCAATGAGCGAATCATTCCCAACCAATTCACTTGCGCGAAGGGAATGCGCTGACAACCAATTCATATGAACGAATTAAATGATCGAATCATTTCAGTGAATCAGACTAAATGAATCGATTCTCCGAAATGAACCATTTTGCCCATCACTATACCCGATTAATGGACCGGAATGTAATTTCGTTTACATTTTGATACTGCCTATGGGAGCAAATGAACTAGTTTTCTTCTATGTTCCATGTATTCTTAATTTTTGGGGGGATAGTTACATTACATTCGAGGCGTATAGCTCTCAGAAAAGGAAAATAGGGTACAGTTTTTTTAATGGTATAAAAATGCTATACAAGTTCGTATTGAAAGCTAAAGGTATATGCAAAAAGGAGAGACGAAATAATGTATCAATGTACAGAGTAATCTAACTGTAAAGAAATTAACTAATTAAAGTGTTCTCTTCGGCTTCTATGAACATTGTGTCAACCATACAAAAAAATACCGAGCCCAATTACTTTTTGGGAATTGCATCCCTTTGAAAATATTAAGGAATGGATATAATATTAATACCTTTCTGTTTTATGTTGTACTTGCAGGTAAATCAAGTGACAGGTTGGTTGGATGCATGCAAGATCTATAGCAGTGATGAGTGTGCCTCACGGATGTGAAGAGAATTCGAAAACGGACGACTCCTTGTAATGAAGGTAGGAGATAGAGAATTCCTACCTCATGCACCTTACTTTAAATCAACTTCTGATATTACTTATGACCGAGATGCATGTTACGTTGCAGGTGAGAATGAAATTTATCATATTTCTCTTACAAAGAGAATGCAGACTTTATTAAAGGAACTTCGGAGCCATCTTTGGGGAGTAGTAGTGCACATTCAAAGTCTTAATATTACAAGTTGAGAGAGTGTAATAGGTAGAAATAACGGCTAAATAGCGTCATAAAATTTCCGACTCGCCGCGTATAAGGTTTGTCACGTTAAGTTATAAAGTGACTGCATGGCAAAGTGAGGAGCGTCTACACTTCACGTGCAAATGGTCCCGGGTTCGATTCCCGCTCCACTCATTTTTATGTTATTTTTCTTGCTTCAACCAATAAAGTAAAAGTGTGTAAATACAAATAAAATATTAATTCACCATATGTTTATAATGCATAAAAGAATAGAAATGTTCAGATAAGTTGTAAAACCTTGCAATATTCCATGTTAACCAAGAACAGAATGTAATCTATTCCGTAAATATATTTATATAACGAGTTATATTATGATTACTGCAGTCCTTCTATAAAAAATGTTTCTGAAGCTTCGTGTCTATACCGATATCTGTGGACATGGTGCGAATTACAAAAGGGATGAGGGAGAAATCCCCTTTAGTTATAGCATACATCCAGTATTACCAATGGAGATTTCCCCCTCATGCACCTTTTAGTTATTTCTATCTATTTCACTATCCCAGTTTCTTATATTAACACTTTCAATGTGCACTAATACCTTGCGAAACATGGTCCCGAAGTTCATTTACCAAACTCTACTTTCTCCTCCTTAAATCTAAACTGACAGGTAAGTACGCAGGAATTTATTTCGAGAGGGTACAATGCTATTTTATAGGTTCAAAGCTACTTGAAGAGTTCAAATTATATATGAGAATAAATTACATTTAAATTTGTGAAACCATCCATAAATTAGAATAGATTTACAGAATTATCGGGGTTTCAGAAAGGAGAGCTGGACCTCGAGAACGCACTCACTGCTTACTTCCTTGCAAGTTGGAATATGCTCATAACTGTAAAACTGTTACGTATAATGACTACGAACAATGATGGTTCATAAACAGCATTGATACATTGATAACATTTAAGTTTATGAAGAGCATTGATAACATTACAATATAAGGGTTAAAACTTTCAAATCTATCTTTGAGCAGGGACCATTGAAGGAGGCTTTAGTTCCCCTCTTGGCATAGTAACGAAACTAAATATTTTATCACTATTAGCATTGCCAGCTGGTAAATAGGCCTATTACGACTTATCCCCTACACATTTTTTAAATTGTAGTTCACATCCTGCGTCCATGCTTTTTAGTTTAAAGGACGCAGTGATAAATGAATGAGATGATACAAAACGATTACTGGATCGAAAAGAGGGCTGAAAGGGAATCCAAAACTCTGAGGAAACTTACGCGTTTTGTGTTGTTCAGTACAAGATACGTATAACACGATCTGGATTAAAACAGAAATCTGTAACCACTCCTCGCTTACATTCATTCTCAGAGGCTCCTAATGTTTCTTGTAGAAGTTACTATGTTCTAAGTTTCTAAATTAACAATAGTAAATCGTCTGCGAATTGCGAAAAGCAAATTGTGCCACAGTATGTACTTATAAAATTTGTAACATTTTCGTGATTGATTATTCTTCCTCACAAATGAAAAAAAAAAAAATGAAATAAAATCTTTCAGTTGTATTTCTCAAGGTTATGCCGGGTAGGTTAAAGGAGACATTGATCATGAGAAATGAATGGAATGGTGGAATGAATAAACTGGGAGGAAACGGGACATCCCGTAAATCCACGCAAACGGTGTACGTCCACCACAAAGTTCACTTGATGCGAGTTGAGATGGAGCCAAGGACCAGAGGAAAACGCTCTACCACTGAGCCACCGCCCCCGTCGCAAAGGATCGTATGACTTGCATAGTATCACTATAGAGAACGTAATTCATCATTGCCGATAGTCGGTGATCGGAACATGCAACAAACGTGCAAATAGGAGCAAAGGAAACGGTTGTTATGCGAGATAAATACTTAGGCGGATAAACAATATAGCACTCTCCAGGCCGGTAGCCAGCCCAAAAATGTAGGGGGGTGCCGCTAATTAGAAGTGGCCCGATTCAAGCATATTGTAGTTCATCGCCTTATTATAGTTCATTTGCAAGCCTACCGTGAAGTTTTTAGGGGTCCAGCAAAAATTTAGGGCGGCCCGCCCCCTAGATCCCCCTGGAAATGGGCCTGACACTCACAAATGAGAAAAAAAAGCATTGCTCATTATTGTAGGTTGAAAAATGTATTTTGTAAAAAGGAAAATACGGTATTGGAATATGACACTACGTATATTAACTACACCAATTCAGCCATGTGCACTAGTAACAATCAAGTATTGAAGAATGCTCTCGAATGAAATTGTATTTTACTTTTGAAAAGGGATACCCCACGAACTTTTTAGCCAGCCTCTTTTAGAGAAGTGACACATAAATGCATAAAATATTATAGTTTTCTTAAACCGAAAGCCAACTTTTTATAAAATATATTATAGTGATCGCAAAGAGTCATGAAACTTGACCTACATTACCGATTTCACTACACAATAGAACTCGAGGTTCTCCTGCGGTCGTCAATCCTCATCGATTGAATGTCTTCTGTATCGCCTCTGGCGCTTTAAAAAGAATGCCTCCTGAGGGTTCAATGCTGTCAAATTACTGCTAACTTTCGTTTTGTTTATTTTGCTAATATTGTTGTTTTATATTTTCGCTACTGTTATCATTGCCGTTTAATTCGTTCTTTCTTTTGTGTCGTTGACTTGTTAACCTTGTCCTCAAAATTTGGCAACATTGCTTGTTGGAGCGCTTTATATATGTGACGTTTTTTCAAGCGTGCATTCGCTAACCAGCTCAAACAATCGTGCTGAAATCTTCTGAAATATCACATGTGAAGTGAAACAGTTCTATAATTGGTTACAAGCAGAGGCTTTACGAGTCGCTGCGATAACTTGAGATTCTCTATAGACCAATAATTCAGTAGTTACCATTTTATACTCTAGAATTCAGTTTTATAGAATATGATTGGATTGATGGTGCTTAGCTTGAACGAAATTCGGTAAAGCCGAAACAAGTTTTTTTAAGATACAGTACTGTATGTCTTGCTCTTGTCTCACCTGCTCACCTGCTCTTGTCTCACATAGCTCTTGTCCCACCTGCTTGATTACTTAGCTCTTTTCCCACCTGCTTAATTAGATATCTCTTGTCTCACCTGCTTGATTACTTAGCTCTTTCCCACCTGCTTGATTAGATATCTCTTGCCCCACCTGCTTGATTAGATGAACAAAGGCATGTCGAGTGGACACCAATAATTAGCAATTGCCACATAGGCATTTTTGAAACTTGATTTGTTTGTTGTGACGCAACATCATTAAATAATTTATGATTGACAAGTTAGTATTAGTAAATATTCCTTGAAATAGAAAATTATGTAGGTATGTTCCCTTAAAATCTTCCTTGAAATAGAAGATTTTATAGATAATTTTCTCGGGAATGTTTGTGGAAATAAAATATTTTTATTGTTACGTTCCCTGAAATTCTTCCTCGAAATATAAGATTTTTAGATCTATTTTCCCTCGAGTTTTTCCTCGAAACCGAATATTTTTAGATTCATGTTCCCTAAATTTTTTTCTCTAAATAGAAGATTTTCATAGATATATTTTCGGAAATGTTCCTGCAAATAGATTATTTTTATTGTTATGTTCCCTGGAGTTTTCCTGAAAATTGAAGATTTTTAAATGTATGTTCCCTGGTATTTTTTGTCGAAATAGAACATTTCTAGGTGTATGTTCCCTGGAAATTTTCCTCGATTTTTATAGGTATATACTGTATCTGGGAAATGTTCGTTGAAATAAAATATTTTTATTGTTATGTGCCCCGAAATTTTTCCTGGAAATATAATTTTTTATTGCTAGTGTTCACTAGAAATTTTCCTCGAAGTAGGGGATTTTAATGTATGTTCCCTGGAGGTTATCCTCTAAATAGAACATTTTTATAGGTATATTGTCGGAAATGTTCTTGGAAAATGATGATTTTTATTATGTTCCCTGGAGTTTTTTCTTGAAATAGAACATTTCTGGACATATGTTCCCTGGAAATTTTCGTCAAAGACTTTTAGAGATATATTTTTCGAGAATGTTCCTGCAAAAAGAAGATTTTTACTGTTAAGTTCCCTGGAAATTTTCCTCGAGATAGAAGATTTTAAGTTATATATTCCCTGAAAATTGTCCTTGAAACAGAAGATTTTTTATGTATATTTTTTCTGAAATGTTACTCGAAAAAGAATATTTTTACAGGGATATACCATGGGATTGTTCACGAAATATAAGATTTTACAAGTATATTAACCTGAGATTACTAATACTGCGTAAATTTTACGCATAGTCACTAAAATTTTAGTGTTGTTTCCCACCCTGATGTCACAGTTTAGTAACCTACTAGCAGTGCTACCTCCGCTCATTTGGCTGCCTGTTCGTGCAAGTGGTGGTTCATTTTTGCTGCGGGACAGCTCGCAACAGGTGCTTATTTTTAAGTTAGTACGTCGATTTTACGCATGGTTAGTATTTATAGAAAATTGTTGTACGTATATTTTACTCATGGTTAGTACTAAGAGGTTATAAATAATACGTAATGTTTATGCAAGTATATGATTAATAGTGAATATTTCTGCGTAAAACAGGCGCAACATCCTCACATTAGTTGAAAAGAATGCTATAATTATGAGGCCTTTCCATTTTTAAGTTTTTAGATTACCGAATGACTATGAATGAGGAAGAAAGAATAATTCGTATGCTTGATGAAATAGATTACGGTGATGGAAGCGAGGAGGATTGTCTTGAAGAACAATTTTGTCTGACGATAGTGATGTGGATCCGACTTATGTACCGAGTGAATCAGAAACTGAAAAATTAACTGTGGAGAATATTCGTGAGGCAGAGCGATCCATGAAGCAAAGTGTAGAAACTTGTGGCAATGTAAAGAAGAGGAAAATTTCTAAAGTAAACGAGTATTCAAGTTCAACACAATTGGATGGAGTGAGTCCTTCAACGGTTCATTTCCTAGAGGAAGAGGAATCAATAAGTAAATATGGTTTTCCATGGAAAACTACTCACACCAAATCCGATGGGAAAATTCCAAGTAAAAATATAGTTCAAATTTGTCCTGGACCTACGAAGAAAGTAAATCCCGACCCTAAAGAGTGTTTTAATTTGTTTTTCACAGAAGATATAATTAATGAGATAGTGACAAAAACAAATGAAGAAATTGAAATAAAAGGAAAGAAGTACCGAATTAGTAATGCTACCATTAAAAATACCTCTAAGGACGAAATTAAAACCTTAATAGGAATCCTCATACTGTCTGCAGCGCTCAAGGACAATCATTTGCCATCAAAACTTTTATTTAACAGTGATTATTGTGGTGATAGATATCGGGGTACGATGTCGAGTGAAGGGTTTGATTTCTTAATAAATTGTCTCAGATTCGATGACAAAGCAACAAGAGAACAATGGAGGGCTGAAAGTAAACTTGCTCCCATTAAGACAGTGTGGGATATTTTTGTGTGTAATTGCAAAATGACTTACAAGCCAAGCTCATGTTGCACTGTAGATGAGCAGTTACTAAGGTTTCGTGGTACATGCCCATTTCGAGTCTATAAGAGTAACAAACCAAATAAGTATGGGATTAAAATTATCATGTTTTGCGATAATTCAACTAAATACATGGTCACGGCTATACCCTATTTAGGTAAAGGAACCACACCTCCTGGAGAAGAAGCTGCCAGATATTTTGTAAAATCTCTTGTCGAATGCGTCAATAATACCAACCGAAACATAACAATGGATAATTGGTTTACGAGCGTGCCTCTTTTCCAGGAACTTCTTTCTGAGTATGGGTTAACTGCTGTTGGAACCGTAAGAAGCAATAAGCGCGAATTGCCACCCGAGTTTGTTGATGTGCATTTCCGTAACAGAGAAGTGAATAGTTCAATGTTCTTGTTCGCGGAAGGACTCACAGCAGTATCTTTTAAACCTAAGTCAAATAAATTAGTCTTGCTCTTGTCAACCATGCACGACGGACCGTCCGTAGATAAGACATCAAACAAACCTGAAATAATACTGACATATAACCAAACAAAAGGGGCAGTAGACACTTTTGAACACATGTGTGGAGACATGAATAGCAGCAGGAAAACAAGACGCTGGCCACTTTGCATGTTTTATGGTATGCTAAATATTGCAGCAATTAATGCTTATGTTATATATTGTTATCAGTTCTTTCGATGATCCAAAGAAGAAACTACAAGTCCTATTTCAAGAGTGCATTTCATGATAGAACTACACAAGCAATTGGTTGCACCTTGGCAAGAGCAACGACTTGCTACACCATCTATAAGCAGAGAACTTAAAGTTACAATAACTAAGCTCTTAAGGATAACAGAAGAAAAACAAACCGAGCCAGTCACTGGAAAAGGAAACCGCAAATACTGCTTTCTGTGTCATTACTCGAAACAGCGATTCACTACATCATACTGTACAAAATGCAAGAAGCCAATATGCGGTGAGCATCAAAGGAAATTTTGTCCAAACTGTTAAAATGACCGTGAAGAGTGAGCGAAACTGGTAACAATGTATGGACAGTCTGAAAATCTGTATTTCAATGTAGCACAAATTTATACTTAGCACATAATTTTGTATGGAAATATAGTGTAAAGCATAAATCAAAGAAACTGCTTATGCATATCTCATATTAAGTTGTTAATGCTAGTATTGTAATGCAATAAAATACATTCAATATTAATACGTTTTTTTTCATTTTGCCTTATATTTAACACATTTTTGGATGTATGCGTCAGTTTTACGCATAGTTAGTAATAAGAGGTAAAAAATAAGGTTAGTAATCCCGGGTTAAATGCACGGAACGTAAGACTCTTGCATTTTAAGTGTTCCTCGAATCATCAGATTTTTACAAGTATATTCGATGCAAATATTCCTCGAAATATAAAACTATTAAAGGAATATTCTATGGAAATGAGCCTCGAAATATATTAGGGTCTATTAGATGTAAGTTCCTTGGGAATGTTTCTCGAAGTGTAAGGTGGTAAAATGTATCATAATATAGAAAAAAGTACAGAATCAACAGTCCCAGATAGTGATGATAGTGGTAATAGTGATAGTGATGGCGCACATTTGACAGTCATTACTTTATTCAAACGTAGTAACACGTTTTCGCACACATTAGCATACTAAGAAGTTCATTAAGGGGAGTGTTGTCGAAGCTCCCACAGTAATATAATCTCAGGTGTGTGTATACATATCTTAATGAGATAAATATTTTTGCATATCTTGCTTAAATGGAGACGGAGGGTTAAGGCCACTAAAAATACATTGAGTTCGCCATTACTCATACATATTCGTTTTCTTAATAGGTGAATGTAATTCCTAGTCTCATTGTATTAAAATGTAATACATATCCTTCTTATGAGGGGGCATAACAGAATATCTGGACAACTTTTAGGAATGAACACTCATTGGGGTGACAAAATAATTTTCCAAGAATCCCGACGGATTATAATTGCCGAAATTCGACATATAACATATAGCGAATGGCTGCCTCTAATATTAGGTAAGGATTACAAACATCCTTTGAGTCTTGTCTTTCCTTTATTCGATTTCCAAAATAATCTTTGTTTTACAGTAATACGAACATAATTTTAGTTTGGAAAGAAAGTCTGTATGGTAATAACAATGCATTTATAAATTGTTATTCACAATAACAGTTTCGTTCAGTAGCAACTTGCCGAATTTTAGCCAGCGCTAATGCTGCAGGTAGAGCGTAGAGGTCTATTTGGTCTACTGATCTCTACTGTAATAAAAAGTGTCTAATAAAGAACGCAAATTTTGAAATTTCCGCCGTTTCTCTTCTAGTAAGTTGGCAGCACTGAACGTTACACGATTTTCGTCTGTTGTTTTTATGGTTACCAGTTACGAAGCACCGTTATCGTTATCTGTTTTCTGGACCGGACTTACAGCAACATTATCACTTACAATGGTGAGGTGTTTCGCAGAACTGACTAACACGAGAACTCCACGAGGGTTTAATGTCCACTACCAAACCAGTTTCCTCAAAATTTAGCATTCAGTATTAACAATCGCATTCCACTTTTTACGTGCATTACGTTGGGCAAACATTCTACTGAGTTTGTGAAAAGTCTCTGCACAATATTCATCACATTTGTAGTAAGTTTTCACTATGGCAACACGATATGTTCCATCCAGAAGCGCTCCATTCCCACACGTACAGAAAACAGATGACGACGGTGCGCTTTTTGACGCTACGTGAATACTAACCACACAACGACAACAGATGAAATTCATGTAATGTACAATTATTTACTGCCAATTTATTAAAACAGAAATGGTGAACGTTGCAAAAGTTGTATTCTTCATGGTACACCCTATATTTGAACTTGAAATTCAATTAGATTGAGGAATACAAAAACTCTTGTGTGGTAATTAAACTAAAATATGTTAGAATGAGATTGGATGAGTGTGAGGCCCATTGATATCAATGAGAATGAAACTGAGATAGGACGAGATACTTAAAGGTCTATGAATTAGATTTCTGTCCCAGTCACTATTCTTTTCTTTTCTTTTTTCAATATTAATTTTGCATTATATGCATATTTTATGATTTTTTAAAATTTGATAAGTATTTAAAATATATATATCATAATTTAGTGTTCATGAAGCAAGGGATATTTGAATAGGTTGAAGAATAAATCAGTAGATTAAAATAATGCCGATATAAGTTCAGTTTATTTCAAAGAAAGGGCCCCAAATAAATCAATGAGCTAAATCGTGATGGTTAAAGGGCGGCCCGCGGGCCAAATTTTGTCGCGAGCAAGTTTTATCCAGCCTATGCATTTTCATCACCCAACACGTAAGGTAAACACGTAAGGTGTAGAGCATAGCTGATCTTCTCAGTAAACGTGAATCGTGATTAGACCAATGGCTGTTTTTGCCGGTACCGTGGGGAGCCTAGGGCCCACAGGTTTTTTAGTACCTAAAATTATTATATGCATTATTTATATATTTTTGAATGTTTATAGTAAACTCATGATATACCTATCATAGTCTGGGTTTTGTCTACCCCATCCCCCCAGTTTTTACTTTCTAGAACCACTCCTGAATTAGATGTTTAACTGTGAAAATTTTCTTTAAGCTTTTAGCCTAGTTACCAAGAACACTCAGCAAGGCAAACTTATTTTTCGTTGATCCCATATTTAGAAAACTGTAGATTTCATAATAATTTCCGAAAGTAACTTAAAAACACATTTTCCAGAAATATTTCTTATTAAGTGGATATTAATTTTCTAGAGTTTTTATTAATGTGAAATATCTTTTCCAGAAAAGTATGTACTTTAATTAACATAATGATATACTATAAAGAAGCCCTTTTTCGGTTTCTTTATATTAGATGTTATATATTGTCAGGTTTCGCATGTCTTGACATCATGCTGCAACCACGTCTGTACTAGACGTGTTGTCAGTAAATAATACAGCGCAGACGACAGTACCGAAGAGGAGTCGACCACAATCGCCAGCAGTCGGCAAGAGGGAGATCACCAAAGGTAGCCGACATTTTAGCACTCCTCAAGAAGCATCAATCTCTCCAGGTTGATGAAAACACCAAAAGCCGTAAGGTGCCTGGCCATTGGGAACACTTTACCCTCTCACGACGTTAGTAGAATTGAGAGATACCTTTCCTTAAAGCCCTACGAAGCTTGGTCATTTTGTTCCCTTTTCTCTTTCAGGACGCCCGGTCACCGAGAGACACCTAATCACATAAGCTCTCATTCTTTCTAACGATACCTGGTCAAAGAGCGTAGCCTCACCTACAAAAGCCCTACGCACTTGGTCATTAGGTTCCTTCCACTTTCTTACCTAAGATATTAGAGGAAACTAACAATTGTAATGTATTTCTGTATTCAAGAGGATCTTTTATAATAAAAGGTGATGGGAAAGTGGAATCTTCTGAGTACGAAAATTGCTCTACCTTACATAAACAGAGAATTTTACAATATGTATACACGCTTTTTAGTGTTTAGATATTTATATCCTATGACTATAATAGTTCAAACCTGGATCCAATTCACTTTTAACGAGAAGATTATAAGTAATAACGATAAATTAATAACAATTTTTCATATCATCATCGCCAACCGGATATTATTCAAAACTCCACTTAACGCAATTATTTCCTAATTTGTTAAAGAGAACTAACTAAAATTATTTTCAATATTTAATTTTTATGCATAGCGCCATATCATGCTTATTATCATTTGTATAATGATTCATTTACCCATCAGAAATGTTAAATTCATTCTTTTTATATATGAATATTTTAGTTATCACAACTCTAATTTTTTTATTATTTATACTATAAGAAAATTGGACATTGCTATTTATCAGCATAGAAATGTTTCGAAGTTGCTTACGACCTACTAATAGAATACATATTGCTCGTGCATGTGAACATTTCTTTTAACATAAAGTGTTAAGATCACAACAAAGTACAGTAATTATAATGTAGTCATCAAATTAAACAAAGAAACAACAGTAGAGGACGAGATCATCAAAGTTTGCTTTGTAGTGATATATTGATACTTGCATTAGTTATAAATTATCATGCTTTCCAAATGTTATAATTATTAATTACTACGTAGACAGTTGACGTAAGAAAGATCATTAAGACAAGCCGACAGTTTCACAATCTGAACAGTTTCCTTTCATTAATCCATCTACTAAAGTTTCATCTAAATCAATTAGAGTAGTTTTAAGATCACAACAAAGTACAGTAATTATAATTTAGACATTAAGTCAAACAAAGAAAGCACAATAAAGGACGAGGTCATCAAAGCTTGCTTTGTATTGATATATTGTTACTTGCATTTAATTATAAATTATCATGCTTTCCAAATGTTATAATTATTAATTACTACGTAGACAGTTGACGTAAGAAAGATCATTAAGACAAGGAGTTTACAGAAATTAAAGTGTATTAACAATGTACAGGAAGAATTTAGTAACATTTTACTCCAATTTTGTAGTCGAGGTGTTTTAAATGATGTATGCTTGCATGATGTTTCTAGTTATTTTACCATTTTTCTTCAGCGATTGGTTAATATTACTTTTGTTTAATTTTTAGGATATGAAAATATGGCTCGAAAATGTATGTTGCCCTAAGAAACTGGATTTAGAAAAGATTATAACAAAAATGTGAATCCTGTAATTATAAATTCCTTCACAACAGCTGCCCTCCGATTGGGGTATTCGCTGGTTGATGGAACAATACAGTACGTAAGTGCTCTTTTTTTCGATACTCGTCGCATATGAAAAACAGTTTATTTTAAGATTATTAACAGGCAGGAAATAAATACAATCACAGCAGAAGGTAACAATCTATAATTTGACTAAAATTCTTTGAATAATTTTTACATCTACTCTCTGTCATGCGTTGTTTCCTTTAGTTTAACACGCCACAATTATGTCTGAGGCTAAGGTTCGGTGCTGATAATGAGATAGAAATAGTGAAATTATGAAAGTGTGAGGGAAAGGGAGACACCCGAGAAAAACCCGTATTTGTACACCACAAAGTCCACTTGATGCAAGCTGTGATCGAAGCAAAGGTTTACAAATTAGCGCTCTACTAGTGAGAAACCTCGGTGTGTTGTGTTTCGTTCGAAGCCGTAAGCGGACTGGATTCTCGGTAACTGGTGTAGGACTTCGTATGAGAAGAAACTGGTTACGTTACCTAAAAGATAAATTTAGGAATGGAATACATAAAATTAGGTTGCCACCCCTCCAGATTTTGATGAAAATGATCCGACTTGGCTAAGTCGGTATTTTATCATGACCGGAATTCATATATATTGAAGAACTTGTTAACAATTATTATTATTATTATTATTATTATTATTATTATTATTATTATTATTATTATTATTATTATTATTATTATTATTATTATTATTTAGTTTTCATATTTTTCAGAGCCCTTAAAATAAGAGGAAACTTCAGAACAATGAAAGGCTGGTAACAATGTGCTTGGCAACAGAAAGTATCAGCTCATTTTCTTACTGGTAAAGATTGACTTCTCAAGGCAGCAATAACTAATTAGAAAATTATTCAAATGTGGGCAGCAGGAGCAGCAGCAGCTGAAGGAGTAACAACTATAAACAGTACTGCTTGTGCAACAAAATTTTAGAAAGGCTTGTGATAGTTAACTATTTATATTTATAACTATTTATATTTTTATACTTTAGATGTGTTTAGGTACCTAGTATGTAGGTTTATAGATAAGCTCTACACTGCTTAAATTTGTCCATATTTGTATTATGCAATATAGCTTATACGGTCCCTATATGGTTTCAAATGTCTCACTTTTGTTTTTATGATTTGCATATATATAGTACGCGCGTACGCGCCTTTGGCGTGGGAGTTCCGGGTTCTATTCCCGACGGGAGCTCGTGTTGTTCGGATACTACGTTAATTAGTAGGCCCCGTTTTATAGAGCCTCGCTGCTAAAAGGGACGTTAAACCCAAAATCAACTCAAATCTTTCAGTTTTAAAGTTTTATTGGCAGATAATTCGTATACTGTACGTTGATAGACTTTATAAGAATAGCAATAAGAAATAATTGATTTATAAAATTAAAAAAAAAACATAATCTAATTTGTATTTGCCTGTTGGTGGTCATAGGTCTTAATACAAAAAAAAATCAAAATTTTCATCACGAACTTCATAACGATATCGTGTTCCTGGTTTCACGGATTGATATTTCTGGCTACTTCCAATGTACCACAATCAATTGAATGGCCCTCTGCAATAACAAGGCAAGTAAAAAATGGAGGATCTAAGTTATAAAGCTTATAAACTTCAAGTGAAACGTGTTAATTAACAGGAGTAAATCTGTGTGTATATGTCTCTGGAGAAAAGTGATGTAGCACCTAGTCTGTGTTTTGGATCATAAAATGGCGAATACCGAAAATGGGGAATAATGAAAAACGAAGGTGGAGAAGTGAGCATTTACCTTGTTATTGCATACCCTAAAGTAATGGTGGAAAGAAAAATGACAGTAGAATCACATAAGGACGTGCGTGAGAACGTTTATGGATCGCAACACACGAGAATATAATATCAATCATCTGAGCGTTGTAGGCAACAAAATCTGGAAACTTTAACGTCCTGAGTCCATTTTAGATTCAGAATCCGGGAGCACAGATACAAATAATAATAATAATAATAATAATAATAATAATAATAATAATAATAATAATAATAATAATAATAATAATAATAATAATAATAATAATAATAATCGGCTATTTTCCGTACGTTCTTGCAAAACTGCTGCTTGGCAAGAGTAACAAATCATAGCAAAGCTTTCACATCCTTCTTTGGATTCTTGATTCCTGGTTTAGCTGGTTTCTTGAAGAATCACAGAGTGCTGCCCAGTGGTGGTGCCTGCACTGAATAAACATTTTCTCCTACACCATTATACGTTTACGAAACTGAAACAGATCTATGTAGGGGGTTTTATCCACTTCCCCTTTGCCGGATTTACTAGTAACCCCGAAAACCGGATTCGGGTTAGATATCCGATTTCGAAATCATGACTTTTGATTTTTCAAATCCCAAATCTGAAATCCAAATTTAAATCTCAATCCGGTATTGGAATTTTTCAAAATCCGAATATTTCAATGACCGGATTTTTTGACAGCACTGTTCATATTAACATGGAAGAAAAAACAAAACCTTACATTTCGCCCTGATTTTGCTATATTTCTTTCCTAGAGTGTACGATTTATATTTATATTTCAACCCTTTCCCTTCTGTCATTCTGATTCAACTGCTTCGATTTTGTGCATTTCGAAACAAAATGGTCAAGTATGTCTCCGTACCAGTCCTTTCGCTTGAACCGATCCTTGGGATCAAAGTTACAGGCACGTCGCGTTGCCTCCTCGCATCTACCAGTGCTTGCTTCACTAGCCGCTCACAGAAGCGCTCTTTGTTATCCTCATCGTGAAACGGTGACTTGAAGGAGATGAATAGTGTTTTTCTCACCACAGATGCTTCAAATATAGAACTTATCTTGTTGTTGCAGAGAGCCATTCAATTACACTTAATCTAGCTACACTGCTCGCCACTATAATTGCAACAACCAGAAGGAGATGAGGTAGAAATGTGAAATTTTGCAAACACAGAGGTACTAATAACCGAAGAAAATTATTATATTTACAGGTCGCTGATGTGACATGTGTGGTAATGTTGCAGAACCTCTAAGAGTTAGTAGTGTGTAGGTCATCGACGAAGTGTGTAGAGACATAACTGCTGCAACACGATGAGGCATGGGGAGAATGAGTCCGTCGACGCCTGCTCGAGTTCCACTGATGGACGCGATTTCCACTCGGCTCCCAAGTTCCTCTATATTCGGTGCAGGAAACCTGTGTTGAGAGAGCCGGTCTCCCTTAATGAAGCACACATGTTCAAGCGGCGAGAGATCGGGGAACGAGGGGGCCACGGAAGCAGGGACTGGTTAACTTCCAGGAATACGAAGATATTGCTTCCGAAATGGGGTTGCGCGTTATTCTGTTGATTATTTTCATTTCGGGTTAAGTGCCGTATTGCCGGACCAATTTTAGGAAATTTACCGGGTCAATAGGAGAATTTATTTAAGTTTGTGAGGAAGAAGGATTGAAAGTGAGATAAGTGAAAAAGTAAAAGTGAATAAAGTTGTTTTTGTTGGTTGTTTCTGATGTTGTAAGCAGCACAGTATATGGAAATTCAAGGACTATTTCGCGGAGAGGTACACTTCTTATGATATAGTAGCACGAAAGGCATGGCGTTGGGGAAGAAGGAAGAACATTTCGAGGCCTATTTAGCGGAGTATTTATTTAAGAGTCTTCATCCCGGAGAAATTAAAATACTGCTAATTTTACAGTAATTATGTGATATCTTCAAATAGATAAAAGTTAATCGAAATGTGGAACAAGAGCGCCCTAGACAATATTATTTTACATGAGAAACCGTTATCAGGACTCACTTATCTGCTTTCAATTTTGAGCCATTTTGAAAATCGGCATTTATTTTCGCGTTTTTGAACAGCTGAAACCGGAAAGCCACTAGGTGACTTGTGATAACGGCACCTCACGCAAAATAATTGTGTCTAGGGCGCTCTTGTTCCATATTTCAACTATATTTTATCTATTTGAAGATATCACATAATTACTGTAAAATTAGTGGTATTTTAATTTCCCCGGGATGAAGACTCTTAAGGAAAATAGACCCGAGGAAATCGTTGTACACCATTACCTTCTTGAAGTTGGAAAATTTTACAAGCCTTTTGAAGGTAAGTGACTTTTAACTGAACGGGATTTTTTTTCTGCACAGTGTACAGAAACTGTAGTGTATGCTAACAAGTGAAACGTTGCAACTATGAAACCATGACAAGTGCTATTGAAATTTTTTATGATCCACATGTTGTCACTACCCTCGCTTACGCGTAGACCTATCGTTGCTGACGCGCCTGCTTCCTTCGGACAAACCCCCACTCTTCGTTCGGGCACCCCTGCTGCGCTCCTGCCCTGACTCGGTTGGATAGCATTCGTGCTTTTAATGGCCACCAGACACAGATTTGTTTGTCTTTTCGACTCTAGTTTAGATGCTCCTAACGTAAAATAACGTCTTCTAGGGTAACTTAATGTACTTCAACAGAATATAATCGAATGTAGTACATTTTGGTGCAATTTTTTCAGTTTTCAAAGTGGTCTGGCGATTCGACACTAATGCCTTCATTTAGGCAGTATATCTATAACACTTTGGTGATCATATTTTAATGTAATTATTTAATGATAGTGTCATTCAACTTAAAAAGTTCAAAATTATTCGGTAACTAATCTTTCTTTCAATAAGTAACAATTTTTTGTCATTGTCTGCATTAGAGTAAAAGAGATGAGCACCAGGGTGCACACTATTCTGAAATATACATAATTAATATCAAGTGGTATTTTTCTCTACATTATTTCAAATGCTTTGAAAGGAAAATTTGTAAATCTTAAAGTAATCTTAGAAAATGAAACTACTGTAGCTCATCAACATAAAAGAAGGTAATAGGTTGTCATTATTTTAGTCTATCCGATAAAATTATTATAGCCTTTTAGTAAAAAAAAGTGTCAACAGCACAACTTATATAACCACACGAATATCAAAAAATATAGTTATTTGAGAAAAGTAATACATGAAATGAAATTTTTAAGTTTTACGTCCCACGGATATGCCGGTTATGCTAAAGGAGACGGTGATGATGAGAGATAAATGAAATGGTGGAATTAAGAAAGTGGGAGAAAACGGAAGAACTGCGAGAAAACCCACACACACGGTGTTTGTCCACCACAAAGTTCACTTGGCGGGAGCAGGGTTTGACCCGAGACCCCAAGCACCAGAGGTGAACGCTCTACCACTGAGCCACCGCGGCCCCCAAAAGTATTATATTAGAAGTACTATACCTGTAGTATCTTGTTCCTAGCACTTCCAACCTTCTCTATGCCGTAAACGGACAACTACCTAGTATTATTATGATTGGTCACACAAACTCCCGACATTTCCCGAATTTAAACCGTCTTACAGTGGTTATACTGACTGTAAATAAAACATAACTTGCTCGAAAACTACGTTTACATGTTGCTAGGGTTGTAACTCTCAATTATTCACCGCAAACTTGCATAAATTCATATTCATAATGCTTCGGAGTAATATAAATCAGTCTTTATGTTCTATAAAAAAACACGTACGAGAAACTGGCCATCTACACTCAGAACATGTTTTAAACTTAGTACACAAAAAATATGTTTCAGAAATTACAAACCTTTAAAAAATGTGCTCTTTACATTAGCGAGAAATTAGATCAATCAGTGCTAAAAATGTGTTCCAAGAAAAGCATCAAAACAAAAAATGTGCTCAATTCTTTACCATAGAATCAAGGTTGCCAATTAAGGGAATAGTGTGAAGCTAGCCTCGTCCACGCAAAAGGTGGCCATGAAACTATTACCAAATAATTGTGCTATAAATGTGCTCCCAGAAAAGCGTCAAAACAAAAAACGTGTTTTAATTACTTAGCGTAGAAACAAGGTAGCCAAATTGGAGGAGAACGAGAACATAACGCTACCCACCCAAGGGGGCTCTCAAAGTAGTTCCAATTAATAGTTCTAACATTACGGTACAAGAAAATGATCAATAAAGAAAAAAAACTGCTCAATTATTTTTCGTTCAAAACCCCATTGGATGATTAAGGTTAGCTTCACACTGGCCACCAAATTCGAAACCAGTTTCTACGGTAAATAATTTAACACATTTTTTTTCTGATGCTCTGGGAGCAAATTTTTAGCACCATTATTTGGCACTAGTTTGATGGACCCCCAATGAGTGAGCAGAGCGGGCCTCCAACTTGGCACTACTGTTTCTACTATAAATGGGCATTTTTTGTTGTTGTTTTGATGCTTTTCTGGGAGCATCTTTTTAGCACCAATATTTGGCACTCGTTAAGTGCCTCCCCCACCTGGCCAGTGGGTTCAGCTACCTATACGCAGTCCTCCAGCTTGACAACCCTGTTTCTACGATAATCACAGGTCTGCGACCAAAATGGTTCAGTGGACATTTTTGTCATTTCTTATGGATTTTAGGGTATTGAGTCCGAAAAAAAGTTAGAATTTGCCCATCATGTCTCGTAGACTCTCACGTTGGAACCTCTGGTGACGTCGTTAATTCTCACAGGAGTATAAGTTATACCTTATAGGAAATCTTGTAGAATGCAGATTCCAACGACGTATCATTCAAGCCCCTCTATTCCGTATTCTTAGAAGAAGGGGAAGAAAAAAATTGTCTCCCTTAGTTTTTTCTACTTTTTGTCTCTTTCAACACTGACCATTGGAGTACGCACGCAAAAAAATCTCACATGTAGATCAGACATAGGTACCGTCATATAAAAAAATAAAAGGCGTAGGTTCAATAGCAAACAAGAAAAATTCGGAACCTCGATCTTACTATGGTCACCATGTTTCCCCCCCTTTGGCAGCCTTGGTAACGACAATAATTCTGACAGGGACATTAATGATACTTCGTTTTTAAGCTTATGGAACGCAGATTGCAGCAAAGTATCGCTTATGCCTCGTCGTACAATGCCCTTAGAAAAATTAGAACAAAGCCGTAACAGTAGTGGTGCCAAAGATAAAATACAGTTTCGAAAATCTTCTTCTTCTTCTTCTAATAATAATATGGAGCGTAAAGGAATTAGTAATATCTCGCTGGAATTCGTGTTCCATAAGCTTTCCAACAAGGTATTATTAATGTCCTTGTAAAATCTTGGGATGTCGCCAGGACTACCAACATGAAATTCTACTTCGTTTTCAAATTCCTATTCGGTGTCTAGGATAATAGTAATATTGATAATCTTTTTAGGCAAACGTGATGAGATAGCAAACTGTGAGTTTACTTTCCGACCTCAACGCTGCGAAGCCTATAAGAAACGACCAACATGGGTAGACTACTGAAAAGGAGAAAAATAATTTTGTCGGAACCAATATATCCAACCAATAAAATCTGCAGAGCCAGCTTTCTGAGCATATCTGTTTTCTTTCATGCTTATCAGTATAAGCAATCATGACAATTGTTGACGTAACTGTTTTAATTTAGTAGCAACTGAAACAGCGTCGGTGATCCATTTCTCTCATTCCGTGTTGGTAAATTGTGTCGGTTCGTATTGCGCGAAGTTTAAGTGCGTCATGGCAAAAAGAAGATGTGTTCATTCACCAAACAATTTCTGTTACAACTGCGGTGAGTATGTATTAAAGAAGCAAAAGAGGAATGCATCGGATTTTGTGATAAAAGCGTACTTTACTTATTTCAGTACGAAACTGGAGAACCAAGACAAGCATTGGGCAACTCATAAAATGTGTAAATGTTGTGTTGAAAATCTGCGACTCTGGTTGAAAGGTGGTAATCATGTCTTTCGATTTGGAGTGCCAATTGTGTGGCGTGAACAGGAAAACCACAGTTCTGACTGTTATTTTTTTTACTTGTGTTGTGACAGGATTCGGTAAAAAGAACAAGAAATATATCGTCTATCTGAACCTTTCCTCTGCAATACGTCCAGCTGCTCTCAGTGCTAACATACCTGTGCCCTAGTACTGGCATACCTGTACACTGATGTTCTTCTATTCTATGAAGGAATAACTTAGGGTTGCCACACTCGAGACTCGCGATGATGCCAAACACGGGTCTGAATTATGCTAGATTTTTGTAAATTATGCCAGATTTTCAAATTATTTTTCCTAACTAATTTTAAAGACACGCTCCTACTTATCTTCATTATTTTAATGAAGGGTATTAACTGTATTCATGTACAAATTTAATATGACGCTGTTAGGAATGATGATAAATGGCACGTTATATGGGAGGATGGTCGAATTTATATTTTATGAATGGATAACATTTTAAGACATATATATGTACAACATGCCGCTTCCGACACAGCCCTGAAGCATTTCTTTTAGTGTATTACTAGTTGTCCCCTGACGCTCAAATCCCTCCCCTCTTAAGTTGTAAATTGAAAGGAACAGAAACATCCCAGATAATCACACATTCAGGTGCCAGTTGGCAGTAATAAAACTATGGGTAAGTAAATATGTTTTGCAGTCACGTTTGCTATTTTTGAACATTTGCGTTTGCTCTGAATTCAACAAAAAATTACAACCACAGAAATACTGACTGGTTTCATTGCTCCAACCATCGCTTCAACTAAAAAGAATAATTCCCGACGGTCTTTAAACCATCTAAATTTTCGTTCTTTTTCTTTTTAACAAAGGGTAAAATGAAATTATGCTAGATTTGGTCAGGATGCTAAAATCAAGATGCTAGATGCTAAATGCTTGTGGATTATGCTAGATCTAGCACCAAGATGCTAGATATGGCTTCACTGGAATAACTCAAGCAAGAGACTTCCTTGCACCCAGTGTACGGATTAGGTAATTTGTATTGGGGGGGGGGATAAAATTAAGCCAACAGGATGTAGCGTTTGAAAGTGCAATAATTCAAAATGAGACAATAATGCCTACCCTCCCCACACACACATATACACACGTACAAAAAATATGACATGACATCTGTAATAAATAAAAGATTTATTAATTCAACAATCTACCGACAATGACTATGTAGGCCCCTATATGTTGTCTGACATGCCCACACAATACCTAACCTTTCTGAACTTGTTTATATGTTGTACACACTCGTGAGCCCACAACTCTGTAAGGTTTATTTCCTGAATAATTGTGCCCATTCTATTCCCTAGCCGTTTTTTGTCGACGCAACGCAAAATTTGCATTCTCGTTTGCTGTAATAAGCATAGTATTTATGATTTTTTAATGTTATGCCTTTCTTTGCTGTATGCAAAGTTTGTGGAAGTATGAATCGAAATGTGTCTGTAGAAATAGCTAATCACTGCATTCATTAAATAAAGAAAATAATTTTCACAGACATACGTATCACTTCAAATTGTTGAATAAGGTGATTGTGATATACGGGCACATTCCATATGGGTTCCCGTAATATTTGTATATCGCAACGCAAACAATGCAGCTACCTATTATAATTACTATGCCAATTACCACAAATTAAATGAAACTTTTGAGTTGCGTAGATGCAAACTAGGGAATGAGGACATTGCGCTACCATAGAATACACTGGAAAACGAAATATAACAAAAATTATAACAAGATGATAATTGATACAAATGTAGAGCTTGCATATGACATGTCCGATTTTCGCCAACCCTAATAGCAACAAAGCTTTCGGCCAGTGGACGTGTGCTTGTCTTTCGGCTTTCTACGCTTGCACTTGAAACACACACTTTCTTATAACCTGCCTTGTGTTGTACTTCTAAGCGATGCATTAGATCTTTCGTAGAGCGTCATAGCATAACCTTCCGTTCTTTGGATATTGACTTGACTTGACTTGCTAAACGCTTTTCTCAAGCTTGAGTGGGACACTGAATGCAAGGGTGCTCCCATGTAACTTCGTTACTTGCATCCAGCTTGAGATATGCTTCCACGTTTTCCGATCAAGCTGGGCACCAGCTTGGGCGACTTGCAATTCAAGCTTACAACAAACGGTTTGCTGCTGCTAGGGAAGCTGTTTTCGGTCATAGCTAAAAGTATTTATAAATCCATATGTGACTGTTATGCGCAATTAATACATTCAAATTCATAAACAATGACGAACTGAAGGTTACGAATAATATAGGAAAATTAGGCCCAAATTGGGCAAAGTGCGGAAAAATAGTATAACAAGTTGAAAATTGGTGGATGTGTTTTTTGGATACCCCTGATTAACATACTAAAAATCCCAAAAAATCCCACCTGGGCAACATGCCGCCATCTTGGAAAGTGGCCGCCATTGATTTTTTTTTACTTCGGTTCCTTTTGAAGGCCATAACATCGGACACAAGAGAGATATTGATGTGCGGTTTGCGCGAGGTTATTGCAGACACTCCAGACTATTCACTGAAAATAACATTTAAACCTTTAATTGGAAATCTATGTACACAAAGTATATAAAAATTACAACTGCGAAAATTTTTCGATACATATTTTCAATACAACTCGATTTTCGCTCTTTTCCGTCCGTTTTATCAAAAACGTAATGAAGCAAATGTTGTAGAGCACACAAAAATACACAAGAATATATCCTAGTTTTGTCCAAAAGCTCAAGTCTGAATGGTTTAATAGTGCGCGCAGTAAACGCGGCACCATGTGTGTGCAGTATTTTTTTTTTCTCCGGTTGTTATGTGCCTTTTTCGTTTATAAGAAAAACAATCAAAATATTTGCACTTGAAACTACAAAACTGTATCTTTACAAATTATAAGTTCGTTAGTTTCTTACGTACGAGAAAACCAAATATGTGAGTATATTTATTTTCCGAAATATGGAAAAGAAAATTTGATAAGCTAGGTTCTTTAATAGTGCATACCTGGCAACGCGTAAATTTGGCAACAGCGTTAACGCATGTAAGCGTTGTTGTATCTACAACGGTTCGAAGTTTTTTTTTGTAACTCTGTCTTTATATGCAGTTTCGACAGCGTTTAAAAAAACTTGACTAGTGAACAGTGTTTGGTGGGATCATTGGTTTTGGCTTGAAAATCAGTACCAAACTGTGCTAATTTTCGTGTTGAATAGGGTTTACAATGGATATGATGGAGAGTGTTGTATGTGTTATATGCAAAGACCCGATATCCGAAAATGAGGCTGTGATCGTGACTAGTGGGTTAGAAACTATTCACTCCATAAGCTTAATTCGAGGAGATGACTTGCATAAGAGTTTAGTGGACAAAGAAAAAGTGACAGTGCATAATAAATGTAGGAAAGACTACACCCGTCGAATTAAGAAAGTTACAGATAAGGGACAAGATTTTAGCGTAAAGGTTTCGATGCGTTTGATTTCAAGGCACACGGCTTGCTGTGTGGAAAACCAACCCAGTTTGCCGAATCGAGAAAATATCCCGAACGTTTTCCCGCAGTTAGTTGTATTACTACATTGCCATTTAAAGAAACTATCATTGCACAGGCAAAAAGAAGAAATGACGAATGGGGAAGCGAAGTTCTTCTACGGGTCTGCTCTGTGATTGACCTTGTTGCAGTTGAAGCTAAGTATCACCGAAAATGTTTTTCTACGTTTGCAGCGAAAAATCAAAATCGTCCATTTGTGGGTTATCACAGCAGAGGGACTGAGTTGGAAAAGGATACAGCGTTTGCAAAACTGTGTGAATTCATGGAAACTGATGATGAGTACCAATATCGTTTAGCCGATCTTCATCGGGTAATGAGTGAGTTGTCTCCTGGAGTAGAATTGTACAGTGAAAGGCGCCTTAAAGAAAGACTGCAGCACCATTTTGGCCCAAGAGTAATTTTCACACACATCAAAGGCAAATAGGGTATCGTAGTGTCATTTAGAAGTGTAGTGAGCCGTGTACTAACGGACGAATGGTTTAAAAGAGTGAAAATCAATCTTTCGAATGAAAAGAAGAGAATAGTGCAAATGGCAGCAGAAATTATCAAAGAAGATATTTGTTCTGTTGTATACACGACTGATACATATCCATCAGCTGAAGACATTCGAAAAGGGGGTGCTGACATGGTTCCAGAAAATTTAAAACTGTTTTTGGAAACAGTAACAAAGAAGAAACATTACTGCAAATCACAAACAACACTGACCATAGCCCATGCAATTATATCAGCAGTACGGCCAAGACCATTCGTGTCACCAATTCAATTGGGTGTATCAGTTTATTTGCATAGAAGGTTTCGGTACCGCTCAATTATCGACCTTTTCCATGCCATGGGATTGTGTTCATCTTACAGTGAAGCGATTAAATATGAATCTTCTGTAACGGAACATGCCCCGACATTAATAGACGACAGAGCTTTCGTTCAGTATGTGTTCGATAACATAGATCACAACGTTAGTAGTGTTGACGGATATGGAAATTTTCATGTAATGAGTGGAATCGTCTGTGCAACGCCAGCTTCTTTCGTAAAAGTTGAAAATGAGGTTCTTCGTCCAGCGTCAGTGCCTTCTTCCAACAATATCGGGAGGTTTGGTTACACAAAGATTAGGACGTATAACAAGCACTACAAAAGTGGAATCAAGCATTTTTCTATGGAGGATGTTAGCATACTTAACATTAAGCCACAGAATGCTGAATTCGCTAGAAATATCGACTTGTTATGGATGTCTGGACCAAGTTGTAAAGTGTCAAATTTTGTAGGATGGAGCGGATTCATGGAAACAATAATGCAATCCGAGGAGTGTGTGGAAATATCTGATGTACTACCACTTCCAATAGTGAACCTCGAACCCAGTAACATGTCGACTATATACTCCTGTTTGGAGTTTGCATCGGAGCAGTGCAAGAAACAAAATCAGTCATCATGTATCGTAACATTTGACCAGCCACTTTACGTTAAAGCTATGGACATCGTTTTAGCAGCAAATGTTGACAGCCCGCTCTCAAAAGTGATTGTACGTCTTGGAGGATTCCATTTGTTAATGTCGTTCATGGGTGCCGTTGGAAAAATTATGGAAGGCAGTGGCTTACAAGAGCTTTCGCAGCAACTATTTGCGAAAAACTCTGTAGTACATATGTTGAGAGGACATTCTTACGCTAGAGCACTACGAGCTCACTTCTTAACTCAAAATGCTATCTGCTTATTGCTTGTGACCAAAATCATTAACGATGAAGTGCTGTGTGAAGAACGACTGAAAGAAGTTAAAGAAGATTACGAACTTTTATTCCAGGGGAAGAAGAAAGTAGATGATGTTCTACGCACCGATGCAGTGAGAAAGCTTATTTCATAGATTAAAACAGCTTTAGAAGTAGAAGCTCTGAAAAGCAGAACAGGCAAACTATGGGTTCAGTACTTTGAGCAGGTAGAAATCATGCGTAATTTTGTTAGAACAGAACGCACAGGGGATTGGGCACTGCACTTATTCAGCGTACAAAAAATGCTTCCCTATTTGCATGCCGGTGGCGATATTAATTATGCAAAATCTGCTCACGTGTATTTGCAACAGATTACAAAGCTGAAATCATATCTGTCATTTTCCGACTATAAAGAATTCGTGAAGAAGGGATTTTTCACTGTACGACGGAAATCGAAATTCTGGAGCGGAGTTTGGTCAGACTTGACCATTGAGCAGGTTTTGATGAAGAATATAAAGACGACCGGAGGTTTAACTCGTGGTCGTGATATACCCGACTCTGTTCTCGCACGCTGGATACATTCTATGCCGGCATAAATGAAGGTACTGGATGCTTTGGAAGATTTCGCAGGTGTAGCTATCGCAATATCACAACAGCATGTAGAATTTGGACAAGCCTGCCAAAAAAGGGATTTAAGGCACATAGAAATATTCGCAATGTGGTTACGAACGCATTCTTCTTTTGAGAAACCTCCCGATCTTCTAGTTTCTTTGCACAGTGGTGTTATAGCAGACGAAACAGTGAACTGTGATTCAGCTTACGAGCAGGGAATTAAGACCTTACAGAAGCTTGATGGGAAATCTTTTGCGGACATCAAGCTTCAACGGAAGGACAAGGTAGTCACTCTTGCAGCAATGGCGAATGCCATGGTTGTTCGGGGTGAATTGATTCCTGTGAATCCTAACCAGCTGTTCCATGGAATGGCATGCGTTGTTCGAAGTGAAGAGGAACTGGAAGGTTGTATGAACTACGAACTGGCATCGATGCCACCAGCACTCTTCGACGCAACTATGCTTAGGAAAGGCACAAAGTCAACTTTAAGAGGTGTTATGGGGAAAATATGCCCCCCCTCTGAAACCTTTCCTGAAACTTCAAGCTTTGTTCTAGACGGAGGAGATTTACTGCATCGAGTTCACTGGCCAAGACAAGGGACTTTCCGTGATGTATGTCGGAGCTATGTTTCATTCATCAAAGCAAATTATAAAGGACAGGTTACGATAGTTTTTGATGGTTATACGGAATGTACAACAAAAGCCATAGAGCGCATGCGACGAAGATCACAACTTTCGTCTTCAGAAGTGCTGGTAGAGTTGCAAACTGAAGCAAGTACTTCACAGCATCAATTTTTAGGAAATGAGGCGAACAAGGCAAGCTTCATAGCGCTTCTAGGATCACAATTAAAAGAAAATGGAATTACTGTGATCAACGCTTCGGGTGATGCTGATCGTCTCATAGTAGTTACTGCTATCGAACTGGGAAAAAGTGAGGAAAACCCTGTCATTGTGGGCACAGACACCGACTTGCTAGTACTTCTTACAGCACTTGCACCAACAAATAATAACATTCGGTTGCTTATACCGGGCTCGAAGTCGCACCCCCCAAAATTGTTCGAGTCTACGAAATTGCAGCTGGCCCTGGGTGACATGTATAATCATATGCTTTCCCTTCACGCAATATCTGGCTGTGACACCACATCGGCACCTTTCAAAAGAGGAAAAATACTCGCCTTTAAGACACTGGAAGCATCTCCAAACCTTCGCAAGAAAATGGACATTTTTAATAAGGAGAATGCAGCAGTTGATGAGATCGTGACGGCTGGTGAAGAATTTCTTGTCGCTATGTACGGTGGAAAAATTTCCGATGGGCTTAACGAAACTCGATATAAGTGCTACGTCAGGACTGTTGCTAAACAGAAAATAGGTGCAACATTCGATTTAGCAACCCTTCCTCCAACATCAGCAGCAGCGAAGCAACATTGCTTAAGAGTGTATCATCAGGTTCAGGAATGGCGTGGTGTGTCCCTTCCTCCAGTCGAATGGGTATGGAAGAAAAACAGTAATGGTGAGTTAATACCTGTACCTAGCACTCAACCTCCAGCTCCAGATATGCCGATGAACCTTGTAAGCTGCAATTGCCACGTAGGGTGTGAAAAATATTGTGGTTGTCGGAAAGATGGACTTCGATGCTGACCATTTTGCAGCAACTGTGCAATCAAGAGGATACTGCAGATTCAATGATCTATGAAGAAGAACATGAAGACCTGACCGATAACGAAATGCCGAAGCTGATATCAACCGCAAGCAAGCGACGTGGATGCTCTAAATCCGTAGGTTCCTTCAAAAGAAAATGCTCGAAGTAAAATATTTGGAAGTATTGCCCATCTTGAAGTTGTTTTGTAACATTCTTGTGCAGCAACTAACTAAGGCTAAGCAAGTGACACTGCGTTTACTGCGCGCTCTATTAAACCATTCAGACTTGAGTTTTTGGACAAAACTAGGATATATTCTTGTGTATTGTTGTGTGCTCTATAACATTTGCTTCATTACTTTTTTTGATAAAACGGACGGAAAAGAGCGAAAGTCGAGTTGTATTGAAAATATGTATCGAAAAATTTTCGCAGTTGTAATTTTTATATACTTTGTGTACATAGATTTCCAATTAAAGGTTTAAATGTTATTTTCAGTGAATAGTCTGGAGTGTCTGCGATAACCTCGCGCAAACCGCACATCAATATCTCTCTTGTGTCCGATGTTATGGCCTAGAAAAAGAACCGAAGTAAAAAAACTTTCAATGGCGGCCATTTTCCAAGATGGCGGCATGTTGCCCAGGTGGGATTTTTTTGGGATTTTTAGTATGTTAATCAGGGGTATCCAAAGAACACATCCACCAATTTTCAGCTTGTTATTCAGCACTTCGAACTAAGTTTCTTATACTAAAAGTAATGTTTGCAAGTAGCAACTGTAGCCGTAATAACTCCATACTGGAAACGCCGCCAACACCTAGTAGCGCACTTGTCGGTAAATGTCAATTGTCGATATAGCGACGCGTGGAAGGATTGCCGCAAATGCGCCACTGGTGGCAGTGTTTCGTCGAGTTGAAACAGATATCTAGAGTCGGCGTATTGAAGTTACCACCGCGTAGCAGCGAGGACTTCATTTTAGTCCGCGATCCTTGGATTCGTCGCGGAAAATCGCGAAGGGACCAATACGAACTATTGCCAGTCATGTGCATGAGGTTATTTTTATCCAATATATTACGTTTTCCTGATGAATAGATCCTAAAGTGAGCTCCGGGTGTCAAGAGCAACCTCCGTCTCTACAACATGAAGTGAAAAATCTTGGGATGAGTGCGTATAATTGTATGAATTTAAATGGCAACTGTCGCCAATCATTAGAAACTGAATTTGGAAGAACTATAAAATAAATTAAGTAGATGCGTGTCATTTTGTTATAAAATTAAATAGGGAACGCATTTTTCTTATCTCAAACGTATTGTCGAATATACACGGTTAAAGAGGTACTCTGATTGACCATATTAAAAAGACCTCAACGATTTATTCTTCTGCAAGCAAGGTTTTCTTCATCGTCTCCGTGGCGAGTCGGAAGAATACGGGCATAGTAATTGTAAGTATCGTGGTTCAAGCCCATTGCGTGGTCCTTTTTTTAGTTCTTCTTCGAGTGCTTTTTATACTCACCTTAATGTAAACAAATCACACAAATAGGTGATTTAATACATGTTGGGGGAGTAATTGTGTGGTTCATTAGCGTTTCTTTCCATCTCTGCTACTGGTGGGCCGCTGGTAGTATAATTTTCAACACGGAATCGGACCCACCGCAGATCGCGCTGGAGCAATAATTTTTGGCGAGAAGTTACTAGTTACCCATCGATGGTCCTCCGCCGCTTGCAGCAAGGGGAATATAGTTCAACTGAACAACAATGAAATAGTGTTGAAATTAGAAATGTCCAAAACTAAAACGTTTCAATCGTTCATTTCGAAATACAGCTACCAGATTAAATTTAGAAGCAATGACAAAAATTAGTGAAATTTGGCATTATACTAAGCATAGTTTGGCGAGGGGGGAAAGCGAACATTCCCGGTAGGGATGCTTCAGTTGATTTCTTTGAGGAGAAAAATGTGATAGAGGGGGGAAATACTCCTCATCACCCCCGGTAATTCGCACCCTGCTTGTACCATGGACATTTTATATGTGTAATTGCGTTGCATCTGTCAAGGGAAGAGTTCCCAGAATTAAAGCAAATTCAACAGGTGAATGAAAAGGTTCATAGTTTTTTCAATGTAATTTCTTCATAGAACAGAGGAATAATAGTGTTCAATTTTCATCTCTAACCTATCATTACTGTGAACAGTATAATGAATAAATTTAGACAACAAAACCCGTTAGTTATTGCAAAATATTCTTTTTTCTTTTACTCCGATATATTTCAATTCGTATGTCAATATTCGTTGCTAATAATGTAAACTTCCAAGTTCTATCTCTAACAGTTATCTACCTTACAAAAAATTTTTGATTTTTTGTAATCAGTATGAATTGGTCTTTCAAATATCGTGGTTAGTTTCTCTGCTGGCGACTGCTTTCACCCGAATTTCTCGTGTCAGTAGAGTACAAAATAAAGTTCAAACATGGATTATTTATTTAATTCTTAAAGCTCGATTGGTACCCGATTATAGAACCATACCATCCTGATTAAAAAGCGCTTCTAGCTCTATCGGTGACGGACTATAGAATGTGGTGAACCGTAGAATTCCGGATTAAAGAGCATCTATTGTATTCCCAATACCTTGAAAAACTATCTATTCTGTGAACGTGTGAAAATTTAATAGTGGTTAATGACTAAGAATGTCCAAAAATGATGCATACATCATACTAGTTGATATATCTTAATGAGCTGAACAAAATTCTATCGGTGAATGTAAACCATCATGCTCAGTTTTTGAAAAAAATAAACATTTTTTAAAAAACTTCTGAATTGTTTTAGTACAATTACCATGCTATTTACTAAAACGAAACTCATAATGAAGTACACAATATCCAAGTGTTTCATTATATAGTAATAAGACGACAGTGTACACAAAGTGTGGCTAATATAAGATATCTCAAAATCATGTTTACCTCTTTTAATAAAACTATGTTTAATTTTTCCTTAACTTTAGAATTTTTCAAAGATAATACGTATCTATCAACCTGAACAAACTAACGTGTATGAGGTCAGGTGTAGTTTTCGAGATAATAGAGATAAAGGCTTTTATGAAGTTGAAAACGGTATGGTTCGTTGACAATGCTTCTTTTATTATTATTATTATTATTATTATTATTATTATTATTATTATTATTATTATTATTATTATTATTATTATTATTATTATTATTGTGCTGGAATGGATTCCTGAATTACTAGACTTCCGCTGGAATAGATTGCTGATTTTCTAGCCTTCGCCTGGAATATATTGTTGATTTACTAACATTCGCCTAGAATAAATTCCTGATTTACTAGCCTTCGGTTGGAATAGATTACTTATTTCCTGGACTGGCTAGAAGACATTGCTGATTTACTAACTAGCATTTCCCTGAAATAGATTGCTGATTTTCCAGCTTTCCCATGGACTACATTGTTCATTCAATAGCCTTCACCTGTAACATATTGCTGACTTACTAACCTTGGACAGGAATAGATTGCTGATTCAATTTCCTTTGGCTGGAATAGATTACTTATTTACCAGCCTTAGACTGAATAAGATGGGTGATTTACTAGTCTTCGACTAGATAGGAACTTTGCCTCCAGATCTTCGCAACTCTTAGTTCAGCTTTCGAAACCTATATATCTAATTTCACGTTTTCAACATAAAGGCCCAAAGAAGTATTCCAAGAGCTGGTAAAAATTTAAGCATCATAGGAACCACTTTGATTCGCTCTTTTCTTTATTCAGGTTCAAAAATCAATATATTTAGACTAACACACATTATATATACACACAACACAATAATACTTCATAACAGAAATCAGTATAGCGATAGATTTATGGATAATTTCATTCAGATATCGTTCTAAGGGATTTCGAGGTATGGCTATATTATTTTATCTTTTGGAACCACCCGCACTCTTTTGTCACTTGTCTTTTTTCTTCTCTTGCAAGAGAAATATAAAATAAATGCTGGAACACATTCTTAATTACTTTAAATGATAAGACCATATACCAAACTTCAGATATCTGAAGATATCAATATATGTTACTATAATAATTTTTCGACCTAAAATTATTCCTTCTTCGCGGTAGCTTACATCACAATCCATATGTACTGTCAAAATTCCAAGCTTCTAGCTTAAGCGGTTTCTCCTAGGCGTAGATTAGTCATTCAGGACTTCTTATGTTTGAAAAATATACATTGCTAACAGTAAGTTACAGATTGAATTCGTTGTTATTTGATTTCTTGTACCAAATGCTTTTAACAGTGGTACACGTACTATTAATAGTAATACCGTACATATAATCCTAACAGTGGAACTTATTCAGCTTTTCTATTTAAAATAGTGCATTTTGAATAGAGTTTTTTCATAATGTTAAGTTTCTATAACAAAAGAATGTAAGACCGGTGAGAAGCAGTATTAAAAGATATAAATTCCAATCACATTTTAACAAGCTTTCAGAAAATTGCAGAGCATAATGCAGCGCTAGTCACGCAAAAAGTTAATTATATCTGTAAGGCCGAGTATCGAAAATATAGTGTAATTTTTGTGTTGCGTTGACGCAAAACGCATACTGAATGTGACCTAATGAATATGTGAAAATATGAAATGTTGAAATTATAGAAATTTATATATAACGAATACACTATGCAGTGAATTTTACACAAAATAAGAAAATTGTTTTATCTTGCTATTTGGTGCCTTATGAATACTAACCACAAAGACAATAGATGAAAATTGTGTAATGCTTAGTTTTGAAAAGTTACTAGAACAGAAATGGCGGGTATTTCAAAAGTTGCGTTTCTTATTATTGAGGTTGAGGTTCCCTTTCCTGATACTGGTTGATGTTCCCAGTTTTGACTTGCTTTCACTAACGTTCCTGTTTTAACTGTTGCAAACAGAGCGATACGTTACCTCTCTGACACGTTACCTCTTCATTTTGTTGTCTCGGTTCGGAAAGAGTAGAAATAGAGTGCAGTGTCTCGGGAAAAACTTTTTTTTATCAGTATGTAAATTCTACTTTCCAAAGAGACCTTACCGTATAATAATAAATTAGTATGTAATTGATAGATATACCTTGTTGCAATGCCAGTATGCAATACCATTCTTAGATAAAATAGTAAATAATCTAAATTTTGTGTACTTGGCTACCCTTCTCTGCCACATTGCTGAAAGGGAATTGTCCTAAGAGAAACCTAACCAACCTCCGATTGGTATTGATCGCTCATGTTTTTTTTTCTGTGAAAGGTACAAAAATACATTTTCTTGAGAGTGTAGGTTAGAATTGCTTTTGAGCACTACTTGCTTTCAACAAAACAAAGTAGACAATTAGATATTATATTTGGATTATTTACATTATACTTAATAATATGAGTTATTTACCATACGCATTGTCGATAAATATACCAAAATTTTGTCCACTATATTCCAGCATGATATCTCTTCTATTTACATGTAAAATTGTGCACTATTACTATGTGTAACGGTGGTCACTTCTATTTATAAGTAACATAAATCAAGTTTGTTACGTTCGTTTAAGCTTCACATTGTGCTCAGCTTATACTTAACATGAGACCTTCAGTTTATAAGTAACAATATTACATTTATCTGATATACAAAAAAGCACGCAGTTTTTTAAAGCTTATTTAAGCGTCACAGTTTTAGAGTGTACAATTGTTTATCCTTAGTACGACTAAAACAGGGAAACGTATGCGAATTACAAAAATTTTATTGGTTACCACCAGCATATTTTATACATAAAATTTGATTTTTGAAACATTCAGAAGACCTGATATGTTAAAAACAAAAGTCATTTTTGTAGAATAGTCTAGAACAGACTTGCACTTTCAAGTAAGATAAATTCGGAATTCGTTTATCATAATTTGGAGACTGTTTTTAACGAGGAAAGAAAATCATACACTAGCTACCATATTCCACGTCAGTATGATTGAAATACATCTTAACCCTCCTTTGCACGCGCCACGGACTCACACTCCGTGGATAGAGAAACTTTAGTTTTCTTAAAAATGTTAAAAGACTTTGTGCTGTAAACTATACGTTGGTAATTATCAAAAACATAGCAAAGAAAATATTAAACAATATAATATTGCTTCAAAAGAAAATACACATTAAAATAAGATAAATAAATATTGCGGAGTGAGACTCCGCGCGCGTGCCTTGATGATAAAATTGATCATGTGGGCTATGTAGGATTAAAACGATGCATATAAACTTTTCAAAACCGTATGGGAACATAAGAGCTGGCAAACAACCCAAACGTTATGAAGGCCTATGCTGTTACACCAACTCTAACAAAAGATTGAGTGTAGTTACTATTAATAAACAGGTTACCTGAATGCCTTTCTCTTTACTGTAGTAATTCAGAAGGATCATATATTTATTGCCTACGAAAATTTATATTTATTTTAAACTTCTGTTCACGGTTGGTCAGTAATGGTAAACTAAATTGACATTTGTGTTACAATTAATATATTTTAAATAAATGTCAAAGCTTGTTTTTATTACATGGACAAAGGTATTCAAATTTGGAGTAATTACTAGAGTACAATTATGAGCCATCTAGTGCCAGACATAATTAACCTATTAATTTAAGTAGTTCGAAATATAGTTTTGACTGTGTTCATGTATTTTCCATGCTATCATTTTAGTTACTGGGCCAGTGTAACACTCTCACAGTAGGATAACAACAAAGGGACACAACGAGGTACTAGGTTTGCTTCCAGACCAATTAAATAATGGTGATTTGAGATAGTAATAATAGTAGGTCTACTAAATATCAGTATCTTTGGTGGTCTGTAAGAGCAGCGGTTGCAAGGTCAAAGGAACATGCTTACGCCCAAGTTGCACACATACATTCATTCTTGATTTATATGAGTTTTATCTACATAGTATTTACAAAATATGAATGGGAAAGTACCTTTAAGCTCTAAAGTTATGTTTATTGATTTAACCCTTTAATTTACAAGCACTGATAGCATTACCATTAAAACATTTAGTTTGATTTTAGGTAGAACCATGTCTTCCAGATGATAATTTCGGAATTATTAGTCCTTTGTACTTTGGTAACAAAATACAGCATGTTTCTTTCAAAGCAACATTGTTATAAAATAGGTCTTATGTGTTGCTACTGAGCAGCATTGCCGTAATATAGTTAAATATCATAAGATTACTTTCAGTAATTAGCAGCAATTTCATTGAAATATATTCCTAAAGAGCAAGAAACCACAAATAAAAAATAGATAAAAAAGAACTTTCGCAGTACGTGGGAGATAAAGCTTCTACAATACTAACAAGGAAAAATCATACTTTGGTAAATTAACTCCGGGGCCATTTTTTGAAAGGTGATAGTGCACATTTTAATGTTCATATTACAAACTGCGAGAGCGCAATGGCCTAATATAGCAGAGAAAAAGCGTCTTAAAGTTTTCGACTCGCCGTATATGTCATACGTTGCGCAAAGTTTATCAATTGACAGCGTGGCAGAGTCAGCAGCATCTGTGACTCACGTGCCAAGGGAAACAGGTTTGTTTCCCGCTGGAGTCCTCTCTTTTATTCAACCAATAAAGTAGCCACTTGTAACTACAAGTAAAATGTTAATTCACCACATGTTTATAATGAATTAAAACAATAGAAATATTCAAATCGGTTGTAAAATCTTTCAATGTTTCATGTTAACTACCAATGAAATTTAACCTATTTCGTAAATATATTGATATCGTGAGTTATATTATGGTTACCACAGTTGTCGTGTAAAAAATGCTCTCGACGCTTCGTGTTTACATCTGTTGGCAGTGTGTGTATTACAAGCACTGCCGCAAATGGCACGGGGGATGAGAGAGAACATGTCCCCTCCAATCTTAGAACTGAGGGACTGCCCCCCATAATCCAATTTGAAATGTGTTTTTTGGGTGGGCGGCATGTGATAATGTGTGTGAAATTGCTACAAAGGAAAATGAGATGAAATTGATATCTCCACAGAATAAGCCTCAAATCTTCCTGCCTCCCAATGTTGAAGACAACTCTGCTCCCCTGATATTCCACAGTATAGTTTTTTTTAAGTTCATAAATATTTTGAACATCGCCATGAAAATATGAGAACGATCTTACCCGTCCTCCCCGCCGATCTTGAAGACAGATTTTCACCACTTATTACAAGGGGAATAAGGGTAAATCTCCTTAGGTTATAGTAACATCCAGTATTACCAAAAAGGATTTCCTTCTCATCCCCATTGTAATTCTCACAGTTGCAATAGATATTGAGATAAAGTGTCAAGAACATTTTTCTACACAACGACTGTGGAAACCATAAGATAACACGTGATATCAATATATTTACGAAGTAGATTACATTTCGTTGCTAGTTAACATGTAACATTAAAAGATTTTACAACTGATTTGAATATTTCTGTTGTTTTTATTCATTAAAAACGTATGGTCAATTAACATTTTACTTGTAGCTACAAGTGGCTACTTTATTGGTTGAAGAGAAAAGGTGACTCCAGCGGGAATCGAACACTTGACAATTGGCACATGACTCATAGATGCTACTAATTCTGCCACACCGTCACTTGATTAACCTGCTCGACGGACGATATATGCGGCGAGTCAAAAACTTTAAGACGCTTTTTCTCTGCTATACTGGGCCATTGCGCTCTCCCAGTTCGTAATATGAACACTTTAAACGCGCACTATTGCTTTGCAAAAAATGACCCCGAAGTTCATTTACCAAAGTTTCCTTTCTCCTTATAAGTTTGCCTATCTCCTGTTGACGAAGATTAGAAATATATAATTAGGCGACTCGCAAATCTTGTATGTGAATATTGCAATAATGCAACAATGTCAATTAAATGATCACTGAGGTTATAATTCGTGCGAATAATGCAATGGAATGCGGTGTTGCTGGAGAGCAACTGTGCCAAATAAAGGATTAAGTACATATACTGTTATTTATGTAATATACATAAGCGAATAAAAAAAGCACGCAAGATCATATCGAAACTGAAGGTCAGGCTCATTATGTTCTTTGATGTATGGCCTGCTCCTAATTGAATAGGTACCAACACGTCAGGCAGTGAATAAGCAGTGTTGTCAGCTGCGTGAATGCGTGAGAAAGAAAAGTCTCCCTTGTGGAAGAACAATGAAAGGCTTGTTCATCACGACAATGTTCCTTCACATACTGCTTTGAAGATTAAGCAGTTTCTAGCAGCTAGGAAAACGTTAGTGTTGGAACAGCCACCTTATTCTTCGGACGTGGCACAGCGCGATTGTTTTTTTTTTTTCGAAAACGAAATTCACCCTGAAGAGAACTCATTTTTAGACTGCAGAAGATATGAAGCAGAATATGACAGCAATACTCAAGACGGTAGTGTCTGAACAAAAAAAAATCTTTGAAATCTTTGAGTTTTACGTTCCACGTTTATGCCGGTTAGGCTAAAGGAGACGGTGATGATGAGTAATGAATGAAATAATGGAATGAAGAAAGTGGCAGGAAACGAGAAAACCCATGCACATGGTGTTTGTCCACCTCAAAATTCACCTAGGATCTAACCCGGGACCCCAAATATCACAGGAGAACGCTCTACCACTGAGTCACCGCGGCCCCCCGGTAGTGTCTGAAGATTTCAACAAGTGCCAAATTAAATTGCATATTTTACGTTTGTCATATGCTTTATACTACTTTGATTCCTTTTACTACAGTATATCATCATTGTAAATGGAACAAATGAGGCACAGTTGGGCAAAACGAATCAAGTGATTGATTGATTTGTACTTACGTAATACTTCAAAAAATAAGATATATAACTTAAAATGATACCTGCTTTTAAAATAGGATCTGGCAAATGTAGTGCGTTCAAAACAACATCTAGGAAACCAACAAAAATCACTCTGGCCACTAGAATAAAAATACTATTTAGAAATTTAAAAAGATACAGTAGAATTTGTGACTGTAAGGATTTGCTGATTATCCATTGTAGTAGTAGAGCACCTTTCTATTAATATGATGTAGCTTCCGGTGTTTTCGAATCAGCGTGTCTCTTCAAAATGTAACTTTAGTTCTGATATTTTATTCAAAAGACCGGAAAAGAAACAGTTTACAACGTCAGAGGCTTATCTATGTACGGTGTTGTTAGAAGGACCCTTGAAGAAATATCTCATATTTACGCTGTATAAAACTGCTATTGTAAGTCAGTTCTAAAGTTTTATATATGTTTTTTAATAAACAAACTATTCTAAATCCATTTGGCTGTTATCTATTAAGTAGATTGCTTCAGGCGAAATGCTTAACTTAGAACTCATAAATTATTCATAATTATTACAAATATATTATTTTGCACGCTTTATAAAATTTTAAAATAGAATATGTATGCTACTTAGAAATGCTGCAGCATTGAAAAAAGTTTATCCTATATAAGCTGCGACAAACACTTTAACATTTTTAGAATACGCCACTAGTTGGAACGAAATTGTACAGTTATTTACGTTTGTTTTTCAATTAAAAATAACTTTCGAATTTTCAAAGCCAATAAAGTTCAAAGGATGTTCCTTGCTGTAACGCCCGATTCCCCAGGAGTCAGAGGTTGATTCAACCAAAAAAAAGAAAAAAGAAAATTCTAAACCAACCCTGAACCCCACCGAAGAAGGGACCGCGCGGATCAAGATCACCTGATTAAACTGGGTGTAGACTGTGATTATCCAGTATTCACTCTGGGGCAAGGTTAAACAACAATATCAAAAATAACACACCCAAATTCATCTTTCAAATAACAAATTTTATTACAATAAGTCACGAATATCTGAACATATGAATATGGACAGATATTTCAAGATGGAGGTGAATATTTGCTCAAGCGTTTGAAGAACAGATATTCACTAACACACATTGAAAATCCAGAAAGAAAGAAAAATAGAAACACTGAAATTAAATTTCAAAGTAATTACGCAAATTTCCTTTTTTTTAAATCCTCTAGTTTTGAGACTAAACTTTGAATTCATAGATTTCTCACAAAATATTTAAGCTAAGAGCAACTCGTTATACTAGAAAAGACCCTAGGAAAAAGTTAATTGATCAAAAGTCTGTTATTAATCTTTCTTCTTTTCTTCTTCTGATTTTAATTTTTAAAATTTTTATCGTAATATTTACGCAAATCACGCGCGAAGGCAAACAAATTACTTGTCAAACAAATCATATAAGGATTGAATGCTTAACATTTCGCACCTTATCTGCGAAATATTTTTACGCGAGCCAAAATTTCTTAACTGATCAATATTACTAATTACAGATATCCAAATCATCTACGTGTATTCATATGCATGAAAATGCAAGAAAATACATACTAAGATATATTTGTCTTTTTCAGAGTATTTTCTACTTCTCAATGGCTCTCCAGTTTTCGGGACTACCTCTTAATGTTGTACGCGAGACAAAACTTTTTTTGCACAATTTCTTATTGTGCAAAACAAGGTCCTTACCACAGATTATACTAATATAATCACAATCTAAAGAAATCAAATCCAGTTTAGCAAGATTTAGGACCCAAAAATTCAAATCTAGTGCAATCAATTTGATCCATTCAATTTCTTCAATTTAAATAAAAGTGTATATAATTTCAATTCTCATAATTGCCTCATCAATTCTGTCTATTCAAAACATTCAAAATTGCATTTCTGAAGACCAGTTTCATTATACCCAACTCAACTTTTATTCCGAGTCTAATAATGAGAGATTGCATTAAACGCTCAGCTTTGACTAAAGAAATCCACATTAAAAAAGATAATTCAATGAATACTGGACAATCATACCAAGAATTCCCATTCTAAACACCATTTAAGCATGACTAGTGAGATGAGTCGAAAAATCAGGGAGGGGATTTTTTCAATTTTTCGTAAAAGTCTAGAAAAAATTACGCTTATACTCTGGAAAGTAATCGAATACATGTCAGCGATTGAATGCAAATTATTTTAACCCATTTCCAGTTCATTAATGACACTACGAAACCAACTAAACCCATATGTACAAACTACTAATTAATTCCGAACTTACCAGGGTTAAGCGAAACGCAATTTAGCTCCAGTAATGTTTTACATTTGCGGATATTATTACTTCTCTCTGGTTGGAACAGGTTATGTCCTATGGTCTAGTACAGACTTTCAGCCAAAATGGGTCCGAGACGAAATGAGTATAACAGATTTTTTTTTCGAGGAAAAGGTGGAAAGATAGCTTTAAAAAATTACAAATCAATGAAAACCCAGCAATGGAGTCACGAAATGGAACACATTAAGTCACATTAATGGGCACTTTTGTCTGACCACCAAGGCGCACTAAAGCACCGTCTCCTCGTTGCCGGTTTAACTCCATTAAATTTCAAGAAAAATACTTTCCAGAAAGGAACAAAATTCTCTGAGCTCACAATTACTAACTAAACACTCAATTATGTTCACTGAAAGCACATTCAATACACTCACTTCACCTTTAGCCACTCTTTTTCTCCAGTTTTAACTCTGCATTCAACTATAACATGCGCCATGCAAGCTAAGAGTCAATACACGGTGAACAAGCACACGCGAGCCCAACTTCACCAACGGAGACAAAACAGCAAGTCAGTCTCAGGAGGCAGCTGCTTCGCAAGCAAGACTTGCCACTCAGTATTGGAAATTCTCTCTCACGTTATTATCGCTCTTTACATCTTTTCTCTCTCTCTCTCTTTTTTAAATAAACAATTTCTTTCAGAACGTTTGATACCACATAAACTCTAAATAAACGTTACTGTAGGCCGATATATAATGCAGATACCTCATAATTGAATATAATTGCCCTAAATATCAATAATATTTTGACTGGATATTCTTAATAAAAATTTTTGCATTCAATCAAGGTATACATATTTTAAAAATTCAGTCAATAAAAATCTCTATTTCCATGTAGCTGAAATCTGGCTTGATATATAACAGTACGCGTATTAGGTTCAGTATGAAATGCGATATTAAAAATGACGTTATCTACGGTGGTGTAGAATTGGAACTATTAAGCGATTATGATGTGATTTTAATGATAGAGAAAATTGAAAGAGGAGAAGTTAATCAATGTTCAAAATGACATGTAAAAGTGAATAAAGAATATGTGGATGATGATAACGAAAATGATAAGGATGCTCTCCTAGTGTACACGTACTTAGACAAGAATAAATTATATGGGTGGGCGATGAGTCAATATCTATTATGTAAAGGATTTAAGTGTCTAGTTAGGGAATAAATGAAAACAGTAAATTTTACAAATATAACTTACAATTACACTAATTGTTATTTATTAGAAGTGGATCTTAAATATCCTAAAAGATACATGACTATCTCTTAGCTCCTCAAAATATATGCCCACTTGATTCAAATTCTAAGCTTTTATCAGCTATATAGGCCTACGATAAAGAAACATCTGTGATTAGTGTGGAATCTCAAAACTATTTCTGTAATTTGTATTAAAATTAAAGTAAATACATTGAGTAATATAGCTTACAAAGTCAGATTCTTTAAAGAACTATGTTGGTCTAAACACACAGATGACAATAAAAGCAAGAAATAATTTTGAGAAAGATTTCTAAAAGCTGATGAACATTCAGTGTTTGAAAAGACAAAGTAAAATATTAGAAAAAGAGTTAACATTAAACTTATAATTGATGAAATGAAATATGTGAACTTTGTAACGAAACCAAACTATAAAAGCACCACTGCATGTACACAAAACTTAGTAGCTGTGCATACGAACAGAACTAAAATATTTGTTTCCAAGACTTTCGGCTTCGGTAGTGTTGTTGATAATGATGATATCTCGAGACGCTGAATCGTTTATAAAATCCCGCTTCTTGTTATATGATACTTAAATACAGAACTAACAGAAGGAATGGGACTTATTCTTGTTACGCTGGATAGATTGCCAAAACTCGCATCTCTGTAGTATTTGCCGCTTTCGTTTGACAGAAATTAGTATTACAACCGAAAGTAATACTGAACTTGAAATACGTTCGCTTTCAGTAGAGCGTTAACGATAGAATATTTAGTACTGAGATGCTCAATCGTCTGAAAAAAAAATGGTTCTGGATAAACCAGTTTATGTTCGTATGTCGATTTGTCTATTTTAGATTTGTTAAAATATTTCATATATGACTACCATTATAATGTGATAAAATCAGAACAGCAAGTCAAAATAGAAATATTAACATTCACAAAGGAAAGCTGTGTTCGAAGATACGAAAGATTTTATAAACTACAAAACAGTACAATCTCACTACCACTTGGTAGTTCTACCAAAATGGTACATCTACCTCAAATAACAAAGAAAATTTCTTGGTGAAATGAAAGAGTAAGTTAAATTAGCAAGTATGGAAACGTTTGTCAAATTAAAATAAAACACTCACTCAATTAAATCACTACAGAACGAACTAAAATACAAAGATTTTAAAAGTAAATTCGATAAAGAAAAATGTTTTAAGAAAGTGAAAATGATAAGAGAAAAATGTTTTAAGAAATTTAAAATGGAAAAAGAAAAATGTAACGCACAAGAAGCTCACATTTAATGAATAGAAAGACTGTTCAATTAAAAGGATCATTATAAGAAGATAAACTTAATTAGCAATTATAAGCACAAGTTATATACCGACGAAATGCATGAACTCACTCCAAGTTGCGTAGAATGATACAAAATGTATATTAGAAGATGGGATAAACACCTTATCATGGTGTATTTATAAGATAAAATAAATGTAAATGTAATTATTATGTACTTATAATTTTAGATATAAGTACTTTTCAATAAAATGCCATGAAGTTCTATGTATTTTTAAATACACACATTAGTAATTTAATTATAGATAATATGACGCAATAATGACGCAATTTGGTGAAAATGTGTTTATGAAATTTTGTATATGAATTCACTTAAACGATGGTCTGGACTGGATAAGATTCAGAATTTGTAGACCTTGTTTTAATACTGATCGTTTTTATTAAGTTATATGTGATTTTTAACATGTCCAACCTAGTTCAATCATGATGATGATGAATTTCAGTTTAGTGTCCCTTTCAGCAGCGAGGCTATGTGAGACGTGGACCTACTGATTGATGTGGAATCCGAACCACATGAGCTCCTGCCGGGAATCGAACCCGGGTATGCTAACCGCTTAACCAGGGAGGAGCTCCACTAGTTTAATCATAATGGGTACATAATTTAGCGCAGTTTTGTGTGGTAAAAATGTTATAGAATTTTTAAAATATAATGTTTAACAGTCAATTACGAGAACGAATTCTATTTCTCTACTCAAGCACTATAAACAAATAAATTATAGATATATTAATATTCATCATATCCAGTTAATTTTCTTGGGTGTTAAAAAGGAATATGAAATATGTGTATTAGAAAATGTAAACAATAATATGTAAGTTGTAATATTGTAAATACCTAATGAAGTTTGTAAGTTCTGTTGACTCTCGTTTGTTATATAAATAACTCAATTTATCCCAAAAATTGGACTATTTTGTATCAATAAACTTATTGCCATCTACTAAACAGTAAGCTATTCTTACAAAAAACTATTATTGTGTGACAATATAATATTTTCTCGTATTTTTTTCCCTCAAGCAGTGACGAAGCTAGCTTTCTCTTCAGGGAGCAAAAGTAAAGGAGCAGAGTCACTTTTGATGGTGAAGCTACTTTTTGTATATATAAAATAGTTTTGTATTACTCATTTATTATCCTACAACATGGACACGATTTCCTGTACAATTAAGAGAGCATCCACGAGTGAGATCTACTGTTTCCATTACGCCCAAAAATTCTAACACTTTTTCAAATATTATAGCGTGGCACGTAAATCTTATCGATTTCATTTCATTTCATATACTTATATTTTGTTTGCACTAGAAGCGCACTCACCGGAATCCACACGGTCCGGACCCCTTTAATCTTTCGACACCAACCTTCCATTACATGTGAGGGAGCAGGCCCGTATCCAGGGGTGGTCTAGAGGGCCGGCCCCCCTATATTTTAGCTGGTCCCCTAAAATTTTCACGGTAGACTCGCAAATGAACTATAATATGGTGATGAACTATAATATAGATACACCGGGCCCCCCTAACTTCAGCCGGGCCCCCCTACATTTTTGGCTGGCTATAGGCCTGTGAGGGAGTATGTATGTGCAAAGGCCATGGAAACAGCGCTAACCATAGTTTCATAGAAGACAAATGGTTGAATAATATACCACATTTAACAATGGTGACGTGCACTCACTTTTAATGACTCTCGTGCAAAATATGAGGGTCCTCACTTGATCAGATTTTTCAGCGCTGGTTGTTCACATAACCATATAAATTCAATCACCGTTATTCAGAAAAAAATATACCTTATCAAGTCTGTTTTGTGTTTCGAATATCTCACGAAAACAGCAGCAAAATCTTACATTTTTTCTCCTTCCATATAGATTTCTTTCATTCTTGTACGACATAAACACAGTAGTAAGCCTGAAATGTAAAATATGAAATGGATTATGTTAATATAAAATTTGACCTATGATGTTCTTTCGGTAAATGATGGAATGACTCCTTTGGTGAATCACTGAGGTAACTAGTATATTTTGCTAGCGGGAAGCATGGTCCTTTACTCCAGAGAACTGAAAGAACCTTTCCTCTGATCAATGAGATTCTAGGAGGCTATCAGTGTTTTAAGAGGTTGCTGGCCCCTCTTTGTCTCATCTACTTATTTCAATGGATGAATGTGAGTAGAGGTGTTGTAAATCTTTGAAACTTGTCTGATGTCTTCAACACCTTTCACCACAGGACATGTCACTCACAGATCCAGTATCGTAATAAATTTTCAAATATTATATTTCTATGTACTATAGTCTTGTTTGGACAATTAATTCCTTCGTCTAGTCAAGACTGTTCGTTCTCAAGAAAACACCAACGATAAATACGCGTTTAGAATGTGTGCCACGTGCCAATAATAAATATAAACAATAAAAACACTACAACTAAGACGGGGAAGACAGCCATAACAATCAGACTTCCTTTCAGAATATTTCGTCGCGTGGGTAAGTATCAAAATGTGAGAGGCTTATATTTATTTGCCAAAATACGTACTTTTCACAAAAGTAAAAAGTAATCGCAGTTAATTTACTTAGCTTCGATCAGAGAGGGAGAGCAAAACACTTCGGGAGGCATGTCTGGTAGAAATACTGGCAACAAGTGTGCCTATAACCAGGCCCGTATCCAGAGGATTCTAGGGGGCCGAGTCCCCTTAAAATGTTTACTGAACCCCTGAAATTTTTACGGTAGGCATGCAAATAAACTATAATATGGTGATGAACTATAATATGGTTGGATCTGCCCCCCTTAACTTCAGCCGGGCTTCCCTATATTTTTGGGCTGGTTACGGGCCTGCCTATAACAAGTTCCTCCAATACTGATATCTACTGTTCTGACTTGAAACAGCTCAGCTTCAGCTTCAATTTTCAAGCAATGTTGTCAGCCAACACACAATACAAAGAACTTTATGAAGTATTCTCCCTTCAGATGTTAAAATTTAAATTTGCCAAATTTTCATTCTTCCCCCTATAATATACTGACACCCGTCACGTATCATCTACTGCGGTTTGGTGCTCACAGCGTTGTTAGTAGTCAAGAAATTCTGAGAAATCCAGGTTTTTACTCTGACATCATAAAATGCTATTTAATTGTCAACCCATACTATATAATGACATATACCGATTTGTTTCGATATTTTAGCACGTGTTACATGTATTACTTCAGAAAAAGTTCTCATGGCATTGAAATTTGAAAACATTTCCAATCAAATAAAGAGTTTTCATTATTGTTATTTCTACACATGCCATTTTTTTTCCTTTTTCGCCTGTGTCTTTACTTATGTGGCGTATTTCTCTTCCTCAGACAAATATGTCAAAGGGACACATTTTTCTTCGTGTGAAGTTGGTATTCATACAATAAACACGTAACAGTTCAAAGTTTACAGGACTGTACTTTATGAACTCTGTGACCTAAGGCGGAAAGTTACGTTATTTTAAACTTTCCTAAGATATGTAAAAACGTTTATCCCTTAACCGGGCAAGCTATTTTTGTAACGTAGACGGCAACTGGGTCTTTAACAACTCCATTAGCTTTACAAACTCGATATGTTCATGACTTTAACTTCGGCTAAAGATAGAAGAATTCTGAACATTATGTCATCGAAATATTTATGGTTATTGAGAAATTCGAAAAAATATGAAGCTACTGGGCCTGGGAGGCCCCGCTTGCCCAGGTAAGGGTTAAATTCACGAACGATGTAAGGGATCATTAGTGTAAGTCATCATATTAGGATCTTCTGATCCTAAATATCATTGCAGTGATACGATTCAAAAATTTCACGGCTTAGCTGTAAGCTCGTCTCCTTTGATCTATTCGGAGTATTATGGAATGGGTGATCTTTCAAATCTTTCTTTCTGATCGTTCTGATGTCCATGCTCCCCTTTGTGTGGACATTTCTGTTATGAAAATTAAATGAAATATTTCAGTTTAACATCCCAGGATTATGCTCTTGAGGCTAGGACAGTCAGTGATTAAAGTGAATGATGATGGATGGGTGAAATGAGAATGTTGTTATAAAATGGGACTATCCAGAGAAAACTCACGGACACACTATGTTGCTTCCAAAAACTTACATGGCCGGGGATTGAACCAGGGACTCATTTGTCTTATTACAATAATCACACTTTATTTTTCTAACTTAAACATCATTCCTATTCCTCTAAACTGACTGCAGAAGATAACGTGAAAGTACAAAACTCAGTCTCCTCCCAACTTAATTACAAAAATGCTCTATAATTAACAAAATATTTAACAATTAATTATGGCACAGGGGTCTGCATAACTGACTTGTAGATACTATAATAGAAAAAAAATAGTTGAATTAAGATTTATTAAATACAATCAATCTTCTTTGACAGCTAAATGAACTTGAAACGTATATATATTGGAAAGTGTAAACTATAGTACGTTAATTATAGCAGTTTAAATGCTAAATAGCGCTTCAAAATTTTGTCGGCTCTCATTCGTTAAATAAATAGGACACCTCGAAATTGCACAATTTTGTTTTAATAAATGTATTACCATCTACTTAACACTAAACTAACTTTTACGATAAAGGAGAAATACAACTGCGAGAAATTGAAGTGGCTATAAAGGCACTCAAACCAAAAACGTCATGTGGACCGGATGGTATTCCTCCGTATGTTGTCAAAGGCTGTATTGATATATTCAAGCATCCGCTCCATACTATATTCAATATGTCCATAAGAACAGGCACTTTTCCAGATTTATCTAAAGAATGTTTAGTGTGTCCAGTGCCAAAGTGGAAATAAAAGCGAAATACAGAACTTCAGACCTATAGCTATATTATCTCCTTTTGCCAAAATTCTTGAGAGTATTTTATATACACGAATTCTGAATCACGTAAAGCCAATTATATCTATACATCAACACGGTTTCTTACACAATAGGTCTACTGCAACAAACCTAGCAGTTGTAACAAATTTTATAGCAATGGAGTTAGAAAAAGGCGGCCAGGTAGACGTTATTTATACCGATTTCAGTAAGGCATTCGATGTAGTGGATCATGATGTTCTAATGGCGAAATTAGCAAGCCTAAACTTTTCAAAGTCGGCAATAGAATATATTGTATCGTATTTATGAAACCGGAAACAATCTATTCTATACAAGGGGCATGTCAGCGAAAAGTTTGTTACTCTGTCTGGGGTTCCTCAAGGATCTCATCTGGGTCCTCTGCTATTTCTCCTACTTATTAATGAAATTCCACTTTTCATTGAAAACTCTGAGATTCTCCTATTCGCTGATGACCTCAAATTATATTCTAGAATTAATTCAACTGAAGACTGCATACAACTACAACAGGACGTACAGCGAGTTCAAACATGGTGCGATCACAACAAATTAGTAATAAATGTATCCAAGTGTAAATCTCTGTCTTTTACGAGAAAAAGAAATCCTATCACCTTTGACTATACACTGAAAAAAACTAAACTGTCTAAACCAAGTACTGTCAAAGATTTAGACGTTATTTTTGATTCTGAACTAAATTTCAATCAACACATAGATATGGTAACAAACAGCGCATAGAGAAACTTAGTTTTATTTTACAGAATAGGGCAAGATTTCTCCAGTGAGACAACGTTTACAACACTTTATTTTACATATGTTAGATCAAAATTAGAATATTGTTCTACTATAAGGACCCCCAATAATAAAAAATACTCTCAAGAAATAGAAAACATCTAAACAAAATTTTTGAAAATGCTTACATACAAAAAAACTAATTATTATCCCAAATATTTTTCCTACAATGATCTAGTAAACAACTTTAATTTTCAAACTCTAGAAAAAAGAAGATGGATGTTGGACTTGTTATTCTTATACAAGTTATTAAATAATAAGATTGACTGTATGGAGTTGGTCTCGAAAATATCATTGCGGATTCCCACTTGCAAAACCAGAGTAGAAAATACAGGGACATTTTATTGTGCAAAAGCCAGGAGCAATATATTATATAAATCCCCTATGCGGAGGCTGTGTAAATTATACAATGATATTGTAAATAAGCTTGATAAAGTGGATGTATTTAGTCTTTCAGAAAACAGGTTCAGATCATATGTGAAACAAGAAATTTTCTGTAGAAATAATTAAGAAATTTATATATGTAACATTTGCTGTATGTACACAACACTGTAATTGGGTATTAAGCCTGTTGTGTTGTATATTAAATAAATAAATAAAGTTAGACGCTAGATTTATTTTTGGGGTGAGGGCAAGCGGAGGAACCCAATGATTTTACGGGATCAGGATTTTTTTTTTGTATATAGAAAATAGTAGATTTATACTATTGACCTATATTACAAAAAAAAAAAGTGTCAGAGGCACAGCCGAGTTGGGCCGTACGATGCTTCCATGGCACCCACCGTAATTTATCACCTGTAGGGACATCACTAATTCATTCTCTCTTATGTAAGTACTGGAAATGTTTTTGTGGCCTCTTCTAAAATTTGCTTTTTAGTAGCTAAAACTATTTCTTGTCAAATTTTCAACTGTCAGAACAAATAGGGTAGGTGTAATTTGGAGAATATTAACAGGGAATCAGTAAATTCGGTCCCAATTAAATACATATTTTGGAACTTAATCGAGAATGTATTAGTCCGGGGCAGAAGCTGATCAACCATGACTTTTTTATATATAAGGATTTTCAGCTGATCTTATAGTATTTTGAGGTGCTGATTTCGAATCCGATGAATGCCGCTCTCTAAGCCTTGGGGAAACTTCACAAATGGGGGGTAAATCAGGGTTCATGTCTTAAATTATTAGATTATCTCAGCATACTTTCATTTTTCTGGTATCCTATTCACAGTAGAATGCAAATTCACGTATATGTTATAAATAACCATTAGTAACTGATTAACGGAATTTGATAATTTTCTCACAAATATCAGGGTTGCCAGCTATCAATAACATTTAAAAAAATAATTTTTATACATAATATTTTACTTTACAATGTTTTTACATAGTAAATGTTAAGAACAAGAGGAGTATCATATATATTCCAAATATACAATCCTTAAACACTTATATGGGCTATGGATAAAAGCCAGACAATCACCAGAAGTGAAATGGGAAATTAGAACTTTTGACTTTTAAGTATGGTTAGTACAAACATAACACATTTGGAACAGTTCAAATATATATTTCTTGTCAGCTATTTCCAGTTTGTCTCTTAATCGTTTTTGAATAGCCTTAAACGTCTTCGTTGTGTAGAAATTCCACTTCCGGAATTGAACGTAATAGTAACCAACTATCGCGGATATTTCTTCGTACTTTGAGTCGAATTTTTAGTGATAAAAACGTACAAGTAAATATCACCTACGCAAAGTATCTGCAATATTTTTTTATTTACTCTTCATGTCACTTCGAATACGCTGTAATCATAGGAAAACTGGTTATTCGGAAAACCTACAATTAGGATAGCGATATGAGAAATGTTTCTTTCCTAAAATGGAGAAATATTTTTGTAACTGTCTCATTTTAATTTTTCACGCCGTACGACAAACGATAACCAAACCAACTATGTTTCCGCAATAGTATCTGCATACTTACATGCTGTTGAAAGCACTAACGTGTGTTTGGAGAAAAGAGAAACAAGGAACAATACTTTATCAGAACCAAGCAGAAGAAAAGCAACCAATGGACTCCTCTTCATCACTCTCTTCTGTTTGTTCTGATCCATTCATACACTCATTTTGTCAGGTACAGAATGATATGCATTGCGATAACCTTTTAAGGCGACCACAACCACGATAGCATACCGTTATACATGAGCAGCTAATTAAGATCACCAGTACAGCATGTGCTATTGGTGTATTTGCTTGCAGCATACGTTCTTCTGCAGCACATGGCAAAAATTTCCATCCGAAATTTCTTGGATCTAGATCACAAGGATTAGTTTGTTCAGCTGATTTTCATATGGCTGTCTGAAGATGAGCGCTTTCCTTCAGTATACTAAAAGTTAAAGGAAGCTTAGAAAGAGATGGCAGACTTGTGATTGTCTTGGTAGCCATCCTTTCCTTCCAGAGTCGAGCTCGTAATCGTTTGGTAATGATTTCTCCAGAGCTGTATAACTGAGCAACAAATGCAACACGCTGCTCTGCTATTACAATTTCTTCAGCTTTGAGAGTGCCAACTGCTTTCAAGTGTGCCTTGAAACTTTGATAGAATGTTCAGTATTCAGCCTTTATCGCTCCCAGCAAGATATGTAGTAGCGCAGTCAGTTAGAGCATGGACTGTCAGAATATTCACCATATACGGACTGTGACCTCATTTATGTCAATTAATTCTCTGGATCCAGAGCATTTTTTCATTACGATTAGTGTAGTTAGCTTTTGAACATGTATGTGATATGCAAGCAGCACTAGTACATCCGAATCGTCACACTTCACCCTTATAGATTGGTCAGGAGCACGTTTAGCCTTCCTAAGAACTATGCGCACCATATTTACGTCAGCTTCTTTGTGTGTTGTTGGTTCACCCCATAGTCCTGCTCCAATTTCAAGGGGGGATGGTTTGGTACAGTGATAACCAATCTATGAGATTCATCTATGCGAATACCCATTAGCGATTCTGTAATTAATGAAATAAGTTGCCTTTTCGTATTCATTGATATATTGATACGAACTCTCTTTTGGGTAAAGGAGTTAATAGTTTAAGTTTGTATTGTCTTGAATTTCCTTGTTGCCGCTTCCTTCGTGTTGCTGTTTTGATGCTGTTCACATAGTATCTATCGAATACTACCTGCAGGATATGGGTTTGTTTGTGCTCACTTTCCACTATTACTGTGAATATCTTTACATATACTTCTACAGCAGCCGGATGTGCTGGCCATGCTACATGCCAGAGTATTGCACAATCGTAAAGAATGACCGTTTGATGGGTGCTATCTTGCTCATTTCATTACAGCAAGTTTGTCTTGAAGCACACTTTTTGGGGTTTCTCGCATTTCGACCTTCTCATTAAACAGAGCAGTTGGAACTGGAGCTAATTCATGCTTAAGTACATCATCTACATTACTATCACTAGATGGTATGAGGAGGTCCATCATGCGATCATAAATAACACTGTAGTCTATTATCACTTCTCGTTTCTCACTTGAGCCTAACTTCTTTGATTATATAACGTCCAACATTCTTTTAGTTCTCTTGTAAATACTTTGGTAAAAACTTCCATGCCATTTACACACAAAGTTAGACAGCTGATGTGTTTCCACTTTAACAGGATCTTGTACGTTTAGCGCACTCTCACGCAAAATTTGGCCACGGACAATATTAACTATGCCCGTCATTGGATGTTTTTTTGCTATCAAAGAGGTCGAGGCATGTTGACAAAAATTCACGAATGTTCTTGCGATATGCACAGTCAGCTTTCATACGTTGACTTTGCTCCTTCTTTAGATAGAAAACAAAGTTCTAAATTTCCAGTTTCATCATATCGTCCACGTCTTTCTGAATTTGACCAAACATGTTTAAGGAAAGAGCCCATACGGCTAACGTTTTCGGCTCCATGGTAAATCGAATTACAACATGAAGTCCATGACTATATCTCATGTATATATACTTTCGATAAACTGATCAGTCCATATTCCATTCCAAACACTTTTTGTGCCTTACTACGTGTTCACCAACTTTGAAGTTTGAACCGATATGCTTTTTCTCAGATATAAATTAGTTTACGATGTCTCCTAAACAACTTACAAATTTGCATGTTCGTAATTTGAAAACTTTTCGTTTACTTTAATGTGTTAAACGTTACTATCGTACTACTGCATGAGAAGAAAGAATAAACCTACGATTATGAAAGCAAATTTTCTGATAAAGTTTTGCTCCCAATTCTTGAATCTCTTGCTCGTATGAAATTATATGAAGAGTAAATAAAACTATTCCAGATACTTTGTGTAGATCTCGTTTACTGTTACATTTTTGTCACTAAAAATTCTACTCAATGTACGAAAAAATCATAATTCCCTGGTAGTTGGCAACTATGACGATCAATTGAGGATGTGGAATTTCTACACAACGAAGACGTTTAAGGCTATTCACAAACGATTAAGAGACAAACTGGAAATAGTTTACAAAAAAAATATATTTGAACTGTTCCGAATGTGTAATATTTGTACTAACCATATTTAGAAGTCAAAAGTTGTACTTACCAATTTCACTTCTGATGATTGTCTGACTTTTATCCATAGCTCATATGAGAGCTTAAGCATTATATATTTGGAATATATATGATACTTCTCTTGTTCGTAACATTTTCTATGTAAAAACTGTGTAAAATAAAATATTCTGTATAAAAATTACTTTTCTAAATGTTATTGATAGTTGGCAGTCCTGACATTTGTGAGAAAATTATCAAATTCTGTTAATCGGTTACTAGTATGGTCATTTATAACATAGGCATGAACTGACATTCTAGTGCCAATAGGGTATGAGAAAAATGAAATTATGCTGAGAATCTAGTAATTTAAGACATGGAAGGTAATAAAACACCACCCCTTCCCCCCCCCCCGTTTGTGAAGTTTCTTCAAGGTTTAGAGTGTGTGGGACTCATAGTATTCGAAATCATATAAGATCAGCTGAAAAATATTTTATATATAAAAATCATGGTACGCCTAAAAATTGCATCTTCTCTCCCGGACTATATAGTTATAAAACTCGTCTTCCTCAAGGCAATACCAGGGATCGACTACAGGTAGTAGAGCATATGATTCTACGTTAAGCAGTAGGTCTACAAGTTTGCTGTGTAAATGAGGTATGCAAAGAATTAATAATTTGTTTTAAAAATCATTGGGATCGAATGTATATATGAATTTCAATGCAACACGAGAATATTATCGTGTTCCTATTTTTGAAGTTCATAAATACACAAATATAAGCGAAATTAAGCTAATAATTTTTTCAGAATTATTTAGTTTTGTATAAGTATGCATGTTAATGGGCATATAACTTAAAGAATAATTTTACAGAATAGATAGCGCAATTTAAATTGAAGAAATAGGTTGCTCGAGCGGCGGAACTAGAATCTAAAACCTAGGCGAAGATGCAGCCAGAATCCAGGCTATTACATGTATATCATGAGTTTACATTAATATTTCAATTATTTTTGTCACACAAAAGACTAGTTCACCTAAATGCGCCACTGGGTTGACCAATGTTTGCAACATGAATTGATTTTCCACTTTTTGACTAGCTTGAATTCTTTCTAGTGAGTTAACGTAGTTATGTAAAATTAGGTTTAACACATTGAAGGCCATGCTCGTGCATAGCAAGAGCAAGCTATTTTGTTCAAGCTGGCCATGCCATTGCATAGCTCGAGCAGGCTAATTTTGTTTTATAGCTTTGCGTGTTGCGTTCCAGACAAGCTAAACAGTATTTTATAGCGTCGATATGGATACCTCTGCATGCTGCTACACTTTTGTAAGCAAAAAATGAGCTGTATTGTAGACAGAAAGTGAGAAAAGTAAGTAGCTTTATTTCAGCGAGTAACATATAACAGAGATTTGTTTGCAAGTGTGCTAGCATGATTTTTGAAAAGACAGGTGAACACAAAATAATGCAAAATAACACAACGTGGATGTGTCCTGAATGCAGTGTGGGTTTTGCATGCCGGAATATTTCATACCAAGGATAAACACGCTTAAAAACTCAAAGCACGGACTTTTTTTTCCAGTTTTGAAAATAATGTCAAAGATAAACCATTACGTCTCGGCTAAAGATACATGTGTGCTTGTAATATTTGTTTAGAGCAGGCAGTGACCTTTAAGTTGATATAATAAACACACCTACTAAGCAGTAGAATAATTTGTAATTCTCTAATGAAAAATCTAAAACAAGGCCTGTTTTCTGGATAATTTTTAAAGGAATATCCCGGTTTTAAAAGTGTGAATAATTCTATATGTAACACATACTGTATATAACTATGGTTATGAAAAGGCAAATTTGTTGTAATTTTCTGTAACATTTCTACTCCACATGAGAGTTTAAAGAATATCGTTTAAAGAAATGTAAACACTGGAGCCCTCAAGGACGGAGGATGATTTTTCTTTTGGGAGTGACGATAGACATGTTTCTCCGTTTTGCCTCTGTGACTTCCCTATTGTAAAACCCTGGAGCCTAAGCGATCACTGGTATAAAGTATTTGAATTATCAAGCAAACCGATGCATCACTCAACTACAGCTGCAACATGAAATCATACCATTCTTTCCCGAAGACCTTATATAAACTCTATATTGACTAACAGTACAGCAAAATACTATTGAGAAGTTTAGCTTCTTTCATATCGATGTAGAATCTTGCTCAACTGAAATACCTCAGTATCGCTAAGTGTTTTCAACGTATGACAGACTTTGTCTTATTCCTAAACTAAGAATTTCCAATAAAATATTTTATGTCATTGAAAGGATATTTCGGCTACAAAAGGTCACACTACAGATGCATACCCTGTAACTATATACTAATATGTTACATTAGAAAATATGCAGGACAACATTCTTAAAATTCTTGGATTAGCTTAAGACGCCTCCTAGAGTATCGTAGCATTACTGCTCATTAATTTTAAATTCATTACGCAAAAGAATTTTTAACGAAATATTATTCTTTACTCTTTATTTTCTTAACATTTCCTGTATTTATACTATTACTGAATCTAGCCACCACATGGGTTTATTTTGTAATTTTATGATATTGTTTTTTTTTTTGTTCATAATGATATATTATTTCTATTAGCCCAATTAACTACTTCATCTAACGAAATTTCAAGCTGTACTGCGTTATTGTAATTTTTCATAACTTCATGAAATTTTAAATCATCAGCATCAAATACAATACCGACATCATTCGTAAAATCTGGCAAGTCGTTCATAAATATTGGAAACTGTAGAGAACTTAAAAAAGATCCTTGCCATATTCCTTTTGAATTCTTTTCATACCACTTTTCAATTTAAATCTTTTTCCTGTTACTACTATTTTACCTAGTACTATTACTAGTAAAATAATAATAATAATAATAATAATAATAATAATAATAATAAAGTTGTAACAAGAACAATGTTTACAGAATTGAAGATTTTGGAGCAAAAACTCGTCAAGTCCAAAGAGTGAAAGTGTAAAGGAGATAGCTTCACAAAGGTTTCTCGTCATCCGATTTTCTTCAAACTTGGCACATGTATATTAGACCGATAATAAATAGACATGTATTTTTAGTTTCTTTTTGAAAATAGGTTAAGAGGCGCAACTGGCCCTTTTCGAAAAAGGGTAACCTATAATAAAAGGGACACATTAAAGAATCTAAACTTTGCCGTTGCAAATATGATTTGAAAGTAGGAAATACGGGTTTTGTCGTTTTTGCGAGAAAAGGATTACAGGGGGCAGTATCCCGCTTTGAAATGACAAAGGACTCCCCACAATCCTTACGAAAATTGGATTTCGGTGGAATTGCTTGAAACCGTGATATGTTGTAAATATTATGTTCCTAAGATAAAGTCTCAATGGTCACAATCACAAATCAATGACCGTTTGGCCACAACAAGGTCACTTTTTTGAAAACAGATGAAGATAACATTCTGGATTTGGGTAAAAATGACTAAAACCGTGATATGTTGTATATTTTATAATCCTGAGAAAAAGTCTTAATGGGCATAACCACCAATTACTGATCGTTTGGCCACTACAGGACTACTTTTTTGAAAGCAAGCAAAGATAGAGATATTCTGGATTTCGGTGAAAATGTGTGAAACTGTGATATATTGTAGATATTGTGATCCTCAAGAAAGGTCTTCATGGGCACAACCACACTGAGAAAAAAAAATGTATGTGGCAGACATAAAATCGTATGTTACATTTGTAAATCCTGTAACTTATGAACTAAACCTACAGCAAACGTATAACAGAAAACGCATTTTTCATAATACTTTCTGTGTAAGTGTTCCATCTGTACGTCCGTTACGTATGAAACAATATAGGCGGTCAGTATCTCACAAATGGATGTGTATAACATATAGCTGACGAAGGTAACATACATATATGTATATAATATAAGGAAGACTATTAGAGATCACACATCCTGCAACGGCATGATGTAACATCTAAGGAAAGTGCCTATGTGGCATACAGATAACATATGCTCCGTACTGATTTCTGTAGTAAGCAAAACGATTCCGTATATTTGTACAATATACCGCAGTCCGGAGAACTAATTTTTCTCAGTGCACTAATCACTGACCGTTTTGCCACTACGAAGCCACTTTTCTGAAAGCGGACGAACCGAAGATAGTGATATTCTGCATTTCGGTCAAAATGACAAAAACCGTGATATGTTGTAGATATTGACATCCTGACGAAAAAGTCACAATTTATACAACCACAAATCACTAATCGTCTGGTCACTACAGGGCTACTTTCTTGAAACAGTAGAATATAATGATGTTCTGGATTTCTGTAAGATTGAGTAAAACTAAGATGTGTTGAAAATCTTCTCATCTTGAGAAAAAGTCTTAATGAACAGAACCATGGAATTATGACCGTTTGGCAATTACAAGTACATTTTTCTTAAAACAGCCAGGTGTAACGATATTTTTGATTTCGGTGTAAATGAATGTAACTGTGATATGTTGTAGATGTCCTGATCATGAGAAAAATTGTCTAGGGATTTCCTTTGTCCTTCAAGATGAACATCTGAATGTTGTCTATGCTTAAATGATGTTAGCCGCAACTCTCCCCACCCTTTTCCGCAATGTGGGATAGGATTTTTCAGAGTTTCATACAATTCAACCAAAATTCCAGAGTATTCTTACCTTCTGCTGTTTTAGAAAAATGTGGTCTAGTAGTTGCCAAATGGCCACTGATTGAGACCATTGAGACTTTTCCCCAGAATCACAATATCTACAACATATCATATAACCATCACCAGGTTATAGGAGTATTTTTGTGGACGCTCTGTGTATTTCGTAAAGACAGTAATTATCTTTCGATTTATACTTTACTCTGCGACGCAATAACTTCTTTCTTCGGTGGGAACTGTTTTTCTTCCACACAACAGGACAAAGAAGTCTTTCATCGTTTATTCATATGTATATTTAAAACGTTGGTTTATGGTGAGAACATTTTAGTGAGCGACAAAGATTCTCAGTGTTTGTCCCTGACTTATTAATATTTAAAGAGTATGTTCTATGGTTATTTGGAACTGAATTAAGTATATCTTCCAATGATTTATGGAAATACTGCGACGCAGAGCACACCAGATGTTTGAGCATCAGAACGACGCCTGCCACCTTGCTTTGCGAGTTCGGTATCTAAATTTTCCCACAATTAGGTTATCACAATGTCTTGTGCGTCGTGGCCAGTGGACTAAAATTAGCGTCAATTCTTTTTCATATTCGATTTGCATGTACACACAGGTGATTTAACCTGAGTGCTTTTGAGAATGAACTGCAAACATTGACCACGCGATCAGTGTAGCTCGTATCTTAAACCTTTGAGTTCGAGAAGTCTTACTCCGTAACTGTGACCAGCAACCACGTACGTTGCATCGGGAAACAAGTATAATGTTATGCTAAGGGGCATACGTTATTAGCCAGACAAGGATCTAGTTATGATTAGCCCCAATGAATGAAATACCAGTTTTACATACATAGTGCGTCTTAATAATAAACGCACCCTCCAACATTCTCATTCCATTTTGGTGACTGTCTATATAATTATGCTGAAGACTAATATCGACCTCTAAGGATTTTCTGGAGCAGCAACCATACTACTTCGTGGGTTAATCCCAATGTTACTCCCACAGTGCTAATTCTCCATGTGCATTAACGGTAAGAAAAAGTATCTATAGTGGAATCCCAATCATAATCTTCCATATATATATAAAAGTGATAAAGAGCTATAGTGTAGTGAAAAAGCAATGTGTGATTTTATTAGTGAAAATAAGTATATATATACTCAGTGTTGAGTGTTATGATTGTTTTCCTACTACGCTACTTCTTATAGTATTTTAATAAATAAGCATAGTATCGTTTAATCCAGTGTGTTTTGTTGTATGTGTGAATAATGTTTGTGTGCGTTGTAGTCTGAATGACCGTCTGATCGTCCGTGAGGTTTCCGAGACGGAACATCCGATCCTCTCGGTGCCTAATGCTTACCTAGTTATTGAGACCGGCGGGCAATTTGAGAACACTTCTGTAATCCCGTTTTGGAAATGTAATTCAACGTCTTACCCAGGTAACTCCAGGTATCCTGAAAATACTCATTGGTGGGACAACGGAGGACAGACTACGTAAAACTGTTATAGTCACAGCTTCAAGTAATTACACCTAAATCCAGATTACCGTTTCCTCTTGCTCGTTTAAAAAAGTGGCCTTATAGTGGCCAAAGGGTCAGTGATGAGTGGCTGCGCCTGTTGAGACTTTTTTACAGGATTTCAATATCTAGAACATATCGCGGTTTCAAGCAATTCCACCGAAATCGAGAATAACGTTACTTTATGCTTTTTTTTTAAAAAAAAATGTGACTCTGTAGTGGCCAAACGGTTAGTGATTGATGGTTGTGCTTATTGGAACTTTCTCTCAGGACCACAACATCTACAACAGATCACAGTTTCAGTTATTTACATCGAAATCCAGAATATCACTATCTTCGGCTGCTTTCAAGAAAGTAGCCCTGTAGTGGCCAAACCATCAGTAATTAACGGGTTATGCCCATTAAGACTTTTTCTCAGGATCACTATATATACACACACACAACATATCACGGTTTTAGTCATTTTGGGCGAAATCCAGAATGTCATTATCTTCGGCTGTTTTCAACTAGTGACCCTGTAGTGGCCAAACGATCAGTGATTTGTTATTGTGACCATTGAGAAATTTTCTCAGGAACACCATATCTACAGCATATCAAGGTTTCAAGAAGTTCTACCGAAATCCAATTTCCGTGTGGATTGTGCGGAGTCCTTCGTCAATTCGAAGCGGGATACTGCCGCTGCAACCCTTTTGTCGCAATAACAACAAAACCCGTATTTCCTACTTTGAAGTCATTTTTGGATCAGCGGAGTTTCGTTTCTTTAAAGTGACCATTATAATCAAGGGGTCCCTTTTTTAAAAATGGGGCCATTTGCTGCCTTTAACCTGTTTTCCGAAGGAAACAAAAAATGTGTCTTTATTTTCGGTCTAAGGAAATCGGATAACGAAAACCCCCTGTGAAGCTATCTCCTTTACTCTTTCACTTTTCGGACTTGACGGGTTTTTGCCCCAAAGTCTTCAATTCATCTATTAAGTGTCATTGTCAGAAAAAAATTGGGATAGTTGAAAACAAAGATAGTTCAAAATAAAACTAATAATTTACATACTTACCTGATTGCCAGATTAGTGATACCAGAGATCTACCTTGAAATTAGTATCTATCTTGAAATTGTATTCCTTCTTAGTTCTATTACCAGGCAGCTATTGAATTGACTTTTTAAAAAAATGATATTAGATTCTAACTAAAAGTTGTATAGTTGACTACATGTAGCTACAAATTGCCTCTTATTACATTATATCTTCTTTAAGTTATTAGAACCCAATTAGCCCTAATAAGGAAAGGCTGAATTTTAGTACATTTAGTATAACTTGCACTCTAATAGGCGACAGTTTTACTCTATTGTAGTAGTTTCCATGAAAACCAAATGTGTCATTTTTTCGAAAACTGCACTTGAAGGCTAGTTCCAGCAGTGCCGTTTTGTTCAGAATGATGCCTGATCCATTGAAATGTGACTCATTCGCTAAAGATTTCCTGCTATTACATATGCAAAATTATGTACTTATGTAAAGTTAGAATTATGTTCTTGAAAGTTGCAAAAGTAGAATATCAATTAAACAAAACTAAGCACTTTCAAGCCGAACTGACAATAAGCAACGGAAGTAGCTACGAAGATGTTTGCATTGGAAAATCCTAGACTCCAGAATTGTTCACACCAATACTTGTCCTACACTTTTTCTGATTACAGCACACTAAGGATTGCACAATTTTTCGTTGGCTTCCCAAATCGATGCAAAGAAAATTTATTGCAGTAATTTTCATGAGGAAATGAAATATGCCACTTAAATAAGGACATACTTGGAAAAAAATGAGAATGGCGCTAAGTGTGAAAACAGAAAATGATTAACTCTTTCTTTGCTCGGGAACGTTTTTGAAATCCCATGTGATGAGAACTTCTGCTGTAATTTTAGATATGCCATGTTAAAATATCAGAACAAATTGACATGTGTGTCTACATTATATGGGTTGAAAGTTAAACAACATTTTCTGACGTCAACTTTGAAACCTAGCTTCTGAGAATTTCTTGACTGCTAGTTACATCGTAAACTCCAAAATGTACCAAATAATGAAGGACGGGTTTCAGTACTTTATGGGCAGAAACGGAACGAAGTACTTGAAATAGACGTTTGTTCGAAAAATTAGTGAAACTTAGTTATATATTTACGTTTCTAGTAATATTGTTTATTATTTTCAGTAGATGCTAGAATTGTCTTCTATCGCCTCCACGCAGCATATCATACGACATCGTAAATTACCAAACACTGTTTTCAAAACTACAGACTTTATACTGTCAACGATCTGCTAGAGGGACGCAGGCAAATGGAGTATCAGATTATTTTTGGAATATTATTATTAATTGCTAGTACTTTTTTAAATCTAATATTTTTAACGGATTTGTCGAACATAAATGACTCTGTTTCTTTTAAGGTCAATTCCGTTATCACAATGATCTAAGTTAAACATCACTTTTATAATTCACTACTCAATAAAAATTAAAACAACAGAAATTCATAAACACAATGTTTACCTATCAATTACGGACGTTGGGTATATCTAACATCAGGTAACTATAATAGAACAAAATGTTGCTGGATTAGTTTAATTTTTAACTTAATTTTAATTTATTTAATATACAACACAACAGGCTTAATGCCCAACTACAGTGTTGTGTTCATACAGTAAATGTTACATATATAAACTGTATAAACTTTATATAAAGTTTATAACGAAACTTTATAACGAAACTTAAAGATTCTTAGTTTGTATATTTATATAAACAAGGCTACTGATTCATCAAAAAACATTTTACAGACTGCATCTAGATATTACCTTTTTATTATAACACGTAACAAATTAAACAAGTACACTCCTTAAAAGTTGTAAATATAGATTACACGAGATGGATCTTCGGTTATACATTATTTATTTTTCGTTGCTAAGACAACTAACTCATATCGTCAATAACAAAATATAATCGTATAACAACCAGAAAAGAAATTACTTTTATTTCTCTTTTCATATTCTTCTTCTTCTTCTTTTCTTGAACAGCTTATGCATAATTTAAAAGTACGTTCTGCTTACAAATACACATAAAAATATAATAAAGATGTTGAAAAACAGGTATCGTAATTTTATAACTTTCTACAGAAAAGTTTTGGTTTCACATATGATCTGAACCTGTTTTCTTTGAAACTAAATATATCCACTTTATCAAGCTTATTTGCAATGTCATTGTATAATGTACACAGCCTTTACACAGCGGATTTATATAATATATTACTTCTGGCTTTCGTACAACTAAATGTCTCTGTACTTTCTAATCTAGGTTTGCTAGGGGAAATCCTCAGTGATATTTTCGAAACCAAATGAATACACTCAATCTTAAAATTCAATAACTTGTACAAGAAAAAACAAGTCCAGCATCTATCGTTTTCCAAGAGTTTGGAAAGTAAAGTTGTTACTAGATCATTGTAGGAAAAATATTTGGGATAACTAGTTTCTTGTATAAAAGCATTTTCAAGAATTTCGTTTGAATGCTCTCAATTTTTTGAGAGCATTTTTTTTTATATTATTGGGGGTCCTTATAGTAGAACAATATTCTAATTTTGATCTATCATATGTAAAATAAAGTGTTGCAAACGTTGTTTCACAGAAGAACTCTTGTCCTATCCTATGTATTAAAGCTGTTTCAATATGTGCTGTTTGTTATTATAATTATGTGTTGCTTGAAATTTAATTGAGGATCAAAATAACGCCTAAATCTTTAACAGTACTTGGCGTAGACAGTTTCGTTTCTTTCAGTGTATAGTCAAAGGTGATGATATTTCTTTTTCTCGTAAAAGAAAGTGATTTACACTTTGATACATTTATTACTAATTATTTGTCATCACACCATGTTTGAACTCGCTTTAGGTCTTGTTGTAGTTGTACACAGTCTTAAGTTGAATTAATTTCAGAATATAATTTTAGATCATCAGCGAATATTAGGATCTCAGAGTTTTCAATAAAAATCGGAATATCATTAATAAGTAGGAGAAATGGCGGACTACCCTGATGAGATCCTTGAGAAAGCCCATCCCAAATAGTACACTTTTCAGTGATATGTCCCTTGTATAGAATATATTGTTTCCGATTACATAAATATGTTCTATTGTCGACTTTGTAAAGTTCAGGCTTGCTAATTTCGCCACTAGAACATCATGATGCACAACATCGAATGCCTTACTGAAGTCGATATAAATGACGTCTACCTGGCCGCCTTTGTCTAACTCCGTTGCTATATCTTTTTTTACAACTGCTAGGTTTGTTGCAGTAGATGTAATGCGTAAGAAACGATGTTCATGTATTGATATAGCTGGCTTTGTGATTCAGAATTCTTGTAAATAAAATACTCTTTTAGAATTTTAGCAAAAGGAGATAATATATCTATAGGACTGGAGTTGTTTATTTCCAGACTTTGGCACTAGACACAACAAACTTTCTTTCCATATATCCAGAAAACTGCATGTTCTTATGAACATATTGAACATAATACGGAGCGGATACTTGAATATATCATTACAGACATTGACAACATACGAAAAAATCAATCAGGTCCACATCACACTTTTGGTTTGTCTTAATAGTCACTTCAATTTCTTGCAGTTAACTTTCTTTGATAACTAAAATTTACTTGAAACATATGTTTTAAGAAATGTAACAAACAGTATACCAATTTTAAAAATTTAAATACCAAATAAAGTTTGTAAGTTCTTGTGATTATCATTTATTTTATGAATAGCAGAGTAATCTCAAAAACTGCACAGTTTTGTGTTAATAAATTCATTACCATCTCCTGAACACCCAGCTAACTTTTACCATAAACTTATTTTCCCGTAACCTCTTTCTGCTCAAGCAGAGGTGACACTAGCTATAATTTTTCGGAGAGCAACGAGAGAAACAGAATCGTTCTGGGGAGAGGGAAGCTACTTTTTGTGTTCCGAAAATAGTACTTTTATATTATTTAACCTACATTACAATAAAACATGCCTGGGGATCAGCCGACGAGGGGAAGGCGTCTCGGGCTCCCACCCCACTTGATCTTCACTATCGTAATCACTGTTCCATCGTCTGGTACAGGTAATGGAAATACTTTTGTAACCTGTAAAATTCGATTTTTGGTACTCGCAACGTGTTTCATGTCAAATGTTCAATAATTGCCAGGTCGTATAAGGTAGCTGTAAGTTGTGGAACACCTGCAGCGGGTTTAGTAAATTTGGTTCCTACTATACGCAATGAAATTCATGCATATTTTCGAGCTTAATCGGGAATATATGTATAGCAAACGTATTACGCATAAGATACCAGGGATCGACTCCTGAAACATGTGATTCAGTTTCTGCGTTAAGCAGTAAGTCTTAGTGCGCTAAAGAATAAATGGTCCAATGAACTAAAATTTTAATTTACTATCGGGAACTTGAAACTCTATTATCTCGATACTGAGTAGGAGTAAAAGTGGATCTGAAAAGGAAGGGGGACGCATGAAGGCACGCCGTCCCTCATGCCTATCTTTGCGCATTGTTATTTTTTTTCTTGGAAAGTGAGGGAAGCCATCCCCTCACGTTCCCACTCACTTTTACCGTTGATGCAGAACCTTGCTTCTCCCCAGAGAAACCTCAATACTGCTATTGTTTTCAGCGCGCCATTCTTTGTCTTACGTTAGTCTTAACGTGGAAAATTTCAGTAAAATATTTTGGGCTAGATCTGCAGTGGAGTATTTGCTGGTTTCAGTCATTTTTCTTTTAAATTGACCGTTTGTTCCTTAACACTAGTAAATTTTTCAGTATGCAAAATTTTAAAGTTGTGATCTATTGTTTAAAAAGAAAAAAGATAATTGTCTATTGTTTAATTTACTTTTAAGACAAATATTTAATAAATTTCTTGTGAATCTCTTCTATCATGGAAAGTGTACTGCGGCTACAAACCTCCATACTCATGTCTTAGATCAGTGGGGAGGGTCAACTCTAAGGACAGGGTACGGTAAAGCATTTCCGGAAGTATACCTAGTGGAAACAAAGGCAAAAACCGTGGCTGTATCAACCTCGTCTAATGCTGATTTCTACTGACCTGACATAAACCAGCTCAGATTCAGTTTTGAGTTGAAGCAATGTTGCGTGAAAACACACAATAAAAATCTTGCTTCAGATGTTAAATTTAAAGTTTGATGCGTTTTTATTTTTTTCCTATAATATACCACATTGGTCATGTATCATCTGGTGAAGTTTGTTGCTGACAGAGTTGCAAGTAGTCAAGAAACTTTCAGAGAATCAGGTTTTATTCTGGTGTCATAAAATACTATTTAACATCAACCCTAACAATGTAAAAACATATATCACTTTGTTATGATATTTTAGCTAGTACAGAAGTTATTCCCGTGGCGTTGAAATTTGCAAATTCCTGATGTCAAACAAAGAGTTTTCATCATTTTTGATTTTACACGTAATGGTATTTTCAAGTGTCCTTACTTATGTGGTGCGTTTCACGTCCTAAGAAAAAGTACCCAAGGATCACACTTTCTTTGTGTGCAATTGGCATTCATGCCACAAACACGTTTCACCTCAGTGTTGTAACAGTTCAAAGTTTACAGAACAAGACTTTGTGAACACTCTGACCTAATGGACGTGATTACGTTATTTTAAATTTTCTTCAGATATTTGCACCTAGGTATACGTTCTAAATTCATGAATGATGTTAGGGATGATTGTTGTAAGGTCAAAATAAAAAAAAAAACAATCATCATATTTACGACTTTCTAATCCCAAATGTCATTTGGATTATACTTTTCAAAAATTTCAGGGCTTTGATGTACGCTTGTCTCATTTGATAATGTTAGATATTCCAAATTCCACATTAGGACATCGGCGCCTAAACAGATCATGAAGTATTATTGTATGACCTGTGTTTCTAAACTACGTTTTTATAATGTCTATGTTTCCCCTTTTTCAGGTCATTTGTTATCACAATGATCTCCCGTTCGTTATATACTTGACTTAAACATGACTTCTATTACAATACTAACCACAGAATAGAACTTCAAGGAACAGAAATCAGTTTAGTCCTAATGGTATCATGTAATTGTAATAAGACTATTTATCTAACATTTAGAGACTACAACTGTATAAAACATAGGTGAATTAATATTTGTTAAATACAGTATCTTTCTATGCTAGCTAAAATGAACTTGAAACATACACATATATTGAAAAACGTAAACAATAATATATCCATAATAACAGTTTAAATACTAAACAATACTTGTAAATTTTGTTGATTCTCATTTGTTAAAAAGCAGAACACCCAAAAAATTGGACAATTTTGTATTAACAAACTTATTGCCATCTACTGATTACTGAGCTAAATTTTACGATTAGTTTATATCATCTCTTTCTTTCTCTTCAAGCAGTGACGACGCTAGCTGTAATTTCGGGTTAAGTTCCAAAATTGGTAGTCCGTTTCTAGCAATTGGGAAGAAATCAATAATGAACTCGTTTGTGTGCTCAATAATATGTAAGGAAAGCAGAAGTTGTGTTTATTCTTCTTTATAAGCGGTTATAATCATGGAACTATTTAGCAAACAGAAAGAACTATTTCGCGCAAGGCTACCGCATGATTAGATTGTGGGAAAGCAACTGGCATTTGTACAGTATTTTGAACATTCCTGCAGGTGTACAGAGACGTTTAGTTGGTATCCTCACACAGAGATGATAAATTACACTCCATTAAATTTAAGAAAGTTGGTCCAAACTTACCTAACCCTATGCTAACCCGATCCTATTTTACCCTACTTATCCCTACCTTACTCTACTCTACCCTACCCTACTCTATAATACCCTTTTAAAGTGGTTCTAAAATTGATAATAACGGTGTAAATTATTATCTAGTTGTTATGCTTTGTGTCGAAGACTCATGCGGACGACCAACTTCGGAATAAATTCCGTAATTTCTTGGGAGACAAGCGAAGGAACCCAATAATTTTAGGAGGTCAGGCTATTTTCTTGTATCTCAAAAGTAGTAGTTTTACATTACTTGACCTATATTGCTATAAAGCATGTCTAGAGCGAGACGAGTTTGGCCGTACGATGACACCATGGTACCCGCCTCTCCTGACCAATAATAAAGTCGTCACTGTTCCACCCCTACTTATACAATTACGGAAAACGTTTTTTTGTCTCCTGTAAAGTTTGTTTTTTGGTAGTTACATCGTATTTTATGTCAAATATTCCACTGTTAGGTCATATAGGGTAGGTTTAAGTTGGAGAACATTCACAAGAGGTTCAGTAAATTTGATCCTTCCGTAAGTACCCAAATTAATGCATGTTGTAGAACTTACCTGGGAATATATGGTTAAAAAACACGTCTTCTGCATGGATTTCCAGGAAACTATTCCCCGTAGGAGCACGTTTGATTCTACGTTAAACAGTCGTTATGCAGTAGGTGTTAGAAATGAATGCTCTAATGCAGGAATGCAAATAAGCAACAAAATTTTACTAGTTCAAGAAAAGAGCTACTAGGCTACATCCCACAATAAAAATCATTTACATACATTCGGTATAATATCAAATACTCCCTCGCAAGGATGAACCACTCGCCCTGGGCAAGTGAGCGAGTTATTGTTTGCATCCGGATATGATTTCTTGGGAACATATAATATAATTCTAAAACTGAACGTCGTGATTGGGAAAGAAGTGACACCCTTCTTGTTTTTGCCAACTTGAACTTCGATTTGTTAATACAGTAAATAGACTAAAATAATTTTCCTTTTTCTGTTCAAGATATGTTTCATTATTAGTTATTTAATATTACTACCGAAGAGAAAATTAATTGAATTTGTTGACCGCGCCTATAGCAACAACTCCCGGTAACGACTTCTCTTCAGTTTTATTTAAAAGTACGAAAGACTAAGAGAGATATAAGAAAGACAAGAGGTAGTTGCAAGAGGGAGAAGGAGAAGAATGGGCATATAAGGAAGAAAGAGGGTTAGGGAGGTCTTTAAAGGAATATATTATGTTTGAGGTAGGGAGAGACCAGAAGAAAACGTTGCAGGAAAGGGATGTTGGATAGTCTATGGTTAATACAGAAGATTATAAAAGAGGAAAAGGAAGAAGAAAATAGGAATGAAGAAATACTGGATAGTTATGGAAATACGGTAAGGAAGTTTAGGTAGATATTAAAAGGTACCTTCATATCGGAATTTTATTATTCGAGAATCAATTCTGAACTGTTCTCGATGAGCCACATGTTCCCTCTTTCTACTCTTACCTGTATCCAGGTAACCACACAAGTTGAAGTTACCCTGAGCCAGCCCAGATGATGAGAAGTATTAATTTAATAATTTATCTGTCATTTCCGAGCATCAAACAACTTTCATCCAGTTACGGATTTTACATAGTGAAGATCGATTACACATTTGAGTAAGTCAAGGAAAGAAAAAATCAAATGATACACTTATTTGTACTGTCACCGCCCTACAGCTCATTTTTGGGATTTAAAAGAAACATTGAGAAAATAAATTTATTCTGAACTTTATTAACCAACCCTCGTATAAACCCAAATGTTCTGGAAACTCTTTGTCACCGCTTTGGGATGTTTGTTCATCTGTGTTAGTAGACTTCCGTTAGATTTCGTAACCATATACGGACATACAACGCAGAAACAACGACTCTCTTTGTGAACGTTCTCTAACTCCGGAAAATCGGGAAAGTCGCAAAAACACTTTACTCCTCATCATTGCTCGACGCTGATTTGATTATTTAAAATGGCCGCACTTCTTCAGCCAAGGAGTGTGAACTTGGTAGTATACTTCATCATCGGGGCGCTCGAGCACCTAGAACTTATACACAATAGCTGACTGGACAAAGGGGCAGTTGCTCTGCACCTAATCGACGACACAACCATCGACGTTCGCTCCAACGCGCTTCTGAAAGCAGCATTCAGGCTGCCTATACTCACTTTTACTAATAGTCAATGACGTGCACGTAAAGGTTCTATATTAAAACTCAAAGTGACAAAGTTTTCTATCCATATGTGGAAGTGATAGTTCGTTGTTCTTCACATCATTTTTTTTTACGTAAGTGTACTCGTCTGATAATACGGCGACAACTTGGAATTCTCATCGAGGAAGTAGCAGTTGACATTTCACGTTGGGACTTCAACTTCAAAAACTACGCATATATTCGAATACAGGACAGCCTAGGTGCAACGTCAACAGGCTAGCCGAAGAAACACGTGAGTTTATTAATTTTTTAAGCCACCATCGTCATTTATTATCATAGCCACGCCGCCACTGTGTCAATAGTGTTAAATTGTTGATGGTGAATATATTGCAAATATAAAGGCATGTAATGTTTGTGCTCTTATAGTAACATTATATTTCTTTTATCGAAAAGTAATTTTATCATTTGCACAGTTAATATTTAATCCTATTATATTTGTAGCCTAACAAATTTATTTACGTTGTCTACATTTTCGTTTATTGCGTTTCCAGCTACCGCATAACGAAATTGTAGGCATGGGTAGTGATCGTAGTCGTCGTAAAGTAGCTGGAAAATAAAAGGAGAAAAGGGCGAAGTATGAGACTGAGAAATTAATTCGAACCACGACGTAAATAACGATTACAGTACAAATCGGAGTTCTTGAAATTTTGCATCCGGTCGTCATCCCCAGCTTATTCTGCCGTCACGGCTTGCCTTTTAGATCCGATTTGGATTACTTTAGGGTTAGTTACCTCATGACCTTAGTCATGAATCAGATATACACATGTTATAGTAATACACATACATAATAAATGTTATTATTCTATGTTAACATTAGAAGTTACCAATTAAAACTAGAGTTATCATTGACTCAAACTTACAAACATACAGGACAATGTATTGATACAGGAAATAGGTTTTTAGACTTGCTTTGAAAGAAATTATCACCTAGCTACATTTTGGTAATATTTATTATATCTGTCAAGAATAAGCACAAAGAAGATATTAATTACACTGTAACGTAATCGACACATAAATGGATAAAATTGTATTAAATTGTAAGAGAAAAAGAATGTACAAGATTTGGTTATAGAATGAGGACGCTTACTCGTGCTTGGTAATGCGACCACCTCTAGTGGCAATCCTGGAAACTAAGAAATCTGCTTGCTGGATGCCGAAGGAACGTCAGCGGTTGCTGACTGAAAACTCCCTGCCGAAAGTTGGTGACTTTCTCTCTGTTCAAAATTAAATATAATACTTTTATTTCGGCTTCTAAATTAACATGAAATTGTAAATTATTGAAAACAGGTCTGGTAGAATATATATTAACTTTTAGTGTAATATGTTTGGCTACTTGAAATTAGGAAGTGAGAAAAATTACAAGGTAACTTTTCACTTCATATGTGTGGCATGATACATATATTTGCATATCTTAGTCCGATATTCCATTACTTATATTTGTTGATGTTCAAAATGTTTTATTACCTCTATGTTTCATATTTTGTGCTAATAACACTATGAAAGTGATTTTCGGCAGCTTTAAAATTCTTTTGTGATACGTGTTCGAACATGTGCTCCGGGGTCATAAATTCACGTAGCTTATGGTTTGCTGCTAATTGGACTAAAGAAAAAGAAAAACATTAGCAAAGTGAAATTTGAAATTGAACTACATCCAGAGGAAAATACTTTATGAATATTCTATATTTAGCTTGTTGTTGCCTATATATTCTGTTACTGGGTAAAAATAAAAAGAGGACTAAAAGCATATGGTATTAATTTACAGCTATTTCCATGCTTTCCTCATTTAGCCACCACTATAGTTTGTATGTGCATTTTTTTTCTTTCCTCGAAGTATTTATTTCTAAAACCGCTACAACACGAAACTAAGTATACATATAGTTTTATGATTATACATAGAATGTTAAATTTTGTCAATCTATTTTTTTAAACAAAGAAAATACAGATTAAACATTAGTAATGTCAAATCTTATCTCGTACATTAAGAGGGTTTTTAAAAAAATGTCAAGCGAGTCCTTTCTCGTCGTTTCGGATAACATTTTATTTCACGTGTCCATACTGCACCTATTTGGCGTTCATACACGTAATTCGTCTTTATTCTAATATACACATGACGCAATATTTAGGTATTTGCAACTAACACACACATTTAGCTTATGGAATCACTTGTAACGATATTGTGTAATTTTTATATAATAACTTGTATTTACGGGCAAATGTGCTTTTAAAATATGCACATGCTGTTCAAAAAGGAAGAAGAAGAAAATATAAAGAGAAATAGATGAAATTTCTTTTCTATTATTATGATTGGTGTACTGTTGTGATGGTGATATGACATGTTTTGTAAGTCGTCATAGCAACGAAAACTATATAATATAATATATAGAGAATCCATCTTGTGAAACGTACATGTAGAATGGGTGTAAATGTTTAACGATATTACGTACTAAAATAAATAAAAGTAATATCAAAATGAAGTGTTTAAATGGAATTTGATAAAACAGTAACCTAGATTATATAAATATACGGACTGCGGGCTACAACGACATATAAAATATGCAGAACAAACATTAAGCTAATTACAAACTGGTGTCTTTCATATTAATACACATTTAGTGGTCGTTATATACTTATTTATATATTTTATTCATTCGTAAATTAAGGGAGACGAAAGTTTCTGTCACTGGCTTTGATTTGACTAACTCTCTCATTTCATTACTTTGTTTGTTATTTCTTTAAATCAGTATCTCTTAAGTCATCATTATATTATATTATATTGAACACATAATTTGCAGTCATGTTTTGTACAATTTAAAGAAAACGAAAATTTCATGAATTCGTAGAGGTTTTTGTTATAACCGCTGAAGAATAACTGGTATGATATTACAGACGTTGCTAGTTACTTTCGCACTAAGACCAAGATCACTAAAATGGAGCAATATTTTGGATTCGAAGGTTCGTATAAGACAAGAGAATGGAGATACGACTATACGGAAAGATTCGAGGTTCATGGGTTTTAGGATAGACTTGATGATCGCTTCGAGTTACGATACCCTGCCTTATTTACATGCAACATGCAATTAATAAGACAGTATTAGATGTTAATATACATACATAAGTTAATCACATTACAAGACTAAGGAAGGTGTCTAAACATAAGGCGGTATATTCCAAATTTACGTTTTACAATTTTCGAATTTATGAAAATATGGACAGTAACGCAACCGTTCGGGGTAGGTAGCAAGACCATTTATTCACATTAATCAAAGTAATTCAACATCTTATGATTCTTTTTCAATATCGCATATTCAGTAAATATTTATAATTCAATATACGTATATTGAATCATTTCCTTACAATTTTAAATTGATTTCCCCGCTCAATAAAATCCTAGGCTTGAACCACTACATTATATACAATAAAATAAATGCGACCATAAGATGGATAACCGCGAGATATTTTAAATGCTTACATCCTTAAGGACTTCGATACTAAAAACATTTCATAATTTGCCTTCCCGATGACAAAATCTCAAAATGTTACACTCATGGGTCCAAATATTTACACGAAATTCATCTCTAAGGCATAGTATGGGAACAAAAATGAAGACGATGATGTATTACAAAGGTAAACTTCGATCAGAAGATGGTAGAGAAAACGGAAGCAACGTTAAATCGTATACTGACCAATCGCTCAGGACTACAGCGCGTCGAATAGCGACGTTAACGGTCCCTTAATATCTGACGAAAGTAAATAACCACGAATTATATCCTGCAATATCTCAATTAAATATTCAAATTCGAATAAGGAATGTTAAATGGTTTTATGAATTGACAAGTTACAACGGGCGAGGCTGAAGAAAGAAAACATTTTCTAGAGAAGAGAATGCAAAGATAGCTAGAGAAGAGAACAGAGGCCAAAGAAGAAGATAAGATAGAACGCTAGATACTACAAAGAGAGTGGTCGAATGTATGCATGACACAATCGTCGACTTAGTGCCAAATATGTATTTTAATATGCCTAAACAAATGGCGTACAAAATGAGTAGCCTAAAATATATCTCCAAGCGCGAGAACAAGTCTGTGCTGAGAATGGGATTTTTACCAATACAGGGACTTTATGAAAATAACACTGTATCCGACCAAGCCATTGGAGAAACCGGAAATACAGGAAGATAGGTGTAGTCTCTTTATTTAGAAATTTCTAGTAATAAAAAATGATCTGAAACCTCAGAAAACTGAGAAGAGTTAAGATTAAAGTATGAAAAATAGCGTAGAAGTCGAAAATAGAAAGCAAAATAAAAAAGAAATAAAATAAAATAATTTTTTACTAGCAAGTTGTTTACCAAATTCTTGCTAGAACTCCCAATCCCGCAAGGTCGCTATCCTTGGACTCCTGGTTCCAAATCATCTTTAAAAGTCGAAACAATAATAGTTATAAAATAGGGGGCTAGGAGTTTGGTACGGGATACTGAGACGATACTATAGTAAACCTTCTATGCTATTTACTCTTATTCATCCTGTCACCTCAACGAATAGCGATGAACTTAGCTTAGTAAAGTAACGTGAAAAAATCTCAAAGTAACCAAGTACTAACGGGAATAAAGGTTGGAGAAGTATACTTAACCTGCACCAATTGCGAAACAGATATACAGTTCTGTAGTTACTTTTAACATATACCAAAACATTTACCACATAAACACCATTTACATCGGCAGACGAGGTAGAGAGTTAATACATAGAGGTATTTGCAATCACGTTTACTCCCATTTCTACAATATGTAAAAGCGGAAATTTGTATCGAAATTACGAAATACTAATCGTCCTCACACTATGATCCTTTAAACAATTCTTCGGGTCAATTTAAATGATTACGGTTGATCGATAATTTACGAAGTGAAAATATAGTAGGCCATTTCTACACAACACTCTTTCCATACGAAATTCTGATGTAGAGGTCACTGCTCGGGCATTTATTATCATATAGAAACAATCACTACCTCAACAAGTGACAAAAGAATACACTGGGCTCACATATATATTAAGGTGTTCTATCATTTAAACACACTCACTATATTATATATATTATTATTATTCACTTATATTTATTCACATTTCATATCATATACTTTTTAGACACCATATTCTCTAATTACACCCGAGAATGTTCAAAGCAGTCACATTCTATACACTAAAATCTATAGGCCACTAATGAAAATCTCGCGCACTGACCGATACATGAAATCTCGCAAAACCACAACTCAACTCTTTCAATACAAATTACTCTATATTCATACTTTACAGTGCAATGATCGTATATACGCAAGTAAAATTCAATACTATTTACTGTACTCTTTTATAAATGTGCTTGCATTCTGAAATCAGCAATGGAATTAATTACGAAAAACAAAGAAAGGAAAATTTTGAAACTATGATCTGGCGATGGAATAGCTTCACCTATACTGGCTTGTAGTTAGCCACAAACGCGAATTTGAATTTTGTGTATTACTTAATTACTAAACTACATAACGTATCATACTTTTCAGTATAGTTAACTAGTAATGGATTTTACTAATTTGACTACTTACATGGACCGTAGCTAAAATATATTTCTAAATAATCAAGAAAAAGAGGTGAATTTAATATCAACTATTGTCTTAACTCTTCGTAGCAACAAAACACTAACGAAGCGCGATTGTTTACGTAACGCAAGGTGGCGCTATACTAAATGAAATGAAATCTGAGTTTTACGTCGCACGATTATGCCGGTTAGGCTAATGGAGACGGTGATGATGAGGAATGAATGAAATGATGGAATGCAGGAAGTGGGAGAAAACGGGATAACCCCGAGAAAAACCATGCACACGGAGTTTGTCCACGACAAAGTTCACTTGGCGGGGGCTGAGATCGAACCCGGGACACCAAGTACCAGAGGTGAATGCCCTACCACTGAGCCACTCTACTCTAGCGGCTCTGGTGGCGCTATAGTGTAAAATAAACTTTGTACTGAGGAACATGCTTTGTGCTCTATTATAAGCTAGCTACATGTTGTAGATTACGAAATCACGATACAAGATCACGATAGCTTTAACCCTCGATTAGTCGCGCCGCGGTCGAAAGGACCGCAGGGAAATTATTCTTTATCGTGTGTCCACTATGTTTGTCCGACAGACGCCACCGTCTAGCTAATCTTACCCCTCACCTTCCCGAACATTCCTGCCCAATTACTTCCTTATCCGTTGTTTAGTTTAACTACTAGTGACTGTTTAGTGACTCTGCGGTGCTTTCCACCGCGCGCGACTAACCGTGTAATGTTTTTTCTCAGTGTTACGCTCTGCACGTGACCTTTGCTTTGGAGATGTTTTGAGCTTTATAAGTATAAATGTTATTTTAATAGATGGAAGAGAGGTCGACAAAGTTAAAAAATTGATCTCAAGTTTGGAAAAAGAGGAAATTAGAAATGAACAGCTTAAAAGAACGGAGGGAAATGTTAGGAATGGACTATCGGGATAAATCAGCCGAGATCATCTAGTGGAAGCTTTGTCTGAGGAAGATCATAAAAAATGTAGAAGTGAGGGGTCTGCGAGCAAGTCTGAAGATCTCAAACCCAGAAATGATAAGCGATTCCCCTGAATGTAGTCAGAGCAACAGAGGACGAAATAAGCGCCGACGAAGTGTAAAACAGTGTAAATTTCAAGATAACCTAAAATAATTCAATGCATAGGTGGTTTCAAAATAATAGGACCGTAAAATAATTCAATGTAAATTTGATTTGATTTCAATTTAGCGCCCCTTTCAGCATCAAGGCTATGTAAGACGTAGACCTACTGCTTAACGTGGGATTCGAACCACATGAGCTCCCACCGAGAATCGAACCCGGAAGTTCCACGCCAAAGGGGTGTATGCTAACCGCTTAGCTACGAGTGCGCTATTGTTGAATGTAATATGCGCTTTGAAGCTTTGTTTTATTGTTAAGTGTATATAGCATTTATTTTAGTAATTTACTATTGCATTTATAATTTTAGACGAGCCAAAGAGTTGACAAAAACAAAGGATCGTCATCAGAATTAAAATTTTCAATAAAACCAGTGCGTAGTTATCTATCTAAAGAAATGTGTAACGAAAAAACATTTTATTCTAAATAAGAAATAAAAAAACAGTACATGTCTAACAGTAGGTTCCAATAATAGTTACTACTGTAAAACTTATTATAATAATAAATATTTTAATCCCTCTTAATCAGAAAATATACAAAATTACGTTTCTAATACAAGAAAAAATGTTTAGAACGATATTTGCAACACATTATGTTCGTGCGGTCCTTTTGACCGCGCGCGACTACTCGCGTTACTTTTACAGCGCGGCTTCTGGAGGGTTAAATTATGAAGGAAGTTACTTATCAGGTTGGGCCAGAAAAGATGAATAGTTAAGAATTAACAATACACTGCTCTTAAACAAGTTAATAACACTCTCACACACACATCAATACATACATGCTTCATCACAATAAACCAAAACTACACATATTAATACACATCATTACAAAAAATTAACTACTACATGTCTATGCTAAACAATCCACTAAACATAACCACATTTTAAATCGGCTCTGATGCTAAAAAGGAAGGGGACGGCCCTCAAAACTAAGCCATGTTTTCAATTATAAGATTATTTTTAATTACCCCGGAGAGACACGGAATATCTCTTTTCTGAGGGGAAAGAAACCTTCACCTAATTATTTAACACATTCTACGTTGGAAGCAGGATGAATTCAACAGTAGGAGTCCCTGTTAGAGTTTATTCTGAGATAGTAAAACTTGAGTCGACTACTAAAGAACCTACATATGCCACAATGTTTAAAAAAATCATATAAACTACATACACAAACTGTATCTCACAGGCTACCACAACCTCAGTGTACTTGGAAGGGTGGAAGGAATATTCTAAACGACTTTCAATCACTAACTCTTGAGTGGAAGATACCAAGGCTATACGGAACGCTCAGAGCACAGTTTAGAAAGACCATCATTTAAGGTAAGTCAAACACATAGGCATAACCGGAGGCTTGCAAACCCCTAGTAAACGTTAGCTTTGGCTCCTCTTCTGGTTTCTATAACTTACAATTAAGATCCTCACAAATTGTTATGATAATTGTCCCCAGATATTACAAAAATGCAACTCTAAATAATCAAGTTCAGTTATCAAAATTGTTAGTAAAAGAGACATAAAATTTGTAAGGTATACTTAAGTATATGGAGAAAGTGATATAAAGTTTGTACAGTATGCTTAAGTACAAGAAGAAAGAGGTATAACGTTTCTACCGAATGCTTTAATGCATGGAAAACACATAAAATTTATATAGTACATAACTTTCACATTGTAAGAGTTACAAGTACAGTTTAGAAAGAGTATCATTTAAGGTAAGTCGAACACAGAGGCATAACCGGAGGCTTGCAGACCCCTAGCAAACGTTAGCTTTGGCTCCTCTTCTGGTTTCTATAACTTACAATAAGATCCTCACAAATTGTTATGATAATTGTCCTCAGATATTAGAAAAATGCCACTCTAAATAATTATAATTTGTATGCAAATTATATGGAATTTATTTCTGAGTGAATAATTTTATAAACGTAGTATTCTATAACATTTTTCATATCTTAAAAAATATTGAGAGAGCTACTAAATGTGGTGTTGGAGGACAATGGGGAGGATAAAACGGACGGAAAGAGAGGGAAATAAAGATGTTTTAAAATGGGTAGGAGAGAAGAGGGCGCTTTTTACACACTCTTCGCAGCAATACTAATTGATGTGGACATATCTTGAGAAAATATTGTCTCCTTCATACAGCAATAGGAGAAAAGATGGAAGAACATAATTGATCCATGAATGTCAAAACATTAAGAAAATATTAGAAATTAAAAGAGGAAGCTGAGGACCGAGATACATGGAAGAAACATTTGAATGCTTGAATCTAGGAAAAAAAAATAATAGTCCCAGGGGCTGTCAATAGGTAGAACACTTATTGAAAATTTTGTTCCTTCTTGCTTTTACAACGGCAAACTTTTCTCTTGTTTATACATCCAGCTTTCTATGTATAAATACCTGTCGATGCAGAGAGGTGCTAATGGTTTCAATCTACGTATGCCAAGATAGCCCCCCCACTTTAGAAAATTGAAACAATGACTAGGTCATTCGTTTGTACTACGTTTGTACCGTTTGTACCGAAAATATTTTCGTTTGTACCATTTTCCTTATAGGGTTACTTGAGAGGTCGACTGGGGGGCTATCTTGGCGCCAAGATAGCCCCCCCGTATCACAGCACAAAAAATTGGAATACACCATTCGAAAGCAAATCGTTTGTACCGTTTGTACCGAAAAAAGTTTTGTTTGTACCCCGATAGTTTTCGAAAAACAGGGAATGACATTTGGGGGGGGCTATCTTGGCGCCAAGATAGCCCCCCCGTATCACAGCACAAAAATTTGGAATACACCATTCGAAAGCAAATCGTTTGTACCGTTTGTACCGAAAAAAGTTTTGTTTGTACCCCGATAGTTTTCGAAAAACAGGGGATGATATTTGGGGCGAGGGGCTATCTTGGCGCCAAGATAGCCCCCCGTATCACAGCACAAAAAATTGGAATACACCATTCGAAAGCAAATCGTTTGTACCGTTTGTACCGAAAAAAGTTTTGTTTGTACCCTGATAGTTTTTGAGAAAGAGTGGATAGCACAAAAAATTGGAATACACCATTCGAAAGCAAATCGTTTGTACCGTTTGTACGGAAAAAAGTTTTGTTTGTACCTTGATAGTTCTCGAGAAACAGGGGATGAAATTTGGGGGCTATTTTTTACGCAAGATAGGCCCCCTAATGTGTACTTTTTCCATGTCCATTAATAAGTATCATATGTTTATCCATGTGAATTGATGTGTATTTAGAATTCTGGTTCTGCATATCAAAATAAAAAAATCAATTTTTCAGTAATAACTCAACGTTAGAATTGAATCGGCGAGTGGGAAAACAGTGTGAGTCCAAAATAAACCATTTTGAAGTAAAGGCATAAATAACACTAAAGATGTAGTACTACAAGTTGTAATGAAGAGCAGTGCAATTTGCAAGACCTTGCACGTTATAACAGAATGGTATAATGTCGACTGTACATTTGTGGCGTTAACTAACGAAAGTTATTTTTTCAAATATCTCAAAATGCGTTTTGTGGACTATAGTAGTTTTCCACTCACCGATTCAATTAAATTTTCTCTATTTCTGCCCTTTTCCTTAAGTAAAAAAAACTTTTTTCCGTACAAACGGTACAAACGATTTGCTTTCGAATGGTGTATTCCAATTTTTTGTACTGTGATACGGGGGGGGGCTATCTTGGCGCCAAGATAGCCCCCCAAATGTCATCCCCTGTTTCTCGAAAACTATCAGGGTACAAACAAAACTCTTTTCGGTACAAACGGTACAAACGATTTGCTTTCGAATGGTGTATTCCAAATTTTTGTGCTGTCATACGGGGGGGCTATCTTGGCGCCAAGACAGCCAACCGCCCAAAATATCATCCCCTGTTTCTCGAAAACTATCAGGGTACAAACAAAACGATTTCGGTACAAACGATTTGCTTTCGAATGGTGTATTCCAATTTTTTGTGCTGTGATACGGGGGGCTATCTTGGCGCCAAGATAGCCCCCGCCCCAAATATCATCCCCTCTTTCTCGAAAACTATCAGGGTACAAACAAAACTTTTTTCGGTACAAACGGTACAAACGATTTGCTTTCGAATGGTGTATTCCAAATTTTTGTGCTGTGATACGGGGAGGCTATCTTGGCGCCAAGATAGCCAACCGCCCAAAATATCATCCCCTGTTTCTCGAAAACTATCAGGGTACAAACAAAACTTTTTTCGGTACAAACGGTACAAACGATTTGCTTTCGAATGGTGTATTCCAAATTTTTGTGCTGTGATACGGAGGGGCTATCTTGGCGCCAAGAAAGCCCCTCGCCCCAAATATCATCCCCTCTTTCTCGAAAACTATCAGGGTACAAACAAAACTTTTTTCGGTACAAACGGTACAAACGATTTGCTTTCGAATGGTGTATTCCAATTTTTTGTGCTGTGATACGGGGGGGCTATCTTGGCGCCAAGATAGCCCCCCCAAATGTCATCCCCTGTTTCTCGAAAACTATCAGGGTACAAACAAAACTCTTTTCGGTACAAACGGTACAAACGATTTGCTTTCGAATGGTGTATTCCAATTTTTTGTGCTGTGATACGCGGGGGCTATCTTGGCGCCAAGATAGCCCCCCCAAATGTCATCCCCTGTTTCTCGAAAACTATCAGGGTACAAACAAAACTCTTTTCGGTACAAACGGTACAAACGATTTGCTTTCGAATGTTGTATTCCAATTTTTTGTGCTGTGATACGGGGGGGGCTATCTTGGCGCCAAGATAGCCCCCCCAAATGTCATCCCCTGTTTCTCGAAAACTATCAGGGTACAAACAAAACTCTTTTCGGTACAAACGGTACAAACGATTTGCTTTCGAATGGTGTATTTCAAATTTTTATGCTGTGATACGGGGGGGCTATCTTGGCGCCAAGATAGCCCCCCCAGTCGACCTCTCAAGTAACCCTATAAGGAAAATGGTACAAACGAAAATATTTTCGGTACAAACGGTACAAACGTAGTACAAACGAATGACCTAGTCATTCTTTCAATTTTCTAAAGTGGGGGGGCTATCTTGGCATACGTTTTCAATCTTTCCTTACTCTCGGTACTCATCAGATAGCTTTTATTATTTTAAATTTGGAAAATAAATGTTTCACACTCGAGGTTGACAGAAATGGTTACAAACAACATCAAATTTATATAGCTTACCGGTAAACTGGATGAACGGAAGCTATTTTTCACAATTGTTGTTGAAATCTCTGCTGCAACTGCAGAATAATTTCTAATTGAAACATTGTTAGAGCTTTAAGCTTCTAAATTGAGTTAGACTGCGTCATTATTTTCCGTCACTTTATCACTAGTTTTCTGTGTTTTAAGAGCTTTCACTTTTTGTTATCAACGAACTTCAAAAGATCGTTACTGAATTATCTATGTCTTTGTGTCAGTCTGTGTGTCTGTCTGTCTGCCCGTTTGTCTGCTATTTGCGATTTTTTTCAATTTTGAACCCTGCATTCGCTAGAGCATCAAAAACTGGCAGAGAAAGTGATTAAATTTTTCGCGTCAGTCTTACCGTTCCCGAGATATTGGCCAAAAAATGGCCGACTTCCAGAGATTTATGGAGCCACACCTCGGGAACCGGAAGTCATAGAGAGATCATATTGGTGTTGATCAATATCTAAAGTAATGGCAAACATTTTGGTACCAACCGGTGACCAGTGGCCACTGTCCAACTAGCCACTGGTTTCGCCAATGGCCAGTTGGCCAGTGGCCACCTATTATTATCGGCACCAAAATATCTACCATCCTCTTAGGTATTGATTAACACCAACATCATATTCCTGTGACTTACAGTTCCCTTGATAATGGCCAAAAATGGCCAATTTCTAGATATTTAAAGAGCCATAGCTCGAGAACCATACCTAAAAGGATGGTAAATATTCTGGTATCAAATATTAGCCGGTGGCCACTGTCCAACTGCTCACTGATTTGGCTGATGGCCAGTGGACTAGTGCCAATCAATCGTTATCGGTTATAGAATTATTACCATTCTCTTAGGTATTAATTAACACAAATATCATCTCTCTATGACTTACCGTTTCTGTTATATTGGCCAAAAATGTCTAGATATTTAAGGAGACATAGCTCACATAAGATTTGGCATAAGCATAAGCAAATTAATCAACCAAATGTTCTGACCAAAATATATAGTGTTCATGACCAAACACGTTTGGTACAAATGACCAGATTTTGGTTAAACTAACCAAATAAATTAACCAAATGCCCTAACCACATAAATTTAGTATTCCTGACCAAGTCATTTTTTCAGTGTAACATATTTTTGATGAGCCGAAGAATATTCTTAGTACTCCTATTTTTAAAAGAGATATTTATACTTTTTATATGTTGTCTGAGTGAGCCCAAAGCGTTAAGTGAGAACTATCACCATTACCAAGTTTTAACATACAATAGATAATTATTATTAATTGTTAGCATTTTTGCTTCGCAATATAAATACATTTTTAACGAATTTGTAGTTGCTAAACTCTTTAACGGGCACAATTTCCTTCTCTTTTAAAATGTAAATCACCCTCTTTTGTGTTCTTTTCTGTCGTCATGATGATCTTACGTTTTTGACCTAACTTCAACCTCACTTCTATTACACTAAATTCAATACACAATAAAACTTAACACCAGAAGCATTTCTTCTCCTAAGTAAATATTGTATAATCAATACAATCTATATATTAAAATGCTAGGCTTATATATTTGTCTCTAATAATTTTAACAATGAGATCTCAAAAAGCACATGTGCAAGAAACAAACCGTTTTCACTGGTCGCTTCCAAATTTTATAAAAAATGTCGAGTTCTAATTGAATATCTTTTTTTTTAAAAAAAACATGGTCATTATAAATTTTTTATGGGTAGACTGGAAGTGTTGAAATTTTACAAAAGTAAAGCATCATATCCTACGAGTTATATATTCCAACATTACATCGTTGTACATGGGGTTCTATATCTCTCAGGCGTTCATTTCGTGACCAAATGATGATGAAAAACGAAGAATAACCAGTTTTCCAGTCCAAGATGAATATTTATTGTTTGGAGTGTTTTGCTCAATGAACACCAATATCACTGACATTATAATTAGTTGTGTATGTAATATATTTGCTTATTACATACTGCATGCAAGAAGAAAGAAAACACTGATCATATATGAATTAGAAACTTCAACTGAAAGTAGGCTCAATCCTGCAAATGGTGCAAGATATTGAAAAAATCTAGAAAATCTCCCCTTTATTTCCATTGCCGATTTTTATGAAGACGTCCTTTACTTATGTCTGTGAATGGATATATACAGATGTTATGAGGAATGGCAAAGATATTCATGCTCATATGTGAATGATGCGCTGCGTAGAGAGAGTAGGTTCAAGTTGTCTATATATTAAAATGCTAGGTTTATATGTTTTGTCTCCAAAAATTCCAACAATGAGATCTCGAAAACCATAAGTGCTACAAACGTGCCGTTCTCATTGGTCGACTCCAAATTTTGTATAGATTTGCCAGTTCTAATTGAATATTTAAAATAAACTTAACCATTATATCTTTATTACATTTGTACGGGTACACAGGAACTGTTGAAATTAAAAAAAAAAACATATGCTATGAGTTATACATTCCAAATCAACATACTTGTATACAGAGGTTGTATATCTCTCAGGCGTTGTTTCATGGCTAAATGATAACACCGCTCTGCATACATTATGATGTTTTCAAATGAATAACATTTGCTGAAGTTGAGTTTTGCACTGATTTCAGATATGTAATCAGGTTTTTTTCTATCACGTCAAGTTTTTGAGCATTCGACATATTCAAAAATGAAGGTTTAGTGGAAAAACTACCTATGTCTGTGGGAAAACTACTAGAAAACATGAATATATTCTAGTAATGGTAGAAGACTTGCATTAATTTTACTATGGGCGAGTCGTACGATGTCATGATATACAATCAAATGAGATAACGGGTTGATAAAACTATTCGCAACAATAATGTGATATTTTGTGTGAAGGAATTACTGGTGCAGGAACGCTCTATGGGTGTGGAGGGAATCCATGAATCATAGGAAGCACTGTTATATCTGTCAGGTACGACTTCATGGTCACAATGCGAGGACGAAGAAAGACATACAAATGTTTCTAAATCTTCGATATGCAATGAGAATTGTAGTATACAACCAAGATCTGGGCATTCCTCCTGAAGTAAGTTTGAAAGGCGTCTTACTTCACAATGGCAATATCCTTGGGTCTAGTCCTCTTGCACATTCTAGTCATATGAAAAATTTATGCAATTGTTAAGTGTTTGCTAGATTGCGAGAACTACATAGAACACCAATGACTTCTGTGTGGCGATTTTAAAGTTATACATTTCTCGCTTATATATATATATATATATATATATATATATATATATATATATATCTTATATATATACATATATATATATATATATATATATATATATATATATATATATATATATATATATATATATATATATACATATACATACATCTGGGACTTCAATCAGGCTACAACAGACATCCTTGTTACCTCTGCAAATGGGACCGTCGTGCAAAGGGTCAACATTGGGTTAGAAAAGAATGGCATCCCGAAAATCTCTCAATTGGCGTGAAGAATGTTGAGCATGAACCACTGGTGGAGCGTTGGAAAATTGTACTTCCTCCTCTGTATATAAAGTTAAACATCATGACACAGTAAATAAGTAGGGAAGTGTTTCAGGTACAAATGCAAGGTATTTAATACTGTGTGCATCTAAGCGCTCAGAGCTGATATATTTACTGGTCCATAGATAAGAAAACTTGTCAACGACCCACTTTTGGAGAATATCATAAACCAAATAAAGAAAAATCATTGCATAACTTCAGGAATGATGTGAAGAACTTCCTGGGTAATACAAGAATACCTGATGATGAACATATTGTATGATATAGAAGAGTTGCTGCAAGATCTTAGAAATCTGGAGTGTAATATGAGTGTCAAACTACACTTTTTACATGCATATTTAAAAAAATTCCACAATATTAGTGTTTATCGTACAGAACACGGTGAATGCTTTTATCAGGACTTATAGGATATTGAAAGAGGTATCAGGTGGTTGGACCATTAATATGATTGCTGAGTACTGCTGGTTGCTGGAAAAGGAGAATGCTGGGATTGTAACTCCAGGAAAATGTCAAAACGAAGGGAATTATTTCATAGGTAGAAGGCTTTCGTAAGACTAATTGTACAGTCAGAAACAATATTAAGTATTGGCTGCAGATATTATTTCTTACACTTCCAACATATACTTAATATTTTCTCGGACTGTATATATTTGAGTAATTTACGGTATTTGTTTGCATTTGTGTGTATTTAGTTACTTTTGTAATTTTGAAAACACTATATGTACATAGAAAATATGTAGTTTGTACGTATTGATATAAATATACGTACCCAAATCCAGCAAAACGTGACGTGATTGGGGAAAATTGATGTTATATTCGTAATCAGCGCCCCAAAAGTATAAGAAAACGCCATTCAAATCAAAATCATCGGACTTTTTTTTTAATGCAAAGCATTGTAATAAAAAACGAAGTATAACCATTTCTCAAGTTTAAGATGGATTATAATTGTTTGGAGTGTTTTGCCCAATGACCACCATATATTATAATTAATTGTGTATGTAATGTATTTGCTGATTATTAGAAACTCCAGCCGAAAGTAGGCTCAATCTTGCAAACAGTGTGAAATATTGCAAAAAAAAAAAAAAAAAAAAATCCCCTTTATATTACCCCTAGCCGACTTTTATGAAGACGTCTTTCACTTGTTCTGTAAAGAAACATGTAGCAGTGTTTATAGGTTTCTTTAAGAAACTTTCCCTCGACGAACACAAATTTTCCCTTTTCTTATCAAATATTCCATAGTTTGTTGAGTGGCCAATACCTATGACAGAAGTTATGTAGTAAGATTAATTTAGCTATATTAAAGTAACTTCGAACCACATTTGTTTTATTTATTTGCTTTTTGCTTCTATTTTTTTGTTTACTTTTCATTAACTTTGTTTTCTTTTTACAAAAATATACACCCAAGTACACCCAACCAACAAAATACAATGAAATGAAATTTTTCAGGTTGATGTCACACGATTATGCCTTTAGGCTAAGGGAGACCATGATTAGAGGGAGTGAATGATGATGGAAGAATTGATGGAATGAGAAACTGGGAGGGAATGGGAGTACCTCTAGAAAACACACGGACACGATGTTATTTACCATAAGCTTACTTAGCTGGGATCTAACCAGGGACCCCACGCAGCAGAGTTAAGCACTCTAGCACTAAGCGACCGTGACCCCTATGCTGCCAATAATGAATGCAAATTATGTTACTTTCAGCACACAGAGACAAAATATGGCTATTGTAATGGTTTATATCTGAAGAACAAAGAAAAAATTAAGCATTAATATTAGACAATCAGTCAACTACAGATTTTCTCTGGATTTTTCACGTTTTATCGAGAAATTCCCTTTTTGTTAAATTTACCTATGGAATTTCTCCTAGGATAGGGAACTTTCCCTCAAACTACGAACATTGGGATGTACAGATGTGAAGAATAAAAAGATTCTTCCTCATATGTGAAAGATGCGCTGTGTAGAGAGCTCAGGTTCAGCTACTGTTCAATACTCAATTATGGACCTGGAATTGACATAACACATATATACCTCAATAGAATAAAATCATAGTTGATTTAATATTTATTCCACTAATTTATCTTTCTTTGTTATCTAAAATGAACTTGAAACTTATGTTTTAAGAAGTGTAAATAATAGTCCACCAGTTATAACAGTTTAAACAGTAAAGTATGTTTGTAAATTCCGTCGACTCCCATTTGTTCTATAAATAGTGCAATCACGTCAAAAATTGGACAGATTTTTATTAAAAAATTAATTGCCATCTACTGAATGCTAAGCTAACTTTTACGGCAAACAGTTATTTTTATGACATAAGTTTAAGGATACCACGACATTAGCTTTAATTTCTTAGAGGGAAAGCAGTGGAGCAGAGTAATGTTTGGGGAACAGGTTATTTTTTTCTATGCTAAAGATAGAAGATTTATATTACTTGATCTACATTACAATAAAATACGAAATATCCTTAACTTTTATGTCCCACGTTTATACCGGCTAGGCTAAAGGAGACGGTGATGATGAGAGATGGCTGAAATGAAGAAAGTGGGAGGAAACGGGAGAACACCGAGAAAACTCACGGACACAGTGTTTGTCATAAACAAAATTCACTTGGCGGGAGGTTGGATCTAACCAAAGACCCCATGCACCAGAGGTGAACGCTCTACCACCGAGCCACCTTACATTAGAATATGTCTGTAGAGCAGCTGAGAAGAGATGCGGTGTATGATGTAACCGGAGCACAGAGTCCAATTGTCTCCCACCAGGGCCGCCCACAGGGGGGATGTATGGCGCAAGCTGCGCCATTGAGAAAAAATTTTGGGGGGATTTCACTCTACTTTTGAACTAGCAATTTTACTGTCGGAATAGCATTAAAACACGATTTTGAGAAGCTAATTTTCAAAAATTTTCCGGGGTGAACCCCCGTACCCCCTGCTTCGATACTCGATGAATGAAGTACCGCGCAAGTAGCCGTATGAAAGGAAAGGTTGGTTCGTTTTAACAGAGAAGGGCCGCCCACAGGAGGGATGAATGGCGCAAGTTGTGCCATCGAGAAAAAAATTGGAGAAGAATTTTACTCTAATGTCGAATAAGTAATTTTGCTGTCGTCAGAATAACATTGGAACACGATGCGATTTTTTTTTAATCTCGAGAATGAATCCCCCTACCGCCTGCTTAGAAACTCTATGAATGAAGTACCGCGCAAGTTGCTATATGAAAGGATGGGCTGATCGGTTTATCGCTTTGTGCAGGTAATATACCCATTTTCTGCCGGGAGCATTTATTTATTTATTATTTATACCATGTACGACACTTAATAAGTAATGCTGTTCAATTGCTGCATGATGTATAATAAATGAATTAATGATAATATTTTGTATAGTTTTCTGTTTGTGCGATTACATTTTCCACTTAATTAAAAAGAAGTGAAATCACAAAAATGAGCACCAAGTTCTGGTGAACAACAGTTACAAACACTCAAGGAATCACTTTCAAATTTAGATTTGAAACTTGCCTATGTTGTCTGTTGAAAATTATGAAGTAGTTAGACATAATTGTGAGCTAGTGGTAACCATACAGACAACAGCCAAGTTTCAAATCTAAATTTGAAGTGAGCCAGTAAGTGTTAGTAACTGTTGTCCACCAGAACTTGGCGCCTATTTTTGTGATTTCAATTCTTTTTAAGGCCTCTCGTACTTGGCTCTTTTACAGGAATGTTTTTTGTTGGATATCACTTCTTTTTGTAATTCGATTATAACATTTTCTTTTGGTATCAAACTCAATAACTTATAACTTGCGTCTTACTTTTCATGTACAAGGGAATTATATCAATATTTTGTAAAGAAAAAATAATACTACTAATTGTAAAAAAAAGAATACCTGTACCATACACAGTGTGTAGAAGTTTTTATACCCTTCAATATCCTTATAGAACATATTTAGTATTTCACACTACCAAGACTACTAATAAAAGTAATGCCATTTTTATAATTACTACTGCCCCTACTACTACTACAAGCATTCTATAATGCTACTACAGGAAATAAAAACAACAACAAAAATAACAATTACTAGTACTATAAAAACTACTGCTACACTGGGCAATTGTTTTTAGAGGACTTGAGTTTGAGGAGGGAAGAGATTATTAGTTTCGGGGGGGGGGGGGAGTGCGCCATCAGCTTTTGGGGGGATGGGCACCCCTGTCTCCCACTAACACCGTGAGTCATTGTTCGATCCTCTCACACACTGGAAATGTTTTCGTGACTCCTGAAAAATTTGTTTTTTGGTAGGTATAACGTATCTAATGTCTAATATTCAACTGTCAAGTCATATAGGGTATGTTTAAGTTGGAGAACGCTCACAGGAGTTTAGTAAATTCCTTTCCCACTATACTAACTGAAATTTGCATATTTTGGAACTTAATTGCTAAACATGGTTAGCAAACAATCTTGCGCAAAGGATACCAGGGCTTAACTCTTGGAGGAGCACGTGTAATTCAGATTCTACGTTAAGCAGTAGGTCTTACGTTAGTGAGCTAAAAACGAGTGGTTGAATGAATTAATGATTTCCTTTAAAAACTATAGTAATCAATTCATTCTAAAATTTCAATGCAACATGAAAATATTATTGCGTGTGCTGGATTAAAATATTTGAATTACTAAGCAAAACGGTCTATCTGTCAATTAACTCAAACATGAAACTCAACATTTCTTTCTTGAATGACCTATATATACACACAGGGCCCGAAACGGGTCTAAACGACTCAGCAATGCATGTCTTCAAATTTGGACATATTTTAAGGTGTACAAATGAATTGCCTTCTAATGGTTGACATAAGGAAATAGTCTATGTAGATTTTTGGACACTACGGATAGGTCAGCCATGAATATAAAAATTTCACCAACTTTAGCATGTCGAAATGATCTACTGCCACGTTTTCTCTAGTATTGACGGATTAGTATGTTCTGTCATGATCTTTGAGGCAATTTTAGAGTTGATGTACTTGCATGTCAAAAATTTACACGCATGCGCGAAAAATTGAACCGTTTGCAGTTGTCTCTTGTTATCAGAGTTACTAATGTAGAAACTTTGTCGGTTAATCTAGAAATTTTTAAAGATATTTTAACAACAGCAATTGGATTATTTACCATTATTATAGTAAGGATTTAGCGACATTTTAAATGTAATCTAGTCACTAAACTAACATTATTTACATTAAAATTAATTTTTCTTGTGTCTTTTTGAGGTACGTTTAGCGACATTAGTTGTTGGCAACACTTCTTGTCATGTTTACTAATAGTACCTGTCTGTGCGAGCAAAACAAAAATCTACCACAAACAAAAGAAAAAGAACCACTCGTAAGCAATATAATTCTTTGTAAAACATATGGTAAGTGTTGATAAAAACATTAACACTATCGTTATTGGCTATCGTTACTTCTTTGATAAATACATATCACTAATGTATTATCTGTCAAGAAAGTAAATGTACACCTATTTTTCGAGTCGGGCATTCCTGCGCTCTATCCATGGAGAGTATGAGAATTAAATCAATCAAATGTTTAGTGACGGACAAAAAGAAAAGTTTAATCTGAATAAGACATTGCAGAGGGACAAAAGCTTTGAATACGAATAGTGCATAGTGTAAATAAAGGACGACACCGAAAGAGAAAGCCAGACACAGCTGTTAAACTTAGAATAAAAGAGTAAAAATTGTCAAGTGGGAACATTAAATACAAATACAACAAGTACGCCGACAACTAAACGTTCACCATGCCATGATCTTGGTATAGTGGTTAAGGTGCTGGCTTACAACTGCGAAGGACGCCAGTTCGAATCCCCCTCAAGGACGCTTTTTAAAAAATTTTTAATAATACATACAGCTCATGAGAGATGGTAAAAGAGGTCGTATTTAGTCTTTCGTAGCAATTATTATTGGTAATGTTTAGTACTGATAATAGTTTTTATCTTTGCGTATTGCTTTTATTCTTGTCTTCATTTCGAAAGAGAAGAATATCCGAACAAATGCTACCAAAATTCCTCATATTTTGAATGTAAATGCCATTTGCAATTAGTAAAGAATAAAAATTGAACGTTCCGATGTAGCTGCAAAAAGTAAAAAGAAAAACATGGAAGTGGAGTTTTCGAATCCATACTCATGGTTATTAAAAATGCAATTTCTACATGCCTTACACCTACCGACCACGTTTCTACGTTAGCAAGTAAGAGGTTTGTTTTTAGGTTAGGCTGGTCAATACGTTTTGCAAAGAGTCCCGGTTTAACTCTGACGCACCACAGGTGCGAGAAGGAAGCAAAACACTTTTTCTCTCTCACTCTGTGTGTCTATTTATCTATCTATCTGTATATATATAACGCTGTTTGTGAATGCCATAACCACCCTAATTTTCAGCGGATTGAGACAAAACTTGGCAAAAACATTAGTTGTTGAAATATCTTGATGCGTTCGTTAACCAGAATAATCAGATGAAAATGTTCAAAATGACAGACCTTGAAACTCTTAAAAAGTTCCAAGGGAACCAAATTTCGCCCATAAATAGGTATTGAGAAAGTTTGAATAACTTTTCCTCTTATACTGAAATATTTGTGTGCAGGAACTTATTGAAATATTGGACCCGATTAATCGCCTAAAGAAGGTTCACGCCCTTTCGCTACGGTCAGGCTGTTTTCTTTCTTTCTTTCTTTCTGTTTTTTTTTTTTTTTTTTTTTTTGCAGGAGGGGGTTATTTTCCTATTGGAACAAGATGATTATTAGTGATGATATGAAATTACACACTGAAAGTGAAGTAACTTGTGAAACATGTTATTTGAAAGAATAATATAATAAATGTGCTTTCCCGAACACAGAGAACTGTAAATCACATATTTCGTGTTCGGGAGCGTGAATGGCGAGGAGTGTTATTTGATTTGCTTTTTAGTAACACATTGCATTGCAAATAAAGGTAGGCAAGATTAGTGGTAAGTAAAACAACAACAACAACAACAACAATAATAATAATAATAATAATAATAATAATAATAATAATAATAATAATAATAATAATAATAATAATAATAATAATAATAATAATAATAATAGGTGTTGTTTGTGGCAAGGCAATAACTTCCTCAATTCTTCTTCAAACGTAATGATTGTAACGCCATATCTCCCTTAGAAACAAAATATTAGACATTTATTTCGAGAGAACGGGAAGTTGTAGAGTGATGGGAGCAACGTCGGACAGTATGCACTCATAGTACTCAGAAAAATAAGCGGTTTCAATGCAAAATGAACGAAGAGTCATTGTCATGGGTAGTCATGGGGCCACGGCATAGCTCTCTTTAGGCAAAATGTAGATAATTTATATCGAGAGAACAGAAGGTGATAGTGGGATGGGACCAACGTTGGACACCGTGGACCTACAAGGCGCATCGAAAAAAATAGTGGGGGGGGCGCCAGCCAGCCTAACTTATTTCCACATAATAATATAAAATTATATTGTCGAAATACACACGCGAGTTAGCTACTAATATTTCATATTATTATTATTATTATTATTATTATTGTTATTATTATTATTATTATTATTATCGACAGCGTCTTTTCATTACGTGTGCATGTTTCACATGAAACCAAAGAGAAGATCCATCATTCGTAGAATGAATAAGAATAGCCAGTTACTTTAACTGTGAACAACGGCGAAAAATACGAAAAGAGTGTCTATTTGTAGCGAAAAGAAACATTACTTTTTCTCAAATGGATAAAAAATAAGACGAGATAGATTTGAAATCGCATGGACGGCGCGAAAAGCCAGTGCTTTGTCCACTTTTTTTAACTGACTTACCGGACGTGTTTCAGTAATTTACTTATTGCTAATTTTACTTGCTTCACTCGTTTAACTTGCTTTCTCTAATAACCTACAACGACAGGGACACGAACGCAGAAACATCGAGAACAGTTAAAAATCATAGATGCTTTCCCGCCGGGAATCGAACCCGGGACACCATACACCAAAGGCGCACGCGCTAGCCACTAGACCAGCGGAAAAGGCACCGCTCACTCTGTGTGTCGTTAGGGATTACGACCACTGTATTGCCAGCTATCACTTCTGTGGGTTGTATACTATGATCACACGTTTCTTCTTTGCTGGAAGAGTTAAACCTACATTCTATGTAATACATGATTGTATTTACACCTACATGCTCTTCATATAATGTAATAAAAGGGTCATGCTGTGAATAAGAAAAAGAACATTACTTGGACAAAACGGAAACTATTGGAATCAGAAATATTTATCTACGGGGCATGCGCAGTAGTATATTTCAGAATAGTTACTGTTTAGTTCAGTAAACGAAGAAAGGGGTATAAAAAAACAAATATGTCGCGTCAACGAGATCGACCAGAGTTGACAAAGGCGGAAGCAGATGCGTAGTAATACAAGAACTTGGTTAAATTGATAATTGGTTCTTTATTCTGTAGTAGATCGTGTCACAACTTTACGGAAGAGCAGAGAAAGACTTACTAACGTTATCATATAATATCATATAGTAAGCTTTAGTAACACGATCATATAGACACAAATGGATGTAACTGTGAGTATTAGAACTTGGATTTAACGAAAGCGGTTTAGATATTCAGTGGTTTGCAGGGTTGTATAAGACACAAAAGATAAGAGACAATACAATTCTTCATACCTCAGCTTCCAATAGATAGATACATGCAATTTCTGGTTAGATACTGAAACTGCTGTCGGAATTTAATACGTGACGTATTGCAGGATACAAAATGCTTTGCGTTACTTGTTTGTTTGTAGACAGCTATCAGCTAAGTGTTCTGAAAGGTTGTGTATAAACTAGGGATAGTCAATTCCGGAATTATTACTTTCCGGACTCCCGAAAGTAAAACCGGACAAATTCCGGAATTCGGAAAATTCCAATTTTGAATAATTCCGGAATCTGGAATTTTCTAAATGCCGGATTCTTTCCGAGTTCCGAAATTCTTCTGAATTCCGGAGTTTAACTGAATTCCATAATTTTCCGAAATCCGGAAAGTGAAAGTTTCACTTCCAAAAAATGAATTTATTTTGGTTAATATGAACCGTGGCGGAAATAAGTCTTTGACCAGGTAATAGCGACTGCTTTGTAAGAAACGGGGCGTATGAGAATTCAATCTGTCATATTTGTAGTTTCGTGTGAAGAAAAAACAAACTTGTGAACCAGCGGTTTAAGAAAAATTCAAGTTAATTATGTAAACTTTGCCGACTTCATAAAAGAAATACGAAATACATTTTGAATCGAAGAAATATAACATACACTTTTGCAAGCGGAGACAAAAAAGCTAACGTAACCAGACTAAAAACGAATCATTTACCGCGTAGCGATCGCGGGTCAGTGGTCAAAGTGCTTGTGCGAATGCACGTTGTAATTTTTTTTCTTTAGGAGTTTTGATGGCGATAACATACGTTTTATTATATTCAAATATTTGAATACTCGGATGTTTCAATAATTGAACTATCAAATCTTCAGGAATAATAATAATAATAATAATAATAATAAACTAATAATAATTGTTATTATCTCGTAGAAGATTAAAAGCTAGGAGCTAATTATCGCTCAGGTCGTACCATTAGAAGCAGAAACGTGACATTTGGAAAGAATATTTCGGTTTGGTTTAATGTTGCTCACGAGAAGAGGAGTTTCTCATTTCGTTTCTAAAACAAATAAAATAACATGAGAATTAACATTTTACATTCGAGACAGGTCAAGGCTAACTCAAGATTTTAGTCTCTCTTTGGAGATGAGAATCGGGACGAGACGAAAAGTATCGTAAACATTTCCCCGTCTTGTCTCGATTATCGAAATAGTGTATGTCCATTCTTTAACTAACAATTGCTCTGTAGACTGAATCTCATAGGCTATTTCGTTACATTGTATTTTAGAGCTCATTGAATTATGCTCTGTGTAGGTATTTTGTAGCAAAGCTTTTATATTTACCTCTGCATATCCTAAAAATTAGTTTATTACCTAGGTATATGCCTTACTGTTGCGCGATATTCAGTTATATTTATTACAGTTATTTTCCTTAAAACATACAGTAGAATACTATCTACATGAAACTTCAATGGAAGGTTCTAGTTTAAAATGTTGGTAGTTGCAGGGGTGTGTCTTGAAGGTACGGAACCCTTTCCCCGAAATCTCCACTTTTAAGTAAGTTTTGCCAAATTTCAGGGCAAGTTTAAAACTTTTATTATTATTATTATTATTATTATTATTATTATTATTATTATTATTATTATTATTATTATTATTATTATTATTATTATTATTATTATTATTATTATTATTATTATATCAACACCGTGTATAATCTTTAAAAAATATACGGTTTGTATCTGAATAGTAAAAGCTAATTGACTGTCAATCTCGGTTGTCGAGAAGTTTTCAGGAGGCAAGGACATAGGTCAAGTTCTGGGTTTGAGTACCGAAGGGGCAAGTATTCCGGCTCGAGCCAAAAATTGTTAAAAGATATAGGCTACAGCCAAACATGTTCAAAACAGCTGGGACTGGGTTTAGGCTTCTCAACGGCTAAGTGGCTCGGCTTACAGCTCATTCACTATCGAACCGAACCGAGAAGTGAGCCGAGCCAACAGCTCACCCAACAGAGCCGATTTGAGCCATCGGTTTAGTTGAGGTGAGTCGAAACGTGCCGATGGACTAGTTTCAACTTAGCTGGCTCAAACCGGTTCACATGAGCCGAGTAGATGACCCGTCCCAACCGAGAAAGCTCGAGCCATTTCAGTAAAAGAGGAAAAGTTAATCAAACTTTCTCAATACCTATTTATGGGCGAAATTTCGTTCCCTTGGAACTTTTTTGGAGTTTGAAGGTCCGCCATTTTGAACATTTTTATCTGATTATTCTGGTTAACGAACGCATCAAGATATTTCAACAATTAATGTTTGTGCCAAGTTTTGTCTCAATCCGCTGAAAATTAGGGTGGTTATGGCATTCACAAATAGCGTTATATATATACAGATAGATAGATAAATAGACACACAGAGTGAGAGAGAAAAAGTGTTTTGCTCCCTTCTCGCACCTGTGGTGCGTCAGAGTTAAACCGGGACCCTTTGCAAAACGTATTGGCCAGCCTAACCAAAACACAAGCCTCCTACTTGCTAACGTAGAAATGTGGTCGGGAGGTGTAAGGCATGTAGAAATTGTATTTTTAATAACCATGAGTATGGTCCACTTCCATGTTTTCCTTTTTACTTTTTGCAGCTACATCGGAACGTTCAATTTTTATTCTTTACTAATTGCAAATGGCATTTACATTCAAAATATGAGGAATTTTGGTGGCATTTGTTCGGATATTCTTCTCTTTCGAAATGAAGACAAGAATAAAAGCAATACGCAAAGACAAAAACTATTATCAGTACTAAACATTACCAATAATAATTGCTACGAAAGACTAAATACGACCTCTTTTACCATCTCTCATGAGCTGTATGTATTATTAAAAATTTTTTAAAAAGCGTCCTTGAGGGGGGTTCGAACTGGCGTCCTTCGCAGTTGTGAGCCAGCACCTTAACCACTATACCAATATTATGGCATGGTGAACGTTTAGTTGTCGGCGTATTTGTTGTATTTGTGTTTTATGTTTCCACTTGACAATTTTTACTCTTTTTTTCTAAGTTTAACAGTTGTGTCTGGCTTTCTCTTTCGGTGTCGTCCTTTGTATACACTATGCACTATTCGTATTCAAAGCTTTTGTCCCTCTGCAATGTCTTATTCAGATTAAACTTTTCTTTTTGCCCCTCAGTAAACATTTGATTAATTATTTCTCATACTCTCCAGGGATGGAGCGCAGGAATGCCCGACTCGAAAAATAGGTGTACATTTACTTTCTTGACAGATAATACATGTTTGTGTACGAGTGTGAACTTAGCAGAACCACTTTTGAAAATTATAAATATTTGCACACCATACGTTTGTACCGGTTTGTATCGTAAAAATTTTCGTTTGTACCGGTCTCTAATTCGAAAAAATCGAAAAATAAAGTGGTCCTGCTAAGTTCACGTGAACATAGCAGGACCAGAATACAAATTTGTGCAATTCTTAAGATTTCTCTGTTTGAATCGTTTGTTCTACGTTTGTACCCGATTGTACCTTAAAAATTCTCGTTTGTACCGGTCCCAAATTCGAAAAAATCGAAAAATAAAATGGTCCTGCTAAGTTCAGGTGAACTTAGCAGGACCACTGATAAATTTCTACAAATTTGATGATTTTTCTGTACGATTCGTTTGTACTGCGTTTGTACCGGATTGTACCGTAAAAATTTTCGTTTGTACCGGTCTCAAATTCGAAAAAATCGGAAAATAAAGTGGCCCTGCTAAGTTCACATGAACACTGATAAATTTCTACAAATTTGGTGGTTTTTCTGTACGATTCGTTTGTACTGCGTTTGTACCGGATTGTACCATAAAACTTTTTGTTTGTACCGGTCTCAAATTCGACAAAATCGAAAAAATTAATGGTCCTTCTAAATTCACGTGAACACTGATAAATTTATACGAATTTGAAGATTTTCCTTAACAAATCGTTGGTACTCAGTTTGTACCGGATTGTACCTCAAAAATTTTCATTTGTTCCGGTCTGAAATTCGATAAAATCGAAAAACAATGTGGTCCTGCTACGTTCACGTGAACGTATCAGGACAAGAATACAAATTTGTGCAATTCTTAAGATTTCTCTGTTTGAATCGTTTGTTCTACGTTTGTACCCGATTGTACCTTAAAAATTCTCGTTTGTACCGGTCTTAAATTCGAAAAAATCGAAAAATAAAATGGTCCTGCTAAGTTCAGGTGAACTTAGCAGGACCACTGATAAATTTCTACAAATTTGATGATTTTTCTGTACGATTCGTTTGTACCGCGTTTGTACCGGATTGTACCGTAAAAATTTTCGTTTGTACCGGTCTCAAATTCGAAAAAATCGAAAAATAAAGTGGCCCTGCTAAGTTCACGTGAACACTGATAAATTTCTACAAATTTGGTGGTTTTTCTGTACGATTCGTTTGTACTGCGTTTGTACCGGATTGTACCATAAAACTTTTCGTTTGTACCGGTCTCAAATTCGACAAAATCGAAAAAATTAATGGTCCTTCTAAATTCACGTGAACACTGATAAATTTATACGAATTTGAAGATTTTCCTTAACAAATCGTTGGTACTCAGTTTGTACCGGATTGTACCTCAAAAATTTTCATTTGTTCCGGTCTGAAATTCGATAAAATCGAAAAACAATGTGGTCCTGCTACGTTCACGTGAACGTATCAGGACAAGAATACAAATTTCTAGAAAGCTGAGGATTTTTTCTTAACAAATCGTTTGTAGTACGTTTGTACCGGATTGTACCGTAAAAAGTTTCGTTTGTATCGGCGTGAAATTCAAAAACTCGGAAAGGAAAGTGTTCTGCTAAGACAAAATGAGACATTCGTGTAATAGTTTTTGAAACAATTTTCATTATATTCTATTGCATTATTTGTTGCTAAAACGTTAGGTGTCAAACTATGGTACGAATTTAAAGATTAATTAATAATTTGTCGCTCGCGATTGAGCCGAATCTTTTGACTACTTTTTTGGATGAGTGAGTTTGTCGTCTCTGACTAGGAATGATCGACTGTTCTTTATGAGTCGTGTTTCTTCGTGATTTGTGTATTTTCAGGAGTCGTAGTTTCTAAGGAGACGTGGTTCTCTAGGGTCATGGTCTTTGGTTTGTTTAGGAGTACTTGTTTTGAGGGAGGCACGGTAGTTTGGGATTGACAATATTTGTAGGGTATGAATCTTGTACAGTCAGTAACAATATTAAGTATAGATTGGAGCTTTTATTCTTTATACTGGTACGTCACATCTATACCTTAAATTTTTCTAACTGTATGTTGCTAATTGGCGAATCGCCTCTTGTTTCTCGATCTTCGTGGTCCAATCAATTGCTTTTTTTGGAAAGGTGGTTTCAATGATTCGTGCGCCTTCTCAGCAGTGTAGGCAGATTGGGCTACAAGAAGCGGATTGGGCAATTTTTGATCCAAAAGTTCCTACCAAAATTTCAAATTGGGCGACCCATTACGTTCTCGGCTACTTGCAATTATCTGCCAGTTTAACTCAAAAAAATACTCTACTTTCTTATTTTTATATTTGGAATCACAAATTTATAATATACAATAAAAATTTTGTTTGTTTAGTATCCTATTCACAATGAACAATAGTTTTACTGAAACTAAAACGTTTGATTTTAGCTCAATTCTTGTTTTAGTAGATTTTAACATCAAGATCTTACAAGACCACTGTTTTGTTGACTTTGGGCTGTAGAAGTATCACTGACCGTGTTTCTGTCTCAGTTAATGCTCAACCTAATCCCCAACCTCACGTGAACTTAGCAGGATCACTTTATTTTTCGATTTCTTCGAATTTGAGACCGGTACAAACGAAAAATTTTACGGTACAATCCGGTACAAACGCAGTACAAACGAATCGTATAGAAAAATCATCAAATTTGTAGAAATTTATCAGTGGTCCTGCTAAGTTCACGTGAACTTAGCAGGACCACTTTATTTTTTTATTTTTTCGAATTTGAGACCGGTACAAACGAAAATTTTTACGGTACAATCCGGTACAAACGTAGAACAAACGATTCAAACAGAGAAGTCTTAAGAATTGCACAAATTTGTATTCTGGTCCTGCTATGTTCACGTGAACTTAGCAGGACCACTTTAGTTTTCGATTTTTTCGAATTTGAGACCGGTACAAACGAAAATTTTTACGGTACAATCCGGTACAAACACAGTACAAACGAATCGTATAGAAAAATCATCAAATTTGTAGAAATTTATCAGTGGTCCTGCTAAGTTCACCTGAACTTAGCAGGACCACTTTATTTTTCGATTTTTTCGAATTTGAGACCGGTACAAACAAAAATTTTTACGGTACAAACCGGTACAAACGCAATACAAACGTATGGTGTGCAAATATTTATAATTTTCAAAAGTGGTCCTGCTAAGTTCACACTCGTTGTTTGTGTAGTAACTTGTAAGTTAAAAATGATTTCGAAGTAGTGGGTTCATCGACCCCCTTCCCCTTGAATATCCATGTGAAATATTTTCTATAAGTATATTTCATACAAAAAGGAATAAGCATGTTTGTACAAAGGCCATAAGTGCCGTATCGCCGGACCACTTTGAAAACTATAAAAAAAGCCCCAAAATGTAGTACATTCGGTTATATTTTGTTGGATTACATTAAGTTACGTTACGTACTTTACATTAGTGGCATAAAAACGACAGTACAAAAACACAAATCAACCTGTACTAGCTGACCACTAAAAGCACGAATGGTATATAACAGAGTCAGAACAGGAGCGCAGCAGGGGGACCCGGAGAGAGCGAGGGGGTTGCGTGCGAAGGAAGCGTAAACGATGGTAGTGACATCTTGTGGGTTTTGGCAATCATAAAAAATTCAGTAGCACTTGTCATGGTTTCATAGTTGCAACGCTTCACTGTTAGCATAAAATACAGCGTCTTTACACTGTGCAGAAGTACATTCCCGTTCAGTTAGAAGTCACTTACCTTCAAAACTAAGGCTTGTAAACTTTTCCAATTTCAGGAAGAAAATCGTGTACAACAATTTCTTCTTTTTTTCCTTTTCTTAAATAAATGCTCCGCTAAATAGCCCTTAAAATACGCTTCCTTCTTTCCCAGTGCCATGCCTTGCGCGCTACTATATCATAAGAAATGTACCTCTCCGCAAAATTGTCCTTCTGCCTTTACAGACATTGCCGCTTACAACATCAAAAACAACCAACAAAATCAACAACTTTCTTCACTTTTACTATTTCACTTATCTCACTTTCACTCATTCCTTCTCACAAACTTAAATAAATTCTCAAATTTACCCGGTAAATCTCCTAAAATTAGTCCGGCGTTACGGCACGTAACGCCTTTTCTTTATTATTAATACCTCATTGCCAACTACTGTAGCCAAGCTAACATTCTTAATATACAGTTATTTTACAACAACTCATGTTTATATTTTCTATTGTCTCTCTCCCCAAGCAGTGATTACGCTAGCATTTATTTCTTGGGGTTCCGGCTGAGTACCATAATTATTTTAAGAGGCCAGGCTATTTTTCTGTATGAAAAAAATTGTTATTTTATATCGCTTGACCTGTATTACAATGAAACATGAGCGAGACGCACCCGATTTGAACGTACGTTGTAGCCATGGGACCCGACCCACTTGACCCACTCTAGCGTTGCCACTGTTCCTTCCTGTCTTTTACACTACTTGAAACGTATTATTGCCTGTGCAAAATTTGTTTTTTTGATACTTACAACTATTTTATTTCAAATATTCAACTGTCAGATCATTTAGGGTAGGTTTAAGTTGGAGAACATTCACAGGTTTCAGTAAATTCGATCCCAGTATACTTACCAAAATTAATGCATATTTTGGAGCGTATTTCCATATACATTGTTAACAAGCATGGTCTACCGCAAGGGATACCAGGGACCGACTTTCGGTAGGAGCATATGTGGTTCTAGTTAAGCAGTAGGTCTATGTTTTGTGTTAGATATGTATAATCTAATGAATTAATAATTTGTTTCTAAAACGAATGAAATAGAATGTATACTCGAATTTCAGTTCAACATTAAACTTATTGTGTACCTGTTTTAGGAGTTGATGAGATACAAAAATGTATGGTAAATGGAGTTGGTTAACCTTATTTCATTACTAATAGTTAGATGAGTTGATTTTAGTTTAGCATCCCGTTCAGCAGCGAGGCTATATGAGACGTGGGCCTACTGATTAACGTGGAATCCGAACTACATAAGCTCTTGCCGTGTACTTATAGTTAGTTTTGCATAAGTATTAACATCAATGTGTATATAATCGAATGATTTTTACAGAATCGATTAAGAACTTTAAATTAAAGAAAAAGATGGACCAATGTTCTCAACATGAATCGCTTTCTACTTCTTGAATAGCTACGATTCTTTATACTGTGTAAAGGATGTAAAATTAAGTTTAAAAATTCTGTATGCGCGAAAAAAGTATACAATTATGTCCATGGAATTGCAAATTTGTTTTTATTACACTTCACAACAGAATTTAAAGAACGCCGTAAAGGTAAAAATAAATAAAAAATGGAGACCTCAATTACTTAGAACGAATTTGCTTTATGTGTGGCGCAAGCGAGGTTTCACAGTCTTGTCGATGTGGCTTTTCTCTTGCAGAATCCTGGTGTCTGACCCGCACTAGAATAAATATTTGAATTACCAAGAAAACAGTGTATGAATCAGAACTTCCACATGAATCTCCATCATTCTGTTTTGAAAGCCTTATGCAGAAGGTTGTTCGTTGTATATCCGACCATTTTCGATTCGTTGTTGCCACTTGGCGTACCATGTTGGAACTATAGGTTTGCTGATGGGAGCAGTGTTGTGTCTAATCTTATAGATGCTGAGTGTAGGCAGTGGGTATTATGAAATTGTACCGAAAATGAACCGGTAAGCACCTCAGGTACATCAGCGTCACATTCCCGAATGTAAGACTGGCTGCAAGAAATTGTATGAAAAGTACCTGCCGGGTTCTAAATGGAAGAAATTTGTCACAATGGTTGAGTCATATGTGAATTCCACTGCTGGTGGTCACATTCGGGCGATCACATACCGTAACCTACATTACAGAAAAGGGGTGCAGCTACTTATTTATTTAACAATCACCAGATACAGCTCAGAGACCATTTTATACTCTGTTCATCAATTCAGAGAACGTTTTCTTTCTGGCTTTATGGTTGTTAAATCATTCAGATAGGAGGGTAAGTTTCTGATGCTTATAATGGACAAAATGTGAAAGTGAATGCAAGATGCTTCCGAGAATTCATTCTTACAGCTATCTATCGGAGAGACATTCCGCAACTGTAGAGAACGGGCGCAACACAGATGATGATCCAATTGTCAAGGCTTTGAGTCATACGGCCAGAACATCACTACGTTGTTATCAGGAACTGGCAGATCAATTAGAAATGAGTGTCATTCCGTTTGAAGTTATATGTGGGAAAAGCTCATATGCCATTCCAATCAATTTTTGCGCACTATGACTGTTGAAACGACGTCTCCAGCATCGCTAACAGCATACCCTATATGGTCTATGGAAAGGGACAAAATTTCCAATGCTTCTCCTGCGCCGAAGCTTGCTGGAATGGAAACAAATGCCGTGTGATTGTCCACGATGCTGCGTGTTCAACAGAATATGTCGTTTTTGGAGACGTGACATCTCTTAACGTGAGTAGTTATCAAAAATGATAATAAGCAAACTTATATAAAGCAAACAATCTTCAAATATAGCAGAAAATGTAGTGTATTTTGCTATACTCACTATCCTCTAAAATAAACTGTAGTCGTTTGTTCAATAAATGATTCCTGTGAAAACAAATTAATTGTAGTTCCAATGACTTGTAAACTCCCCAAGTAAATGCAAAGTAAATATAATTTGTATGTAGTTACAGTTTCAGATATAAGTTCTTTGTGATTAATTTAACGCAATATTTTTTAAAAGTAAAATGTGTTTATGCAATATTATTTATAAATTCACTTAAACTACGGATCTGGACTCTATAAGATTCAGAATTCAGGTTAATGATCTAATATTAACAGTTATATAATTCTATTTAATGTTTAATATGCTCAACCCAATTTAGTAAAGTACTTTTACATAAGATGTGATCCAGAAATACTCCTAAGAATCAAGACAATGTTTACAAGTCAATTGCGGCAATGGTGTCTACTTCACACTTCAGCCCATAATAGAACAAACATAGTTCTGTTAATATTTATTGCATTCAGTTAACGTTCTTGAAAATCTAAACTGAATACAAAATATGTGTATTAGAAAATATAAACAATAGTACCTCAACTATAACAATTTAAATATCTAATAAAGTTTTTAAATTTTGTTGACTCTCATTTGTTATCTAAATAATCCAATCATCCAAAAAATTGAACTATATTGTGTAAGTAAAGTTCTTGTCATCTACTGAACACCAAGCTAAATCTTACTAGAAACAGTCGTATGATATAAGTGTATTTTCTCGTAAATCGTTTGTCCTCAAGCAATGACGAAACTAGCTTTATTTTCCGGAGCAAAAGCGGTCATTTTGAAGGTGAAGCTATTTTCGGTATATCTAAAAAAGTAGTTTTGTATTACTCATTTATCATCCTCCAACATGGACACGAATTCTTGCATAATTAGGAGCGGCCGCACTTAATGGACCCACTGGATCCGTATTCCTGAAAGCATCGTAATTATTTTTCGAACAATATTCATATTTGTGTTTTGTTTGCACTAGAAGAGGACTCACGAAAATTTACACATTCTCGTTTGACAATAAAAAACAAATATTTAAAGGTGCCCGTCTATGACCAATGCCATGGAAACAGTGCAGTGGTGGTCACAATTTCATGGAAGACAAATTGTTCAATAATGCGCTACCTTTAACATTGGTGACATACACTTAATTTCACTTAATCTTGTGCAATAAATAAAGGTTTTCTGTTGCCCAGTTTCAGCTATTCTGGCGGTTCAGATAACCATATAAATTCAATCAGGCCCATATCCATGGAGGGTCTAGGGGGTCGGACCCTCCCTAAATTTTTGCTGCCCCCTCTAATTTTCCACAGTAGGCTTGCAAATGAACTACAATACTAAAATATGGTTAGATGGGGCATCCTAACTTCTACCGGGCCCCAACTAAATTTTGGGGCTGGCTACCCGTCTGAATTCAATCATCCTTCATCAGAAAAATAATCTGCTTTCTGTTGCGAATGTCTCATAAAACCATCAGTAAAATCGTACTTTTTTACTTCCATATTTCAGCCCCCTGCTGAAACCCTGTTAGCTCCGCTAACAGACTAGATCTCGCAGATGATTGTCTTAACCTGAAACACCCTGTATATAAAATAATAAAATATATGAAACTGTACATAAAATAGTTAAAACATCAAATATGAAACATATATACATTATTCCATGAATAAATATTTGTTATCAACATCAACATATCCCAAAACCTATTTATTATTAATACTATTAATCTTCAGTCATTAAAAAAATAAATTATATGCATTTAGAGTTGTGATTCTGTATCCTCACCCCATCTAGCGGATGGGCTGAGAATTATCTCAAGTAACCACATTCGCTGTGTGAATTGCACATATAATTCTTTTGAGGTACGCAATTAAATTATCTGACTTGCTGTTGCTAACAACGTTTTGTGGTGAAAATTTTCCACTGTCACTGTCAGCGGATGCTAATTACAGACTTGCCAATTCAGGCACAAGTTGTCTGTCAATCCATAATTTATTAAACCATTTATTAAAATTTTCACTCACTTTTTATTAGCTTTTCTTGGACTCCACACTATTTAAATTATTATTTGCATGCGTATTACACTGATCACTACACTTTTTAATATCACAAATTTACTGAATAATTGTTTTAAAATAAGTTTCACCAGATCTGCACTTGCTGAAAAAATAAAGATTCACTTCAAGATAATTTGCAACGCTGAACTTGGCTTTGAGAACCGCGAAATCAGCACTTTTCCAATCAAGATTGATTCAAAAACTTCCACGTTTCTCGCTCATTTGCGCGTCGGTGGCTGGAAAGTTTTACACAGTGACCCAACACACAAAAATTGTGGTGTATTTTATTGATTTTTAAGGCTTAAATTATCACCACGTCGCAAGGAAAGAAAGTTTCCTTTCCGTCGTCTTTCGTGATCCCACTTTTATTGTATTTTCCGGTTTCGTTCACTAAAGTGTTCGATTTCCGTGATTGGAAATCAGTGACGTGTCCTAATATCATTTCCTGGTGGTCTGGATACAACTCATTATTTTTGGTGTGTTTAAATTGTGCTACTTCTATTACATTGTCACCCATAGTGTTTGAATATGCTTTGCTTGAATCTGGCAAGTGTGAAGTGATGTGTTGTCAGTGATATGCGTATTTGTATTTTGTATATGTGCTTTTTTCTTCTGTATTCTCGCATACAAGGGTGAAAAATTTGGAGGAACGTAAGTTTGTGAATTACATTTATCTCTGTCTTCTAAATCAAGACTAGCTCTTATATTACGTTGTCTATTTCTAGCCTCATACTTCTTTTCTAGTTTCCGTAGTCTTGCCAAGATATAACAAGTATTAATAATTACTATTAAAAGTATAAATCATAATATTACAGTAGATGTTAAAAATAAAATTGTTTCGATGTCCTTGTTTTCCATTGGTTTAATCTGAAATAGATGAAAAATAGATAGAGTCGGGACTGGCTCATTTAAAGTCGTAGAAAGCGCTATTTGCAATTATAAATTTAAATTATCTATATTCTCTAACTTGTGTCTGCGTACACTCTTTGACTACGATGTATCGTCATATTGAAGCAGGCTTATAATGTTCCATTATTTGTCCATACACAACTTGCTACGTTTAACGTAATATCAGTGTAAGACTGTTCTCTATAACGTCTAACTTTGTGTGTAAAACACTGCTGGTTTTATAACCTTAAGTTCTACATGTAAATTCTCCCTCTTTTTCCTCGTAATTCATTAAAAAAATTACATTAAAATATGATCATTTTGATTCGCTATCAATTTCGTATTTCGTTGCTTAAATATATTCTAAAGTACGTATATATATTTCTTCAGCATGTTTTTATTAATAAATATACATTAACGTAATTAATATTAGCTATTTTTTATTATAATTTAATGTTTCTATATGTATTTCATTCGCTGTACGCTTGGCTTCTCTTGGATGCTAGGATGGATGAAGACGAGCGCATTATCTCTGATTCGTAACAGCTCGGATGCATTCGGAAATGCTCTGTGTCGTCTGCGATGTTAGAGCTTAACTAGCCTCTGCACAGTTCTCAGTCCAATATTTCACCTCTTGCTAGTCAGAATCCACCGATGGTCGCAACGCAAATGAATACTAGTTCGTTGTCAATAATTAACTGAAGCGCTTGCAATACACATATAATCATTAATGCACTAATGCCAATAAATGTTTTTAGTTCGATAATTAATTAATATAATTATTTAAATATTAAAATGTTTAACTAACATTTTGAAACAAATTTATCTACTTAAAATAAAATAAATATTAAATGTATCAAGCTCATTGGATCCAAATATTTTTCCTAAACATTTCATGTATTATTCATTAATCTATCTATGCTTATTAAATTACTTTAACCCTCTGAATAACAATGTAGACAGTTTATAAAATCCAGTCATTGTTTAATTTCTTATAACACTCATACTATTTTCTTTCTACATTAACTATAAATCTTGTAATAATACTCTTATTTATCTATTACCTATTTTATCTATTTTAATCTATTTACTATTACTCCAATTACTAATTTTCTTTTTTCAGCTTACTATTTTCTTCGTCCCTTTGTGATATCTTAGATGTTATTAACTATATATACTCTATCTATTCTAATTTATGATGTTTCATTCCTAGACTTGTCTAGATTGTCTAGCCTCATCTATTACTATGATTTTTTTCGTACACCTGAGATGTAAATAGGACATCGTTACCTTTCGGTTTCTCGTTTCGATAGGTTACCCCATATTCGGTCGGTTATTAAGGAGTGTATCGAAAAGTAGTTAGTAACATTGCATATGTCAGGAAAGTCAGAAAAAAAGATAAAAAGTGAAGCAAACCCACATTTTTACTAATAGAGAACCTCTATGTATCTACATGACAAAGAAAATACTACTTACATGTCCCGTCGTACATATGAACATAATTTATGTTTAATTCCAGCCGTTAACCGTTGCACAGTCTCGACGGTGCTTTTCCTCGATGCTGCAGCCCAGTTTCTCTTGAAGTACGCCATGTTGCGCACTGGTTTATCATTCTTTCGGAAGTTGCGTTTGACAATTGCCCAACATCTTTCGATTGGACGGAGTTGTGAGCAGTTTGGTGGATTCATGTGTTTCCCTACAAACTCGATGTTCTGTTCATTGAGCCACTGCACTGCCGTCTTAGCATAGTGTGCTGTTGCTATGTCGAGTCAAAACAAGGGAGGAATGCATGCCTTTTGTACAATGGCAGCAGTCTTTTTTGTAGGCATTTCTTTCGGTAGACTTCTGCGTTTATGGTGGATTCTGTATAAAAAATACCGGAGCGCAAACCACACGAGCAGATGTTCCTGCCATACCAGTACTTTTTCCCCAAATTTTTCCACTCAACGTACCTCTGTGCAGCACATACATCCCCAGCATTTCACGCAGTATAATATTGGTGTTCCGGAAGTGTTTTTGAGTCCTGTTTTACATACGTTTTATCGTCCATCAACACACACCGCTCTGGTGACTTTACGATGTTGTCATACAGCTTGCGGGCTCCGGTTTGTGCCGTTTGTCTCTGCTTTGATGTTTGTTTCGCACGTTTTGCTTCTTATAGGTCTTCAAATTATATCTGGCCTTGATACGCTGAATCATTCCTATGGACATTCTCCCTTTGGTAGCCAAACCCCACACAGACATTGATGGATTTTGGTGTATCAACCGCACAACTTCACGGTCGAGTCCAGGGTTTTTGGGACCCTTTTTTCGCCCGGATCTCGGCATATCTTCAAAGCTGTAATGTTCACCGAATTTCTCAATGACCGGTTTCACAGTTGTATGATGAGCCCCACACTTTTTTCCTATTTGATTGTATGTTATGCCTTTGACGGTGCACCAATTATGCAGACTTTCTAACTTCACTTCCCGTTTCACACGCGACATTTTCCATTTAACTCGGAACACAGCAACAACCACGCAGCTATCCGTACTTCAACTCATTAGGTGCTTCCAGGTTTTGTCGTCTATGCAGCCTCGCAAGTGCACACCGACACCCCAAATGTTGCAAACTACTTTTCGATACACTCCTTAATAGACTATGAACTATATTTATTACCACATATACTGATACTTGGTGGTGTTGTTTACTGTTGGTGTTGGCTGCTTGGTAAGTGTTCCTTGCATGTTTTCTGTTTGAACCTTCGACTTTACCTAATTGTATTGTTTACTTTTTGTAAATCAACGTTTTTGTTTTACAGATATTATTGTTTACCAATATATAATCTACATAGAATATTGTGCTCTAGAACATAAATTTTCTATTGTTTACATTTATTATTATTGTTGTTATTATTATTTTGTTTATGCCTCGTTATTTTCTGTCTTATGTTTTCTTATGGATTTATATAACTTGCAATATAGTACCATTAATGAAATTACAGAAATAATGAAAAAATTATGATTACAGCGATTACATACATTATATAATCGGTCTTAACTACAAGTTGTGGTACAGTCGTGTCCACTTTTAATTTTAGTAAATTTTCGGCTAATGAGTTTAACTCTTCCGTATGCAGAGTGAAATTTATTTGTTTTTCTGTCCAATTACCAATCGAATTCAAATGTTTATTATTTACTGAAATTACTTTTCTCGTAGGAATGGCCAATTCACCAAAAATTAAATTGTCGAATTAACTATAATTTACAAAATAAGAATGATTGTTGCCAAACATTAATTTTGTTGACGTTACTTCGTGATGTTCACCTAGCTTGGTTATATAACCCTCTTGCAAAGATGAATACACTACACCTGCATGAGTGAATCTATATAATACTTTACCTAAATATTTTTCAGTACTTTGTTGGCAATCAGGTAATGATCCATTAAATATAATGTTTTTGAGGCATTTCGCTTCGTCGTCGAACGTTATTAACTCGCAAAACTATAGAAAGTTTTTAAATTCGCATTTTGTTTTATCTAGAGTGTGGTATACACCATTTGCTAGATATACGGCATCAGGTAATTTATAAAAAAATCTTGAATTTTGTGTTAGATATCCCGTAGAAATTACACTATACAGCATGGACACTGTATAATGGTACATAATCGGTGTTTTTAATAACAAATCAATATTGTTCTCATTATAGTGATACTTCATGAGGTATATAGATGAAACTATAAAACATACCTATGTCCCAACGATATATAGAATGTTTTAGAACATCATGAGCTTTTATGAACTTATTTACATCAGAATTTGACAAAATATGATAAGACAATTGATTATTTAGAGTGTCATTAATTATTTTTGCTACTCTTACTCTTGCAAGATGAGAAAATAAGTTAGTTAAAATTTTTCTTTGAGCTTGCTGCAAGTAACAGTACATTTCTTGCAGTTTACTCGTAACATTCTGTAAAACATGATGTATCTTAACCACTATACTATGAACTATAGAAATCTCCTGATTATACGATGTTTTTAGATTCTTTACTTCTTTAGTTAACAAATTTTCGTGTTCAGCTAATTGCTTTACTGACGAAGATAACTGTTGAGTGTGTATGAGATTGTACGTTGACAAACCAATTGAACTAAATCCCAACAAGAATGACCAAATAGATCGCTTACTCCTCAATTTTTGAACACATTTCGAACTTCCATTTATAAGCACAAATTGACATGAAATCGAATTAATAAAATTGCTTCTAAATTCCCTTTCTTTATAATCGTATGTCTCAGTAGATACATTATGCATTGGTACAGCCTCATGAAACTTTATATGCATCTTAATCGTAGTGTAAACCATATTCGAAGCGTGTACAGCTAAAGCATCTTGAGTTAAAGCAATTCCCACATCTTGCAACGTTAACTGATGATGTTCTGCCTTTCCATTTGCGAATATGAATACGCAACTAAGTACGTAGATTAGCATTACTGATGTCATTTTGTAAACAGTTCCTGTTATCCAATATCTTTTATTGAGCCTGAAATTAATGAAAAATGTTATAATTTTCTATTTTATCCCGATATTATTTCTTTATTTATTATTATGTTTAGTAATTAATTTATTGATTTATTGATTTATATGCTAACTTATTTTCTTTTTTTATTTATGTCCTAGGCACTTGATGTAACACTAATTTCTATAAAATTACTCCATATATATATATATATATATATATTTAAAAGTTTAACATTTCCGAATTTCTAGTAACTATAATCCAAAAATTGTCTATCGATTCGGGACAATTCAGATGGAGACTCGCATTTTCTCAAGTCTCGGGAAAAAGGGTTTGGTTGAGGAAAGTGCCCCCTGACTGGCACTTCATCGGTAGACCCAATTTGTCCTATAGTTACAGTAATCTCTAACTATTCTTTTTTTCTTAATTTTCACAATCCAATTCTTGATCATCATCATCACCTAACTTTTAATCCTTCTCACCAATAAATGGTTTTAATCTTCTTATGTCTATTGTGTCGACCTTTGTTTCATCTTTCTTAGTCTCATACCGAACTTTATACGAATTATTATTAATTTTGTCTACTGTTATCTCTTTAATATTATACCTACCGCCAAAACATGCAGGAATCCCAGCTCTGGGCATTTCCTTTACTAGTACCGATTGTCCAATATTAAAATTCGGTTGATCGAATTTCCTTTCAATTTGCTTCTTTTGTGCTTTAAATTTTCTCTGCAAGTTCTTGTATGCAAGTTATCTTGACTCCTTAATCCCTTGAAGTCTTACTTCATTTTCCACAAACTCGCAAGGTATATCCAAATCCTGTTTGAGAAACGTTCGAGGTTCCACCCCATGCAATAAATGATATGGCGAATAAGCAGTACCATCATGCACTTGCGTGTTCATAGTGAATATCAAACTTGGTAAGATTTCATCCCAATTTGAAAAATCTTTTTCAAGGGAATGTTTCATTATTTGCTGTAATGAACCTATAGCTCTCTCCGCACTTCCTATACTATAGTGGGGACTTGTATTCGTAAAATGCAAGTTCATATCAAATTTCTCCGTCATTTCCTCTAGTATTTTGCTCTTATGAGCGGACAATCTGTCTAGATGTAACTGAGATGGAACGCCATGTTTTGTGGTTAAATAACTTGTGCTACTATGTCTGCTGTGATAGCAGGTACTGCTCTGGCGATGACATATCTGGTAGCATTGTCTATAAATAACAAGATATATTTATTTCTATTATTCCTAGAAACTTTAAATGGTCCGACTTCGTCTAGCGTTACGAATTGAAAAGGTGCATAAGACGGGTACGTCTGGGCATGAAAAGGTACTCTTCCTGTTTTCCTTTTCTGCATCTGGCAGCTTATACATTGGCTCACTTTTTCTTCAAAGAACTCATTCATGTTTGGGAAATAGACAAGTTTCAATGCTCTCCTATAACATTTGGTGTAAGAATAGTGTCCACCTCCATATATTGAACAATGTAGGTTTCGAAAAACCTGTTCCCTCAAAGAAAACGTGATACACAATAAAAATTTGGTACCGCTAGCCAATCTTTGAGTTCTATACAATTTGTTGTCTTTAATTGTATACAACCTTCCTTGTCTTTCCGCTTTTACATCCGCTTCTTCCGGGTTTTCGATAGCTTTTACTATCGGGCCGAAAAATGAATCTTGCCTTTGCAACTCGCCAACATTTATATCTTTATCAAACGTTAAATTTACTTGAAAGTCTTCGATGTTTATTTTTAAAGTTTCTAAGTCTACATCGTCCTGAGATGATTCAATATCGGTGTTTCATGATAATATGTCACTAGAATTTTTATCTCCTGGACAGTGCACTGGCATATACTTATACTGAGCTCAATCAAGACTCAACCTGACTAGTTTTGGAGATAGCTTAGGAGAAGTTTGTAAACATTTTAACGCTTTGCAGTCGGTATACAATTCGAATTCTTTGTTGAACAAATAATAGTTAAATGATCGTAAAGAACTTATTTCAGCCAAAATTTCCAATTTCACGATGTGTCTTGTCTTCTCCTGAGGTCGTAACACACGGCTATAGTAGGCTACTGGGGTCCACTAATTATTCGACTGTTTCTGCATTAAAACTCCACCGATTGAACTTGTAGATGCATCAGTGTACACCCTCGTCTCTAAATCTTCCCTAAATGGAGCTAGCAACGGTGCATTCATCAACGAAAGTTTTAATTTTTCAAATCCTTCCTGATAAGTGTCATTCCATTCAAATTTGTATCCCTTTTTCAATAATGGCTGAAACAAAGATGTGTTCTTAGCATAGTCCTTACAAACTATGCGAACATAGTTCGTCAAACATAAGAACTATTTTAATTATTTACCAGTCATCGGGGGTTTACATGCCTTAATCGCCTGGATGATCTTCGGGCTTACTTCATAACCGGCGTCACGAACGATATGTTCTAATGCCAAAACTTTTCTTTCCATGAACTGACATTTTTCCACAGATAGTTTTAGATCGTAAAGTTTTAACCTTTTGAATACTGAGTGTAGAACCTCTACCGTTCGCTCTTGTTTATTTACGTATATAAATATATCGTCCATGTAATATGAGACGGCGTCAGGACTGACGTTAGCGAGCGTCATAGCCATTATTTTCGTATATATCGCAGGGGCTTGGAGGTAACCCATTGGCAATACATTGTATGAATGCGCACCTACGCCCGGTATATTGAACGCTGTGTAATCTCTCGACTCCTTAGAAATAAGCACTTGATGGTAAGCCGACTTAACGTCGAGGATGCTGAAGAATTTATGACACACCATGCACGTCAGAATTTGGTGAATGTCTGGTAAAGCTATGCTATGTAGCTGAACGCGAGACTTTAAAAATCTACAGTCCAAAACTGCTCTTATCCCTTATGAACATATTTTAGTGAATAGCATCGGCGAGTTATATGCGCTGGAACTTTCTTCTATGATGTTTTGTTTTAGTAATATATTTATTTGCTCCTTAACTTTATCTCTTAGCGCTATGGGAATAGGGTATTGCTGTCTTCGAAATGGGAACTTCGTTTCCAATTCAATATGGTGCTCAAAATGTTTTACCTTGCCTAATTCGCTTACTTGCCATGCAAATACATGAGCATACTTGTAACACAAATTTTCTATCTGGTCTCTAATTTCTGGTCTTGTAACCTCACCAAATTTTAACCTGGAACTATCAAAATTCTTTCTTGACTTTAACACGTTCTCAATATACTCATCTGATAATCCTTCTTGCCTTAATTCCTCTTCACCTATAGATTCCTCTGCACATCCTAACATAACATTGGATCTCAACATAACAAACTTATTTGATGGATTCATTAATTCTATTTTGTTGTTTTCCGCCGATAATAATACTCTAGGTATTAACACGTTATACTGCCTTTTCAAATCTCTGTTAGGTTCTAACAAAAACTCTTTATTGTTCCATGGATTCACCAGATTTACTTCCACCGTGGTTTTAGTTCTAGGTAATAAGTGTACCTTATGTCCTAATACCCATTTAAGTCTTATACTGTACTTAATACAGATTGCAGCATTTTCGGATACGGACACAGAATCTTGTTCTACGTTTTTCTTAAATTGAGGTTTTCCAAATCTTTGTAGCGTTATTTTGTTCTCACCATAATTTATCTGACAATTTTCACTTTTTAAGAAGTCGTTTCCGACTAACACTTGATACGGAAAGTCTCGGATTACTCTAAACGCTAAATGATACGTTTGTCCTGAAACCCTAAATTTTATTATTGCCACTTTATTTATTACTAACACATTCTGTGTTATTCCTCTTATTCTAGTTGATTGAGTAACTTACTTTGCATTAGAAGGTATTAAACGTTCATTTATAATAGAGACCTGTGATCCAGTATCTATTAATGCCTGTAATTTCTTTCCTTCTACTTCTACCGGTACGTACAGCATTTGGTTATCACGAGTGATAAAGGCCACAATTTCTCGAATCTTCCTTCTATCCCCTGTAAATGTGCCTCCGCTATTTACAGCGTTATTTAGTTTAAATTTTGTTCATTCGGTGGTTGGTAATACGTAGTCCCGTTAACCTGATTTGGAACTACCTGCACGTACTGTGGTTGCTGACTATATTGACCTTGACTGTGACAACATGACTGCCAATGATTTCTATCACCGCAACAATTTCTTCTCTCTTGCCAAAATTCTGTCTTCGTCTGCCTCTATTACCACACCAATTACCACCTCTATTCCTCTTCTATTTCCGAAATTATCGTTTCCTCTACCACGATTGGAATTCTCATAACTTCTATTCCAATTCCTATTGTTGTAGTTCCTAAACTGGTTTCGACCTCTATTCCTACAATTTCTATTTCCTCTACTATTATTATTTCTCTGATCTTTAGGTAAATTTCCTTGCGTTTCTTCTTGTTCATCCTGACCTTGAAATTTAGTCGCTAATGTCAACTGCAATTGCTCTATTTTCTTCTCTAGTTGAGCTAACTCTGTTACGCTCTGCGGTTCCTGTTTCACCTTAACGACATCTTTGTTTCTAATTTCTTTCTTCAAAATTATTCTATCTACATCCGAATCACTATCCTCTTCTACTTGTTCGCGAATTTTCTTAAGCAAATCTTTAATCGTAACTTTACCTGCCTCTCTTTTTACTCTCTTGTCGACTTTACACTTATTCTTTTCTATCTTTTGTAGGTCCTCAACAAACTTATCTATAGTTGAGTATGATACCGTACCAACCTTTACCATATAATATGGGTGTAGGAATCCAACTATTATTCCTATCTTTTTCTTATCGGTCATATTCGCATCTAATCGTTCACATAACACTAACATGTCGTAGACATAATTAATTATTGGTTCATCTTCTTGATGTAACCTTTCTCTAATTTTGTCTTCGGTGTCCATAGTTACATTCGTCCGCGTGAATTCTTCTATAATACTATCTTGCAATTCCTTATAACCTATTTCGTTAATGTTTCTTCGCTTTAAAAATAACTTAATACATTGCCTCCCGGTACCTTTGAACACGCTAGGTAACAACTCTTTTCTTTTTGCTTCACTAACACCAGCCATCTGGCAAGCATCGTCAAATTCATCGAAAGAGTTAACAATGTCATTGTCTGTTTTTAAATCGAATTTATGCAATTTATTTACGTCCGCGTAAAACGTAACATTCAGCGTCATCTTGTCCTTACTTGTTGTAGTATTATCTCGAAAATCTTGTTTTTCTCCTACTAAACTATTATCAACTTGAAAAATGGATTCAAAATCTTCCGAAAATGATGGAGCAACAGGACTTGACAGAATATTCTCTACAGGACCAGCTTTAAAACTAGGTTTTCTACTTGTACTTTCTTGATCTAATACTTTTACTTGTTTCTTTTTGCCTAGTGTTCCTATGTTAAATAAACTATCGAATCCAACCTGGACACCTCTAACCGCTTTTTGTGCTCTTGTACGGACAACTTCTTCACTCATTTATTAAAATCTATGAACATTCTTCTAAATATTATACAATCTAAATTTATACTTAAGCATTACTTAAAAACAGCGATGGTGGGCGGGACTTGAACTATATTTCAGAAGAACTGAGACTACTTCGAAATAAAATTTGACTAGGATCGAATACTACCATGACATTACTCTATATATCAACTGAGGATCGAATTCAGAACATACTTTACCATGACATTCGTGGGATAACCTAATAACATTACTCTATATTTGCACTAACTGATACTCAAACCCAAAGCATCTGCACCATGACAATGCGTTAACTATACCAACTGGGAATCTAACCCACAGCAGTCTCCCCCATGACAACCTCCCTGGTTTGTGTCTAAACTTCGGGATGTTTGTGTGAACCAAAGAAGTTACCTTCCCCTCACTATCTGAAATGAGTGGGTACGTAGTTTACTATTATGCGAGAGGTAAAAGTTTGACTCGTGATATTATGAAGATTTCAGTATTGGAATAATAACTCAAAACTTCGATAGTTAAATGACATGTGTATTTTCATAATTAGGCGTAAGTAAGTGTGAGTGTCGTGTGCAAAATCGGGTATTTAGAAGATTGTTAAATCGAACATCGCATACCAAACATTGAGCTGTCGATCAATGATTAGAAAGCAGCACATACTTCTTTGCTTCTGATCTGCTACTCCTGCTGGTGCTGGTCCAATGATTCCTTCCTCAGGACGGGCTACAGGCTGAGCGGTGTCTCACTGATGATCTCTCCGCTATACGGGACAATATTGGACGAATCACGAACAAGCTGCAGTCTAAGATGTACGCATTGAAGTTCCGCTAACGGCTAGCATGATGACTATTCTTCGAGATGTATTATAAACTTTTGGAGTTCGTCTATTTAAATGTTAAAATCGCGTGACTTAAGACAGGTCGTTGCTAGACATACTGTTTGATAAAATCTTTCTACTTGCATCTTCGATTCTCTCGACTATCGCGTTCTCACGTAGAACACTCTTCAACAACGCTCTATCAAAACTCTCCATCAACTCTCTCCCGGTGACCTCTGGTCCTCCTGGTTTTGTGGAAATTCCTCTCAGCTGGAATCCGCCGTTTCTGCATGACGTCAGAGGCGTGTGCTCTTTATTGTCTAGGAAACGTAGTTGCTTCCTCATTGTGGTCGACGACTGGCAATCCTTGGAATGCTTCGTCTCACGATTTCTGGCAATTCTAAGATACACGTGAAAGTGTCTGGTGTTCACAAACATCTTACAAATTTACTTACAGTGAATTTTGTTAACTCTTTCCGATCAGACATTAATTAGATTTTATCTTTAATTTCCAGACATAAAACAATTTGCTAAAGACGGCGTTCTAAATACCATTGTTACATAAGATTTTAAAAAGCAATGACTACTACGTTTTATGTAATGTGTTTTGCCATTGATAATTGTTTCCGTGTTATTTTGTTATTTTTACAATTCTTAAACTCAAAATATAAATCTTTAATAAAATGAAATTGACTAAAATATACATGAAAATAAATAAGATATATGGGCTCTGCCACAATATAGAGCTCTTTCTGTTCTTGTATGAAATGAACAAGGTAAGTGTGAAATCCAAACGTATGAAGTACCTATACATTTTGGTTTATGGTGTTCTCTTGATAAAATGACGGAATGATTTCCTAGATGAATCTATTTAGGTAACTAGGACAATTTGCATGGTATATTACTACAGAGAATCTAAAGAATCTTGTCCGTGTCCAATGATATTCTAAGAAGCTAATAGTTTTCTAGGGGTCATCTGGCATCTGATCTCCTCTGGTTACTTCAATAGGTGAACGTGCGTAGATTCATTCCAATGCTTTCAAAGAAGTCAGTTATCACAACAGTTTTCACTTAAGGGTCTGTTACACACAATTCCAATACTCTAAAATATTTGATAAAGTAGCAATATTGTCTTTCTATGTAGTATAAGCCTGCTAACACAAATTATTCCCTCAGTTTTTCCAAATTCGTTCTTAACAAGACATCCTTGCAATATTCAGCAAATTTCATTAATAAAAAAACACCATAACAACACTACATATAAATCACTAACACAGAGAAAACAATACTAACTATCATGTTTTGTTCACAATATTTTTGGGGGAGGGGGGAAAGCAATCAAAATATATTGGGCTGCACTGTGACGTTATTTGCTTAAAGACATACTTTCCAAAAATGTTCAAAGAAATCGCAATTTAGTTTACCTTAGCTACGATCAGGGGGAGAGCAACTCTGGCGAGGGGGAAAGTCAAAGTACTTCTTGAAGTATACCTGGTAGACAGGGCCCCGGGCCCTACAATCGGGCCCCGCGCTAGTGTCGTCTACTGTCCAGTCTCCAGTCTAATCTATTCTTCAGTGCCATTTTAACAGCATATTTGCCCCAGAGCAAACAAGTGTGTTATGATCCCTATGACTAAATTTTGATCCTAATACATGTAATTAGTACATGCCATTCTGCTAACTGGGTCCCCAACCAAGTGGCTATACTGCCGTTAAGATAGCTCTGGTACTCTCGGTTGTCAAGTACACAAAACAAAATATTGCAAGACAGGTACATCCCTGAACTCCAAAAGGGAGGACATGGCCTCTCCATAACAAGTAAATGAATACTTTGTATTAAGTTTCCGGGCACATGGAAATATTTTCTGAATTTAATGCTGCAGTAGTTTCTTTATTTCTTTTACGTTTAAAACATCTGTTGTAAAAATATATATTGCGTCTGGAGTATTTTGTACACCCCCAACACCCCTAACACTCCCCTAAATTTCCTTACACATACCCCTGCGCGTAAAAATTTTGTTTACTGGGTGTACCAATCTGTATCAATCTGGGTGCATACCCTCTTTTATTTTGAATACCCCACCAACTTGTAAGTAAAAGTTCCTAGCGTTCTTACTACCTATGTCATGTGATATTACCATGAATACTGACATGGTATATAATAACAGCCTCAGTGCGACTTTCTTGCACATTATTTCATTTATTATAGTTATATTTAAAATTCAAAATCAGAGGATAAACTTTGCCCTCTCCTGCGAAAAATACCGTGGATGTATTTTTCTAAAATCAAGTCAGGAAAACCGAATGTATACTAGTCCGAACTGAATAGGTGTCTGCTTATGAAGGCTTGCCTTCTAACTCAAATAATCCAATGGAAAATATATCATCCATCTTCCATGACTTCCTGAAGGCTTGTGATCGTCTCATCACCATTTAATTTTGTCTGCAGTCGATAACGATTTAAAGCTGATATACGTATCACAAATAGCTCCTACGATGTTCTCACTAGCGTGCATTAGGTTTGCCTGACCTGATTTCTTTTTAAAAAGATATAGCTGTTAATAAAAACAACGAATTCATGTCAATGTGCATTTCGTCATGTCTTACAAATTACGAAAGGAAGCATTTGTGCACCCACAGTCCCGTTGATATATAATTTTTGTCTTATCGTGGTGTCAGGATTCACATCCCAAACGTTGTAGGTGTTATTTTGTACCACTCTATATATTATCTATCTATCTATCTATCTATCTATCTATCTATCTATCTATCTATCTATCTATCTATCTATCTATCTATCTATCTATCTATCTATCTATATATCTATCTATCTATATATATATATATATATATATATATATATTAAGGTGAAGGCCGTAGCCAGCCCAAAAATTTAGCGGGGCCCCGGCTGAAGTTAGGGGGCCCGATCCAACCATATGTTGGATATTATCCATAGTTCATCACCATTTTATAGTTCTTTTGCAAGCCTACTGTAAACTTTTTAGGGGGCCAGCAAAAATTTAGCCCCCTAGCCCTCCCTGCACGGAGAAAAACGTATAATCCAGTCGGCATATAAATACTGTGTTTACCAGGTTACGCGCGTCACCACATTAAGTAATGTTGTTTCATCCGTAGTACGATCTACACCACCGTCCATCGAAAATTTTGTGTTGTGGAGCCACCATTTCAAATCTAGAATTAATGCCATACCCATTCCGACGGTGGTAACTTACGTATATAATGTTGTTACCACCTTCCTATGACTGTCCCCTCTTGGTTCTTTCTAAATCTGTGACTCCCTACTGTACGAGAGTAATAAGACATACTCTGTGAGAAGGAAAGAGAGGAAACATGTTTTTAACACGAAATCCAAACGCCGAACTCCAGACTTAGCATGGTGTTCCCACCTGCTGTACTTTCATACATTAAATTACATTGCTAAAGGAGCGCACCCGCGTAAATACGATGTATCCACACGAAAATCCTAGTCCTTTTTTCTCAGTGTGGATACGGGCCTGTTAGGGTGGTCCTTATTTTACAACTTTGTAATTTTTTTTCGGGACACCCTTCAGTTGGTGTCGCTTGTCGAGAAACTACCTTGTGCAAAATTTCATTCCAATCAGATGAGGATAAATGGTGCCGCATAGAGCCTAAAGTTTTTGTCAATTTATCGGGTGTTTCAGAGTTATCCAATAGGTTGCAGCATCTATAAACATATAATAACAAGCACTTATAAGCGGCATTTTCAATTCCTTTTCAGTAATTTTCACGAAAAAAATAGTAAGTTTAATAAAAAAAATAGTAGCAGTGACATAGACAGTTCATATTTTAACTGCTGTTGCCAAAACAGTGAATCAAGATATAGATACCTTGGTTATAAATTGAACATCTATGAGCCTTTGTCGTCAATATTTAGGTATGTTAGAAGCTTCAAGCTTGCAAGAATTTTTGGGGGGGTGAAATTGAAAAAAATAAATGCTGTTATCGTGCACTGGACTGGAAAGGTGCTTTCTGCATTAACGAAGACAGCGTTCGTTGACAAACTATCTGTTATTGTTACTTTCAATGAAAGTCAACGATTAGAAGCAGTTCCGAAATTAGCAACTATCACAAGAGAACATCAAGCGATTACTGTGCATAATACTCTGGAAAATTATGGTCTTGTTGATAGAGTTCAAGATCTTTGCTGTGGCACAAACTCCGCAAATACTGGACGAATAAAAAGGTGGCTACATCTTGTTGGAACAATATTTGGGAAGAGATATTGTGTATTTGTTACGCTTGCATCACACTTATGAACTCGTTTTAGAAGTTCTTTTCGAGTTCAAGCTCAATGACAAAACGTTTTTATTTTCAAGAATTTTCAGCAAGCTTAGAGTGATATTCAGAAAACTAAAGTCAAGCCCAGTATACAAGATGAACGCATTCATGGAAAAGCCACACGACACCACCAATGGCATTTCGCAGATTCCTATACAGAATATCCAGAATAACTTACCCAGAGAAGATTACCTTACACTTATTTAACTTGCTGTTATTTTTCTCGGAGTTCCACCTAGTAGAATATCATTTCGTTTCCCAGGAGCTTATCATCACGCCAAATGGATGGCAAGAACCATATATTTCTTGAATATTTTGATCTTCCGTGATTCATTTTCACTTCAGTAAAAGTCTGATTCACTTTCACTTACTACTCGTGATTCACTTTCACTCACTATTTTTTCTTAAATTACAGAAAAGAATTTGAAAATTGCTTGCAAGTGCTTGTCATTATATCTTTATAGGTGCTGCCATCTATTGGATAAGTCAAAAGCTCCCAATAAATGATCTAAAACTTTAAGCTCTATGCGACACCAATTATCTTCATTCGATTGGAATGCAATTTTGCACATTGTAGTATTTCGACAAGTGACACCAAATGTAAAATAAGGACCCTAATATATATATATATATATATATATATAACACGTTTCAAATTCACTAATGGTGTAAGCTGTTAGGTCATTAGTGTAAGGTAAAAGTTCAAAGCTTTGTATTTACGACCTTCTAATCATAATATAATTGCAGTGATACTTTTCAAAAATTTAGGATTATCCTTAGCCTCATCTCGTTTCATACTCTTACTGTTAGATATTTCAAATTTCAAATTAGGGTATTGGTGGCTAAACGGATCTCCAGGTACTATGGTATGGCCTTTCATTCTAATCTTGGTCTTTACAATGTCAACGCTCCCCCCTTTCGCAGTCATTTCTGTTATCACAATGACCTCGCGTTATTTATCTAACTTAAACTTCATCCTACGTTACTGACTGCAGAATAGAAACATCAAAGGAAATCCGTTTCGTCAGAACACAATTTCAAAAAGACTGTATAATTACTACAATTAGTATATTTAATTGCGGCCCCGCTGTTTATATGACATTTATGTACTATAACGCAACACAAAATAGCTCAATTAATATTTGTTATATATATTTATCCTTCTTTGAAAACTAAAGTGAACATGAAACATTTATATACTAGACAATGTAAACAATAGTGAGTCAATTATAATAGTTTTAGTACTAAATAATGCTTGTACAGTTTGTCGACTCTCATTTGTTAAATAAAGTGTATACCACAGGATTGGAATTTTTTTATTAATTAATACGTTGCCATCCATTGAACATTAATGTAGTTTCTATAATACAATAAACGGTTATTTTAATACGTTTATATTTTCTCCTCAAATTAGAGGTATGCACGGGCTCGGGCTTACAATGTAGACCTATATATCACTTCGGGCCAGGGCCGGGCTCGGACAGTAGATTTTTAAATGTAGGCCTACAACCATATTTCAAGGGCCTTTCCGGGCCTAACTTTGTAAATATACTGTACAACGATATATATTGGACCCTTCTTTCTGGAGAACGTTTGAAGCACAACTGCAAAACTAAACCTCTAATTACTGTAAATAAAATACAATTTTGCTTTAATTATTAAACTTCTGTAATTCAGTCTTTTTGGGCTTATTTGATTATTACATGAGCTCGGGCCGGGCTTGGACCTAAATGCTCATACTTATTTTGGACTCGGGTCGGACATGACATTATAAATTCACGGGCTGGGCCTGGCTCGGGCTAAGAAAATCCGGCCCATGCAAACCTTTACCCAAGGGCGCCGATCCCGTGTCCCCCAACGCTCATGTGGGCCCCCTATTGTATTTATGGGTATACAATATTTGGCATAATTATAGTGCAATTTATCTTAAAATCTTCATATATATACACCTTCTGTATCGGAATGAATCCCCCAAATTTACAGAGAAATCGGAGCCCTTGCCTTTAGGTCAAACTATAGCTCAAACTCGGTTTGTTAGCCGAGAATCATCCTTGCAGTGACGTAGACATGCCTAAATGCCATACTACTGGTTAAAGTAGACGGTTCGTTCAATTCAACGTCAGAACACAAATAACAAGCAAGCTGTGTTCTCCATAACAGGAAAGCGAAAGGAAGTGAAAAAAACGGGAGATTCCTTTCTGACAAATATAGATACTTGTCGTCTTTGTATAACGATAACTGGAGTTCGAGGAGACATAAATGCTATATTTTTGCTTTTATATTTATATAACTTTCATGAAAAATATGGTTATTTTATATTTGAATTTAATATTATAAGTATGTGGAAAATAATTTTAAATTATAGTCAGTTATGCTTTATTCTGTTATAACAACATTCAGATTTTAACATGCTACAAACTTTCGTTCTGTTGAAAATAGACTCAAATATGCCGAGGGCGAAATGGGAAGGAAAATCCAAAATTTATTTTAAAGAAACCCCCATATGTTTATCTATCACTATCCTTGAGTCAGGGGCTGATATTTAAGTTTAGATTATTTATATTATTTGAAATACATTGCAATAAAACATGTCAGGAGGTGCAGCCGTACGTTGACATTGAGGCACCCACCCCACCTCACCCCCTCTAGCGTGGCCACTATTTCATCCTCTCTTATACTAGTACTGGAAACTTTTTGTGACCTCTTCTAATTGTTTTTTGTACTTACAACGTATTTCATGTCAAATATTCAACTGTAAAGAGTTAGACGGTGGGATTAAGTTTGAGCATATTCACAGGTGGCTCGGTAAATTTGATCCCTCCGTACAAGAACGTATTTAGTTTTACTTCGCCCTGGATCGATCGATCATCGATTTACACGACCTGTCTCCTGTCGCACACATTTCAGCTGCTGCGTATATATATAGTAATGTCTTTGAGGTAGAGTCAATAACGGTCCGGGTGTTTTCCCCTTCACCAATTTTATTATAAAATGTAGACTAAATACAAATATCTTTGAATTTACAAAGATTAGTCTAACAATGTCTTCTCTGACGAGTGACCAAGGTGAAAGAGAAGGTGTTTTGCACTGTACCCCTTTTGCTCAAAGCAGCTCAGAACATCTTGCAAAGTTTCTAGTGAGTCTTGCAGGAAACCTCCTCAGCCCAAAGCAGCTTCGCCAGATTTGGTTGTCGGTAGGATCCTTAGTGCAAAGCGATCTCGGGTTTAGATATAGGTGAACTCGTTAGTCCAAAGCGACCTCGGGAGCGAGTGTAGGTTATTTGAGCAGCATTCAAACTGATAACTAGTTCCTGTTCAGGCTTCGCTTTTATAGATGCTCTCTTGTTGGTTCGTTCCTCCTTTGGCCCCATTGTCTTGGTTGCGTGTGTTCCTAATAGTTGTTTCTTGTCTGCTTGGACTGTTTGTAAATGGTAGCACGTGTTGTTGTAACATGTGCTTGCGCTGAAGGTGGAGATCCTTATAATATATACTAACAGTATACAATGTTATTTTTATTATGAAACCTAAAGTTTTTGCTTTTTTCCTAAGTTATCAGGAAAAAGATATATTTATTTATTTATTTGCCAAAGTTCCAGATACAGCAAGGCATCCATTTTACACTGAAACTATATAACATACAATATAAAATTAACAATAACAAGTATAAACAAAAAGCTATATAAAGGTCCATAAGTGTAGCAATAACAAATTGAAATAAAACTAAGGTTCCATAAGTGTAGCAATAATTTCCCGTCGGAATACATTCTCAGATTTAAAAATTTCCACGTCAGAAGCAATGTAGTTAATTCGAAGCCAGTCTGTAGAACAAAGAACGCTGAATAATTGATAATCGAGACGTGTTGCAATGAAGTAGTTCACTATTTCTAGTTCTTCTTGCAGGTACCCGAATATTAAATTTAGAGATTAGTTCTTCAGTTCTAAGTTTCCCATTTAGAATTCTATGAAGAAACATCATATCAAATAGCATGCGACGAGATGAAGGTGTACGGATGCCAAGAACAGTCAACAATTTAGGTTTACTTAAACAGCGTACAGAAGATATTCTATTCCTGACAATGGCAAGAAAGAAATTTAGAACTGAGTCAATGCGAGAGAGATTTGATACGCTAGCCATACTCCAAATGGTGGAACAGTACTCTATTTTTTTTCATTAATTCCCAGTTTTAATATAACTTCTGCAAAACAAGCATTATTATTCATTACTATGATTAATATTATCCTTTCTAATTTTTTTTACATTATATAAGTGCAGTTTACTACAAAATTGAACTGTATTTTGGTTGACTTTGGCATATAGAGTCTATATAAGATGGTTCACTTGTGCCGTACAATACTTAAGTAGATGACCAACCATACTTATTCGAAAAACCAGTTGCCTACATCTAAGGCGCAACAGGTTACGAAAATAACGAAAGTATTTAAAACTATGTATGATCGGTAGATATGTTGATAATAGACTGCTCTAGAAATGGTAATCGATAGTGACTCCATGTGTGACGAGATTGCTGGTGGTGGAGGTGTTTTTACCAGTGAGGAGTACACGAACATGATTCTTATCGATGGTGAAACACGGAGAAATGTGTCTGAAGCTCGGAGGTTATATCGGGAGCGATTCCCAATGCGACTATTATCGTCACTACAAGTATTTAAACGTACAGAAATAAAAGTTAGATCACACGGCTGATAGAATGTGCAAGCAAGAAGACATAGACCAGCACGTGATAACGACGATACTGTAGGAAGAGTGGTTTTTTATTTTCAGTAACATCCTACACATAGTAAGTTTGTAATGGTATTTATTTTGTCATGGTATTGTTCCTTATACTTCTTGGTATTTAAGACGCCACACTTAAACTATAATGAACTACTACGAGTTGACTGTTTTGCATGAATAATTCATGAATGTCACATTGTACGTCGGAGCTCCGAGACGAGTGGCCAGTGTTTCTTTCAAACATAATTTTTTTTTGGGGGGGGCACTTCCCTCCCCCGGAGCTCTAAGAGTGCCCCCCGGAAGGAGACCAAAATAATAGTTTATAATTAATAACAAATAGAATAGTACCAGGAGTGCCCTCCCGGAATACTATGAGTGCTGCCCCGGAACTTTTTTTCTGAAAGAACCACTGCGAGTGGCTACCCAATATAGGCATCGTAGGGATTTGTCAAATTTTGTTTAAAAATACCATATTGTATTACATTTAACAACGGAGAAAATGTAGTTAGCATTAGACATACCGGTACTAAAAGAAACTGGTGAAAAAGTGAAAACACCATAGCGCGGCTTTATACTAGGATGATATGATGATATTGTTGCACAAGAAAGGAAACAAATATCTACGGAATTACAGATCTATGTCTCTTCCTAGAAATAAAATATTAACATAAGTACTGACTCGCAGATTAGAAAAACAGCTAGACTTCGCCCAGCCAAGAGGACAGGCAGGATTGTGGAGTGGCTATAGCATAAGGGAATATATCAAAATAGTGAGGGAATTGATCCAAAGATCAAACGAGTATAAGTTGCCTTTATCAAAGTCGTTGCAAATATCTATGAAGAAGCCAGTGCGACTATTCTGTTATTTGGCTGTACGAAGACTGTGCAAATTGGAAAGGGAATATAACAGCGAAATACAATTTCCCCCAAACTGTTTACAAACATACTTGAAAGTGTATTCCATTTTGGAAATTGGAAAAACTAGGAAATAAATATTAGTAAGGAATGATAGACCCATCTACCGGTACATTTCGCCGATGATTTAATTCACTTATCTAACAAGAAAACATAACTTCAATATATGATAAAAGAGCTAAATCTATAAACAAGGAAGTCGGTTAAAAATGAATATGGAGAAAGCGAAGGAGCTGTTCCACAAGTTCGCAATGAAATCAAAGATAGATGTGTAAGACACGCAGTTAGAAAAAGTTAACACGTACGTTTACCTGAGGCAGAAGATTACTATGGATGGAAACATTCAAGAAAAAAATAGCAGACGCACCAAACAAGAATACAGTGCATTCGGAAGAAACTAATTTACATCGAAAAGTAAAATGCAAATATAACTGGAAGGGAAAATGTTTACTGAACGTATTCTACCTGTTTTGTGGTATGGATGGGAGGCTTAGATACCTATAAAATCAGACATTCATCGTCTTCAGACTATATAAAGAATCATGGAAAGTTGCGTTCTCGGTGTAACCCGAAAAAAGGGGAAAATAAATATATGGATCAGAAAGATGACAGGAGTGACGGATATAATCGTGAAAATAAAGGAGTCTAAAATACCAGTGAGTAGTACACGTTGTAAGAATATCTTATGGCAGGTAAATAAGAGCTATCCTTGATACCAAGAGACAAGGAAGATGTAGAATATGAAATGGTCTGATGAAATTAAAAAGCTCTGTAGATTAACTTGGAAACGGATTGCCGAAGATTGATGTTCGTGGAGAAATATCGGAGAGACTTTCATCCAGTAGTGGTTACTACTACTACTACTACTACTACTACTACTAATAATAATAATAATAATAATAATAATAATAATAATAATAATAATAATAATAATAATAATAATAATAATCATCTTATTAGATATATTATCAACTATCAATGAAATTACTTTCAATAATCAAGACGAATCATTGTACTTGCAATTATGGTCGAATAACCAGAGAAATGCTGAAAACTGAACTGACAGTAATCGAAGTCAGCCTCCTTTATTTCAGATAACTGCTTTACGAAGGCTTGGTGATCAATTCTCGTTTTCCATGCGTTCGTGCATTTCCTATATCTCGTCTGTGTTCGGCAACGTTGTAGTCTCCAACAACTTTCCATTTTTTTTCGTTCCTCTTAGAAGGAGATGTTCACACCAGGTAGACATGTTTTCATTTGTTAGTGTATTGTTTTAAGTGCACACGAATTTTCCTATTTTGCAGCTGGAAACGATAATTGCCCAAGGTCTACGACAGGGAAGTTGCGGACTGTGAATCTAACATTTCATTTGGAACTAAGCTTACGAATGTTATTTTCCAAGTTAATCGACATCTGTAATTTCGAAGTCCGTTTTCAGTTTCTCGATATATTATAGCACGAGACTAGGGAATAAGGTAGGGATATACCTGTAGTAGTGCTGTAAAACATCTTCAAAAAAATGAATACGCAATTTACATTAACAGCCTTCTGAGTGAGAGTTCAATAGAAAGGACACTTTTTCGAAAACATCTATAAGAGTGAGTTAGCTTTGCTTAAGAATAGAGAGAGAGAGAGAGAGAGAGACAGACAGAGAGAGAGAGAGAGACAGAGAAAGAAACGAGGACGCGAATTAATATCTTAAACAATAAGACTTCCTGATTGTGTTAGTGAACCCGTCATGGTCGTTCCCTCACTATTCGCACAAAGGAACAAACACTGCCTATTGTTAAGTTGTGGGGGCGCGGTGGCTCAGTGATAGAGCGTTCACCTCCGGTGCTTGGGATCCCTGGTTCGATCCCAGCTCGCGCCGTGTGGACTTTGTGGTGGACAAACATCGCGCTCGTGGGTTTTCTCTGGGTTCTCCCATTTCGTCCCACTTTCTTCATTCCACCATTTCATTCATTTCTCATAATCACCGTCTCCTTTAGTCTAACCGGCATATGCGTGGGACGTAAAACTTAAGGATTTCATTTCATTTTTCCTATTGTTAAGTCATTGCGCCACGTGAAGCCTGATATGATTTAAAGATTGGTTACTAGTATACGGAACATTAAAAATGTATTTCAGTTTGGTAAGTTTGATTTGGTTAGCAACTTGCCAGTGTGAAATATTTTGTTAATTCGAAAATTTTGTTATAAATTATTTTAAACACAAGTGATTACAAGTTTTGGAAGACCATTAATGTAAATGGATATAATTGATTTTATTCCTGTTGCTTTTTTGAATGTTTTTTCAGTCATATTTACACCGAACCGAACAGTAAAGAAGCTTAGTGAAAGAGCCACAACGAATACAGCATCTGCTTTTCGTTGTGGTGTGATTGTGTGTGTTTGTGTGTGTTAGTGTCCATGCATGCAATTTTGGTGCGTGCATGTATAATTCTATAACACCAAATTATGTGCATTTCATATAATTTAGCTTAATATAATGTCATCCTACGTTTAGTTAAGACAAGTCGTCTATGTTCCTACACTGTAGCCAATAACTGTGAAAATAAGTGCCTCCTACCATGAAAAATATACGGTTTACCGTTTTTCTAAAATAATCGTAGAATCCGTTTTCTTGTCAGATGCTTGTGTCGGGCATGCGCATTAAAGAGAAAAAGCACATGTTCGAAGCGAGGATTGATGGCGCGTAGGTTCGGATGTGTTGTGCTTTGTTTTTTTTTCTTTCGTTTGTTTGTTTGTTTAGTGTGTGATTTCTGGTGTAACATATACAGTAGGCCTACTACTGTTGAAGATGGGAAAGCAGCATGTTAATATTTGAACTTTGTTCGGTGACAAATAAAACTTTATTTGGCTATCGTTTCAAGCAGATCGCTCCAAAGTGAAACGATTCGAAACCAAGAAGCTGCTGGATGTATAAATTAGTCTTATGATAATCTAGCCAGCTACGAGTGGTGGTGAAGCTAGAATTAGAATCAAAATGTTGAAATACTTTTTTTAAAAAAAAGAGAGAGAGAAGAGAAAGAAAGAAAGAAAAAATTTAGGAAAAGTGCTTCGTAGCTTCCGTACTTAGTACAGCATTACATTGTGTTGCATCAACTGGAATTTTTCATGTAACAGAAATAAAGTATACTGTCACTCATGTGTGCCCGAAGGAGGGGCAGGGGGTCGCTCCCCTAGTTAATGAAAACGTATTAAATTTGTTAATACAAATAAAAAAATATTAAATGTAATAGGATATATAGTTACCAGGGAGATGAATCCCCTAGAAAATTTTCATCGGGCGCCCATGTTGTCATTATTTTTTCTGGATAAATGAATTGTTGCATTTGAAAAATATTTCTGTAAATGTTTTTATCTTTAATTTTCTTCTGAGTACCTATAATCTGTTTTGGTGTCTTGTTAATACATTTGAGCGTTTAATAAATATGCAAAAGTTCCATACTCTGGAAGTTTGTTGACTTTTTATTTTTTTGAGCATTGATGCCACTGTTACATAATTATGCAAACACGTATTTGTTAATTTGGGATAGCTTCTACTGGATACTGTAGGCAGTGTTGTGGGACGTCATATGGTTTTACACTTGTTTTGTCGTACTTCTGGTCATTCTCAGCTATGTTGTCGGTGCCTGCTTGGTTATCTGAAACCGTAATAATGCGACTAATCGAATGAATCGCTGATTAGAATATTTGATGTCTATTAGTCTACTGGTACTCATAGCGAAAATACATGCGATAAAGGTAGTCTTAACACTGCAACAGAATATCGATTTATGAATATCTTAAAAGGACATGGATGTTTGTTCCAACTACATTTTCAAAGCGTGCGAAAACTCAGCTATAAAATTCAAGAAGTAGTCTTTTTTGGATATTACAAAATAAGAATTAATTTCAATTTTATTCTTATGGATATTATGCACGTCGTAGGTGCAACGCTTCTTTCGTTCACTTTTGTGTTTTCTTTAGTTAAGTAGTCTTTAAGACCAGTGGACCAGTGTGCAATCTAGTAGCATCCATCCAGGAAAAATTATTGCTAGCTAGTATGTGTAATGATATAGTTTCCAGCTTTGATCAATATATATTGCTCAGCAAGAATTCTTACTGGATCTAGCGAGAGGGCACGCTGGACCGGCAAGGACCTCTAGATAGGGAATCGGTGTGATAATTACAGTAAATCTTGTACGGTAACAACACACCTGTCCTTTCTTTTTTAAAGAAAAACGATCCCTAAATTTTACGGTAAATTACCGTAAAATATACGGTACCAAATTTCTTTCTAAACACGGTCAATATTATTTTGCTTCTAAATATACGGTCTGCCGTTTTTATGAAAAAACAGTGGGCCGTAAAATTTAGGGTAATTGGATGGCAGCGAGAGTTGAGGGTAACGGTCAGTAAATTTAAGACGAAATTTTTTACAGTGTATATCCTGTGCACATACTAATATAATTACTATTCGTAAATGGGATGAACATAAATGTTCAACATAGTATAGTATAGATTATTTAAAATTCAACCTATGAAAGTATGTACAATTCTAGGCATTGTGAATGATATTATGACACCTGCCTATGACAATACTTCAAATTAGGTTGTTATGATGATATACACTACGCACAGAATTCGCAGTAAGGAATCAAATGAACATCTATGAATGTTTTCCAAATGCTGTTTGCAACATATTACGACATCTTTAGAAACATCATTCCATCACCTTTCAAATCCGCTGTATCAAATGTCTGTAGAGTAATTACAGGGTGAACAATACGCAATATAATGTCAAAAATTGTTTACAACTTGTAGCTCTCAAACTGTTCAGATTAGGATCAATGCTCATATGAACCTTTTTACTTAGAATCACCCATACTACCATTCACCAAAATATTGCTCCTTCCTCCTGATACACCCTGCATATATACCCCAGAAGCTGAAGATATGCAGGGTGTAAAAAAAGACACGGCAAAATTTCAGGGGTGGATTCCTGATGGGTAGACAAGCAAAGAAAGTTGATATGACCATATGTCAGGAAATGCATCGTCACATAGTTACGGCCATTGATGCTGTTAAATAGTCACATTCTGGTTGCCCCTTAATGTGGCTCTATTTAAATCTCAATAGTTCACCCTCTAATTAAGCTAAGAAGGTATTTTTTAATCAATGTGTTTCTGAAGGATGAAGCTTTCCGCCGATATGTTTCATGTATGTGAGAGACACCACGGCTGACGGGGGAGGAAACTACCTGTTTCTTTGTTTTCTGTATCACGTATTTTCCCTTCACCGCCTACCGTGGTACCCGCCCCATACATGTAATAGATATCAATAGAAAGCTTTATCCTTCAGAAATACATTGATACCAAAATTGCATCCTTAGCTTAATTAGGGGTGAGCTATTATTATTTAAATTGAATCGCATTAACGGACGACCAGGATATGACTATTTCACAGCATCAGACTGCTCAATGGCCGTAACTCTGTAACAATGCATTTCCTGGCATATGGATATATGAACTTTTTTGCTTGTCTACCCATAAGAAATCCATCCGGTTAATTTTGCCGTACCTTTTTGTTACACCCTATATATATATAATCAGAATGAAATTCGTCTGAAGATAATTTTTCATTTTATATTCTTAATAAAAGTAGATAATACAGGGTAGTTTTATAAGTATCAATATCAGTTTTATAAGTGTTAGATATATAGTTATAGTTTTATAACTAGGTTTCAAACAGGCCCAATTTTCTTTTTGTTCACGGGTGGGGGCGCGGCGTGCTGATTGCAATTATAATTATCTTCTTCTTTCACTAGGTAGCTAGCTACGCAAACATTCCAGTGACGATTGTCCGCGTATCGCCGAGTGGGGATCCAGAAAGAGGGCGCGGGACTCGCGCGCCCCTCCATGGGGAGTAAAATAAACTGTGCTATTGTCCGTTCACTCTAGGATGGAGGATTGTTTACAAACAACAATTGTAGTGCGAGCATCAAAACTTTGCTTCTCAAATTACATGGTTAATTCATGGTTGCCAGGCACATAAATCGTCAAACTGAATGTACCTACTTCTGCACTGTCATGGATAAATTATTATTACTACATAAATTGTTATTTTTGAGATGACTGAAACATTAATGTTACGACACATCGATTTAATTATGACGTAATACAATCTTACATATAATGCTCACTCAATTTTGTACAAGTATTCTTGCTGGAAACTGTAAGCAAGCCATGTACGCCTGGCAATATTGGAGGTTGTAGTTTGTGTTGTAAACAATAAACAGAGAAAGCAAAAGACCGTTAGGTTCGCTGGACAGCGTTGTTTTCATGATAAGGCGACAGAAACATATTGTACTGATTGTAAGCAAAGGCTGGGAATTTCGATGCGAGTGTGGATGGAAATATTCTCGCCACGTATTGCCTGTTGATGAAGGTTTGCAATGTTGCAAACTGCCAAGGTTAGAATTTCATACTAATTGAATGAGCTTTGAGAAGGAGGATTATGATGCAATAATTATAATAACTAATAACCATAGACTTAAAGTACTAGGAAATAAAGCATACTGCTGTAAGAAGAATATAATACACGTTGAATTACGGGTGGAAAGAACAATATAAAGCAAATTTTAACATGTAAACATTTGTAAGCAGTACAGATTTCTCCTCACTGTCTTGGTGCCCTTACCAGACTCTCCAACACAAGAAAAAAAAAACGTAATAAAGTAGGTAGATTGAGCGTGGAAACGAACTGCGAACGTGGGCTGCGGCTGGTCAGGAAGATTAAGGTTTTCCTCAGACCCAAGAAGTGAATGCCTGGACAGAAGTTTCTGTAAGGCCAGAGCATCTAATTTGCACAGCCTTGTTCCTCTTCCGCACAACACAAATATATATTCTCAGGATAAACTAAGCACATAACCACAGGAATATGCGATATGTTCACAATATTTCTGATATGCGTAGTATCCTATTAGCAATTGCTAAGAATATCGCTATATCAGCTCTTTATATATATATATTTAGCATATTCTTTTCAATATGTTATATTCTTTTCAATATGTTTAGCATATTTTTCAGTTTTTTTACGGATATTCTTTTTAGTACATTACCATATTCTTTTCAATATAATGTGGCCCCGCGTAGCGTAGTCGCTAACGCTCTCGCCTTCGGTGTGAGCGATCTCGGGCTCTATTCCTGGTGGGGTCACTCGGTCAAAAAGTGTAACACGCTTTTTCAGGCCAGCCACCCTGAATGAGGTTTTCCTGGGTTTTCCTCGTTCACACCAGGCAAATGCCGGGGTGGTACCTAACTTATATAGGTCCCAGGCCGCTTCCTTTCTTCCTTCCCTTTCCCCGGATTGTGTGCTCGTCGAGGGACGTCATCCCTCAAATCGTGAAGGGCTAAATGGCCTTAGATGCCGAAAGCCCAGAAATCTAAATCCTAAATCTTTTCAATATATTGCAAAAAAGAATATATTGATATACTAAAAGGAATATGCGTGGAAAAACTTAAAAGCATATATAAGGAACACACTGAAAAGAATATATATAAAAAGCGGAAACAGCGATATTTCTAGCAATTGTCGAAGAGATACTACGCATATCTGGGAATATACTGAAGATATTCGCAAATGCTGTACTATTTGTCTTTAAGTAAAAAAAAATACCAAGGAAATACTATATGCACTGCAGGTTTTTATTTTAATTTTTGTTACTACCTAAGTGTATATATATATATATTTATAGATATATATTGTGTGAAATTTCACTGTTTCACAACCTTATTAAGTAGAGTGTTTTGTTTAAAGTAACTGCCAAGGAACACTTTCCGAATAAACATTACAGATGCACATACATCAAACAAACATTATTTTTTTACACAAATATACATACTCAATATAATTATACTTCAAAGACACAAGAAACCACTTCTTGTATACACATACACATAGTTAATATAGGCCTAATCTATATACGTATACTTCAGAACACCTAAACACAATTATACTTACTTCTGCACACAAAGTCTATTGGCGTACTTCTGACAGTGAGCCACGAAGTATTTTAGCACACAAATAAATACTGTTAATATAGTCAATATGCTTCAGTCATTAAATATATACACATTTATTTTATACACAAATGCACAAAGTTAATATTTACAATACAGAGACATGAAATACCTACTATATACAAACATCACGAATTCAAGTCATAATGGCTCGATACCTATCTCGTCACTTTTAACAGCAATTTCTGTAGCACTGTCATTCACAATTGCTGTTTCCCTGGAACTGCCAGCACTTGAAACGATATCCGAATGTATATCGATATCGCTTCCGGTTTCTCTGTAAAGCTCAGCATCTGAAGCGATATTTGCGCAGCTTGCACTTCTAATTGCAGCACTCTCCATTTCAGAGGCAGTTTCTGTACTGCTGTCTGATCCACTTCAAGATTCATCTTCACAGTTGGATGTAGATTCACTGGAAGAGTCTTGAATCACTAACGGCTCTACCATGGTGTCAGTCACTCCGTCCTATTGAATATATGTCTCTTCTGTTTTTTTTTTTTTTTTTTTTTTTTTTTTTTTTTGACATGTATGCACTCCTTCATCCAATCCTACCTCGTTACCGCGCCAAATGCTTCCTCACACAGTGCTTTCACGTCTTGAAGCTTGAAAGTTATATTTTTATTAGCGATTCTATTTTTCACTCTTGCCCACACTTGTTCAATAGGATTAAGGTCAGGGTGGTATGGTGGTAAACGCAGACACTCGTGTCCATGTTGACGGAGAATCCGATCCACATTAAAATATATTTGTCGGTTTTTTTCGATTAGTTCATACAGTTCAGCCTTAGACATGTTTTCAGTTGCAAGAATGTTGTTTTGATTCAACCATTCCACCATAGTGGCTTTCTTTGCAGAGCGTGGCGGCGCTTTATTATGCACAACATTGTGGTAAGACGCATTGTCCATTATTACCACACTGTTTCGCGGCAGGTTAGGAATCAGCTGTACATTCACCCATTTCACGAAATTAGTTGCGTTCATGTCATGATAATAGTCTCCTGACCGACTTCCAAATGGCCAAAGCACCTGGAATGAAATCCATCTCACCCCCCCGCATGCACTATCACCAGACGTGATCCTTTACTAATAGGTTTAAGTCCACTAACAAACACAGAGTGGTTCCAAGTCTTTGGTTGGGTGTGTGAACTGTGTACGTAGGTTTCATCTATATATACTATTGAATAACCCTCTTGCCGATAACGCCTTATTTTCCTCAGGTAATGAATTCTCCGATTTCTAATGTCCTCTCTTTCACAAAGATCTCGCCGATTAGATTTTATTTTAAGCCACCGAAAACCTAATTTCTTGATTATTTTCCACAAAGTTACACGACTTCCCGCAAAATCTGTTGCTCTTCTCATCGTTGACAAAAGACGCCTTGTTGACGGAAAACATTTTTCCTGCCGAACAAAGTCTGTCATTGTTGGAGTCAGTACTGATATGTCGAATTCTTCTAATTCGTATTTTTTTCGCCGATAACGCTTTTTGTTTGGCGTAGTGAATTTTCCGGACGCTCCTTGTTTGACTATGCGTCGCACGATACTTGCGGACACTTTCGTCACTATGGCAGTCCTATGCACGGCTGCATCACTCGAGTGGCATTCTTTTCTCATAAATAGATACACATTGTATACGATTTCACGTGATTGCCTATTTAACACTTTGTGAAACGTGTCCGGTATTACACTCATGCTCAATACACAATTATAACACTCTATTAAGTACCACATGCACATCAGCACAAACGAAGTATCAAACCTCTTCAAAGGCGCGCGTTCACAAACACTGAGTCTCCAGAATTGGTGGGGGATTGATTCCGCCAGAATATCATGTTGCAACTGCTTCCGCAAATTTTGTGCGAGTGGATTCAGATATCCCTTTTCCGTTTCACGACTACTTAAATGCATTACGAAGTAAATGCACAAGTGTTTCTTTTTCATTCTCTTTCTTTCTTTCTTCTCATCGTTCTCATCCTCGCTCTCTTTTCCCCACCTTCTTAAAATCCGAACAATATTCTCACTGTAAGGCCGTGTTTATTTCTACGGCGCGAGGTTTCTAAAAAGATCAGCCTCATATAGTTAACTATTAACACACTGTATCAATAAATTCACAAAGAAATAAACTGTTTGTTTCGAAATTTATGCAAGTTGAAAATGTCAAACACCACTAGTGCTAAAGGTGATTAGTTGGTGCCACTGTTGCCATTGCGATAAGGGGAATGGAGGGGAAGGACTGCTATGATTCGCTAGCCAGCTTTTGTGTCAAAACACGGCGTCAAGCTACAGTAAACAGACAATAATAGTCATTGCGTAACTTTGGAAATGTTTTCAAACCTTCTTTGGGTAAGAAACAATTTTTCGTATTCTTTTTTTTTTTCGCTAATGCGCCCTTTTACTGTGCGCCCTGGAGCAACTGGTCCACTATAGTAAAGACTAAGTTTTTGCCGAGACAGCTTTTTAAAGAATTGAATTGTTTAAATAATATACTTGGAATTTTTAGTTTAAATAAAAATCCATGAACTCGGGGCCAAATATTAGAAGCTTCATTTATACTTTCTCCCTTAGACCTTTTTATATTAATAACATAGTCCTATGTTTGTCGAGCGAAGAATAATATTAGTACTTATATTTTTAAAAGGGATATTTATAAGTTTTATATATTGTTTGAGTAAATTCAAAGCGTCAAGTGGGCCATATCACCATTACCAAGTTTTATTCTAGAATAGAGAATTGTTATTATTAATTAAAGTATTTTTCTATCTCAATATAAATACAATTTTGACGATTTAATAGTTCCTAAACTCCTTGAATGAAATGAATTCTCTCTCTTTTAAAATGAAAACGAGCCTCTTTTTGATCAATTCTGTTACCACAATGAGCTTGCGTTGTTGACCAAACTTCAAGGTCACTTCAATTATACTGTATTCAATAGACAACAAATCTTAACAGAGCTTTTCTGCTAAGAAATATTATATTATCAATACAATGCTCACCACACAATTATCGCAATTTGCTCCATGCAATTTGCTCCATGCTTCATACTATAACAGAACAAAACATAATCGATTTAATATTACTTAAATTAACTTAACTTTCTTTGCTACCTAAGATGAACTTGAAACATATGTTTAAGAGATGTAAACAATAGTACATCAGTTACAACAGTTTAAATAATAGCTAATGCTTGTAAATTCCGCCACCTCTCATTTGTTATATAAATAGTTCAGTCAAATCAAAAGTTGGTCAATTTTGTGTTAATAAATTCATTACCATGTACTGAACATTAAGCTAACTTTTACGATAAAGAGTTATTTTGATCAATTAATAACATTCCTCTTTTTTTCAGTATTCCATATTTTAAAATTATGATTTATTGTTTAATACAGAAAATTTAACTCTCTTTTTTTAAAATTTAATTTTCAGACGAGTATTTAATGAATCACTTTTCCATTTGATCTATTTGCTATTGAAAGTGTAGTTCGGTTACAAAACTCCACAAGAGAAATGCAAGTCCTATATTTGTCTAAGTAATACATTATACAATTAAATATGCGCGGCAACATTTTTAAAATTCCTGTATTGATTTTAAGAGACATCTTAAAGTTTCGGAGCATCCCCCGAAATTTATTTTAAATGCTAGTTAAACAAAGTTTCTTTTTATCAAATCTTATTCCTAAGTATCTTATATATTTAACGAAGTTTGTACCTAAGGATACCCCTATATTTACACCATTTTTATATTTAATCAGCGAATAGCATTTTGTGGTGCTTCTTTTGTATGTAATTAAGAATAATTTATTCGTATTTACCCGGTTGACTACTACGTCTAAGGAACTTCTAAAATTGTCAGCGCAATTGTAAGTCCTGATAACCTGATATACTTTTAAAATTTACGCATGCTAGGAGACACCAACGTCGTTCCTCAATTCTGGCAAGCTGTTTATAAGTGTCGGGAACAATAAATCACCCAAGAAAGATTACACTGATCTGCAAAGTTTCAACTTTTTTCTGTTGTTTTGAAATGAAATGGTGTATCCGAATCGGTTTTTTCTGCAGATTACGAAAATGATCTTCAACGTTGTGTATCACGTCAGTTTATTTCACAAATCACGAAAATATCAAAATTGAAAGAAAAAATGAATTTTTAACCTTTAGACGCCTGCCAGGGAATTCATTTCTTGACGTTGTGATCCCTGGCACCTCTTCTAATCCTTGCAAGGACATGAACTACCATCTGTTGGAAAGCTAATAGAACAAATAATGCAACGAGCTATTTGTATAGCTTGGTGCATCTAAGCTCCCATTCGTAGAAGAAGAAGAAATTCGAAATATTGTAAGAAAATGTCATTTTTTGAATTTCCGACCACGCTGGCAACATTGTTAGTTATTCTACGTTGGTAAAAAAAATAACACGAATCCCTTACATAGTCATACCAACCATATAGAAAAATGAAAGCCGTAGCTACAATAGGAAGCGGGCGCCTCCTAATTGCCCTATTCCAACCTGTTTCAATTTTAATGTTATTCCCGTTATTACTACTATTAGTATTATTAATAATAATAGTAATAGCAATGATAATAATAATAATAATAAGTGGTACATGACAATTATTTGCACAATATATAAACTTACTGTAATTGTTGGAACCATTGGATAGTTAAAATTGAAGGCGGATTAGTGATACTTAGACACCTAAGTTGAAACGAGGAATATGTGTCAATTCTTTGCTAGTTTAAATATCAGTCACCTGCTCAGTGTAATTATTCAAAATACGGATATTAAACTGTAATTGTAAAGGTTGTAAAATTATTGTCTTTTATGTGTCTTTACCAATTTGTTTACTGCCACATTGTATTTTCTTTTGTTTATCAACCCTCATGTACTCCCCATAATGAAACACTTAATAGTCGTATATTTAGTATCAGGTTTACTCTAATAGGCAGTGTGGTTTTCGTATAGCATTAGTTTCCATGATAGGGCCTACAAGAAAACAGTCGGGTTTTTCGAAAAATATGCTTGAGAATTGCCTTCAACAACACGCTTTGGTCCAGAATAATGAGTTATATCCAGGTCCGTGCTGGGATTCTAATGAGGGCGGTGGAGCGGTCTACTAAAAGGGCGCTCATACAAACGGGAATATACATATATATACAGGCAGAAAGAAAGTATGGGTATCATTTTATATCAAAATCCCCACCAAATTTGTTTTAGTATTAACGTAAATAGTTAATCTGTGGAAACCTAAAATCGAAATCCTCTTTACTAGAGAAAAACATTTTTTAGTTCCTGTAATAACGTTTCTGTCAATTAAAAAGAAGCTAAATATATCAACAACTTAATATATCTCTATGACCTATGGACACAGGGCCACGTTTACAAAAGCTCTCCATTGATTTCTGTCCTTAGCCAACTAGACCCAGTTTCTACTTTACATTCCAATCTCTGCTATTTTAATATTGTCCTCCCATCTGCGTCTCGGTCTTCCTAATGGCCGTTTTCCCATTTGGATTTCCAGATAAAACTTCAAAAGCATTTTCAATTTCTTCCATTCTGGCTACATGACCTGCCCATTTGATGATCCTGATAATGTTTGGTGAAGGTATAAATTATGCACTTCCTCGTTATGAAGTTTACACCATTCCCCATTCCCGTTCCTCTTGGAGTCCGAATATTGGTCTAAGAATCTTGTTTTCAAATATTTTCAGTCTGCAAGTTTCCCTCAGTCAGTGACCATGTTTCGCAACCATACAGCACTACAGCCATGATTATCGTTTTATATTTTAAGCTACAAATTCCTCAACAGAATTCGCGACAACAAAAGAATTTTACTGAATAATAACACGAAATCCCTGCTTTCAGTTGACATCAAATTTCTTAGTGATTATAGTTTTTGTCTGTTAATAATGATCTTAGATATTTGAAAGTATCCACTTTGTCGAAAGTAAATATTATTTGATATTTTAATGTATCCATAAAATGCAGTATTCCGATTCCAAAGAAATTCCATATGTTTAGTTTTCTCTGCATTTACTTCTACGGAGCATTAATAAGGATTTCTGCATTCCTTTCTATTGTTCTATCATCTTCTATCAGATTTATGTCATCAGCGTACGCCATAACCTGGTAAATACAATTCAGCTGTAGTACCTGTTTGCTGTCTTTGATTTTTCTTATAGTGTTCTCTAGAACAAAGTTAAACAACAATGGCGACAAAGCTTCTACTTGTTTCAGGCCATTCTCAACGTGGAATCTCGTGAACAAGAATTTGTCAATTCGAACCTTACTTAGGGATTCATTTAAACATATCTTAATTAATCTACCTTTTTCGGTATTCCAAATTCTGTAAGCATTCTGTACAATGTTTCCCCCCTATTCGAGTCTAAAGTCAATAATTGATGTGCAGGATATTGTATTCACATTTCTTTTCAAGTATTAGTCGAATGGTAAATATCTGGTCGATAATTGATCGATTTTACCTAAATCTGTTCTGATAATCTCAAATAATTTCATCTACCTATGGAGTCAATCTTGCTAATAAAATGTTTAAGAGGATGTCGACAGAAGAGAAATGCCTCGATAATTATTACAATAGTTTTTTTGCTTTTCTTCTGAACTCGAACAATGATTGATTCTTTTCACTCTTGTGGTAATTCCTCATTGTTCCAGTTAAGGAGAATGAGTTTGTGCATCTTGCTCTACAAATTTTCCTTTCCAGCAAAACTTAAATCAGTCAGAATGTCGTCTACACCCGGAGATGTGTGTTTCTTTAATATTTTAATAGCGGTTTCGATTTCTGTTTGGTTAGGTTCTGGAATATACGTGCATTTCACTTTCTCCACGAACATTAGTTTCTGGCTATGTGTTAAGAAAATCGTCAAAGAAATCTTTTTATCTAATTAAGATGCTATCCTGATTAGTGAGAACTGTTCCATTGACTTTCTTTAATATATAAGCACGAGGTTGATTAGCCTTTCTTAAGTTCGTTGATGCATTTATACATGTCACGAATGTTTTTATTTTTATTAGTATCTTCAAGTTAATTAATTTTAGCTCTCAAAAATCGCGTTTCTTTGTTCTAAATGTTTTGGAAGTTTTCCGCCAGATGACAATGAAATAATTTCTACTTCTTTCGTTAGAATTTTGTAGCCAACATTGTTTCTCCTGTTTTCTCTTCTCTGCTACTTTAGTGCATTCCTGGTTGAACCATGGTTTCTTCCTACGTATTACTTAGTGGCCCAATATTTCTTTTGCTGAAATTTTAATGTTATCTCTAATTTAAACCAAGTATCGTGAACACTAGTGCACTCCGAACTTCTAAAACCGAGAATCTATTCGACATTTCAATCTGGCTCCGTCTCACCTGACTCTCCTCTAATTTCTTTCAATTAAACCGCTCCGTTTTCAAATAGTGAATATTTCCTTTATTCAACGACAGTTGCGCTCTTATTATCACTGCTACCATGTGGTAATCAGTAACACAATCACCTCCTCTGAACGACCGAATATCAGTTGTACTAGACTGTTTTCTTCTGCCTACTAAAACGTGATTAGTTTGATTATGTGTTTTTCCATCAGATGAAGTCGAAGTATATTTATCAATGTCAATATGAGGGAATTTTGTAATCTTCACGGGAAGGTTTCTGGGTGTTGCTAAGTTCACAAGTCTAACGCCATTGTCACAACTTTCCTTACGCAGACATTTATTCCCTGTAATTGTTTTGAAAATGCCCTCTCGTCCTACCTTCGCATTGAAATGTCGTAACAGAATTTTCATATAGTATTCCGATGATCAGATACTCGTTCTATTCTTTCGTAAAATAACTGTCTTTTCTATCGTCATCCTTATTTTCTGTTGGGGTATGATCATTTAAAACAATACTATTACACCACCGGCCCTTAAGAGAAGTAAAACAAAATCTATCATTAACAAATTCAATTCATGTAATTGCTGATATTATTCGTTTGTGAACGAAAAGCCCTTTTCCTAATTGGTAATTTTTAATTCATTCTCCGTAAAAGAGCGTAAAATTTCCCGCCTTTACTCCTCCATGTTTTTCTCATCTAACTTCCTGATATCCCACTAGGTCCACGTCTATTCCTAAACTTAATTCGTTATTAATTTTAACGCGTCTGCTCTATAGAGACTTCTTATATTCCATGTTTCAAATGTCATGTCGATTTTACTTTGCTGAGTTAGTGCCAAGTTATCAGTTCTGATCCGAGGATTCTGTGAATATATCTGAACAAACCATTTTTTGTAGGATGAGATTGTTAGCCCCACAGCAAATCCCCAAGCTTGAGGATAACTCCTTGTCGTCTCGCGACTGCTTATTCAGTATATTTGCAGCTAACTTCTATATCTAGAAGGCTTCTCCTCGATCCACAACCTGAGGACGTGCCACGTCGTGGTGACAGGAAGACAACATTTCACGGAAATTAATATAGCTATATTTTAGAAATGCAATAGTTACTGATTACCCGAATACGACTTTAAAATACACAGGACCAATCAATATGCTCGGATATATGAATGCATACTGTATTGAGAATGTGAAAGCCTCGATGCCGTAAAAATCGTAAATTACAGACTAGTGTCAATGTAATATTTCATGAATGCACCGTACTTTTGATTATCCGAGCTATTATTGATATACCACATTATTTCGTTTTATAGCTACATAACTTTATATTTTTGTAATTGATTATACTCTTTACTAGTTCTTTGCCAATAGCAACTATATGAATTTATAATACAAAACTGAAATACAGAAGAATACAATTTTTAAATATATATATATATATATATATATATATATATATATATATATATATATATATATATATATATATATATATATATATATATATATATAATGTGATATTTCTCAAGGCATCTTATGTAAAGGGCGACTTGTATCCTTCACACATTCTTTATTAACCGTCACTATTTGAATTTGCTATACAAAGCTGGTATACATAATAACTATAACCATTTATCTATAATGCGATATTTCGTAGGGCGCCTTATGTAAGGGGCGCACTGTATCTTTCACAAGTGTTTTACCAACAGTAATTGTATGTATTTATTGTACAGAACTGTGGTATACAGAAGAGTGACAAAATCGTTTATCTTTGATGTGTTTTCCCAACGGAACCTAATGTAAAGGGCGCACTACACCTTTCACAGGTTCTTTACCAATAAAACCGTAAGATTGTATTACTAAAAACTTGTATCTTGATTTATATTGTGATGTTTCGGAGGGCACACCGGGACATATCCCGGTGTCCCGGTGGGCCAGCACGGGCTTGGTGATATCTATTGAAATATATTTCATCCGTTAAACATTTCCCCCCATTATATATTAGTAGTAACGCAGATGTTTATTTTTTCAGAGGTCCGAAAATATAATATGAAATAAACGAAACTGAGCTCCTCTAAAGTGAACCCATAATAAGCAAATGAAATAACTACGAAGATGTTTGCATTGGAAAATCCAAGGTTCGAGAATGGTTTGCACTATTGCTTGTCTTATATTTTTCCCTGATCACGACACCCTAAAGTAGCACGATCTTCTTTGGTGACCCGAGTCAAAGCAGAGAAAGGAGATTCTCTGCCACATTTTTATGAAGAAGTGAAATACGACATATAAGTAAAAACATACGTGAGAAAGAAAAGAATAACGTTACGTGTAAAAAAAAGAAAAAGAAAAAGAAAAAGAAAAAGAAAAAAGAAAAAAATGAAAACTCTTTGGGCGGATATTTCCAAAATCCAATGTCAGGAGAACTCCTTTTGTAGTTTTAGATATGGCACGTGCTTAAATATAGGAATAAATTGACATGAGTGTTTAAATTTTATTCGGTTTCACAGTTAAACAGCATATTATGATGTTAGCTTAGAAAACAAGTTTTCTGAAAATTTCTTGACTGTTAACATTGTGAACACAAATTGCACCAGATAATGCATTATGGATGTATGTTCCAAGAAACAGAACGAAACGTCTGGAATTCCCTCTTGATCGCGAAATAACTAAAATCTAGTTACACACTAAGTAAATGATTATCGTAATGTTTACATAAACGATGCAAGGTTTGTCAAGATTGTGGTACTTAAAGATGATAAGAAAAATTTTAAGATAAATTTTATAGTCTAAGAAAGCAATTTGGAAGAAAAATAAGGAAACAAAATCTAACATTTTAAATCTGTTTTAAGTAAATCTATCACACCTATTTCTTGCATTTATTTATTCAATTTAGAACCAGTAAAGTTTTAAGAAATTCTGTTGATATTGATGATTTTGACTCACAAAATGTATTAGATAAAAATGAGTAAGATTGTTCTTCGGAAGAGTCAGTAAATAAAATACATATGTCAAGTGTAATATTATATATATATATATATATATATATATATATATATATATATATATATATATATATATATATATATATATATATCCAATTGATGAAAATACAATTTGTGATTTATGCTTATGATGAAAGTTTATTACAAAAGAGTGTGAGTTGTATAAAATATCCAGAAAAAGAGATATATAAGAAGCCTTATCAAAAAAATTTGGATTTTGCTATTAAATTGTAAAAAGTTAAGAAAATAGAAGAATCTGGTATCGATGACATAGAGCTATGAAGCTGATAAGCAAATTAAGGAAATAAGTCAAAACAACTATGAAAACAATTAATTATCTTAAACATATAAACAAAGAAAAGAGTTTAATAAATGAAGACCACAGGGGAAAAAGGAGGTAAATCACGAAAGTAAGTTTAATAAGTCGAACATAAGTTTGACAGCAGAATAATGTAGTTTGAAAGCTGTTTTTTGCATGGACTAAATCCCACAGTAAGAAGAAAGTTAGTCATTAAAAAATTTAGTGCTAAATACTTTGCATACAGGGCAATAAGTAGGTAAGGAAAACAAGGCTATTATGTAAACATATAAAAAGCTGACTTACATTCTTTCCTCTTTTCTGTAGTCTTTAATCTATATGTTTCTTTCATACTGCAAAGAAAAATATACTAAGAAACAATGAAAAAAGATGGACTACAATCATATAATAGGAGAATTTGTAGCTCATCTTTTTAATAATTGTAATTCAAAAGTTAGTTTCTACATTTAATCCGGTTATAATACATTACTAACTTATTTATAAAAGATATGGTTCTCACTTATTTATAAAATAGTTTGGACATAATAAGAACATATCTAATAACGAGTTTGGACATATCTAATAACGAAGAACGATATATATCATTCAGTACGAATGAAAGAACTACAAGATTTAAATTTATAGATTCATTTAAGTGCCTCATACACAGCACATCAGCCCTGACGAAGAACAATTTAAACTTGTAATAAGAAAAGGCGTTTATTTATATTATGATTATGATTTTTATTATTATGATTGGAATACGTTTGATTCGTTCACTGCCACTTGACGCTATATGGCGTCATTCATACCTATTGCTATGTGCCACTGAGGTCACTGGCGTCAAGAGGTACATTTTATTGTAGACATTCTCTCTAAAATGGCACGTACGCATTAGAGGTCTACACGGGCTTGGTCTGGACTCAGGCCTACAAAGCATATATCACTTCCAGCTCGGGGCGGGCTAGGGCAATACATTTTTAATTATACAACCATATTTCTTGGGTCTAACTCTGTCAATATAATGTACAACGCTATTTATTGGACCGTTCTTTGTGAAGAACTTTTAAAACACAACTACAAAATTAAACTTGTAATTGCTATAAATAAAAATACAATTTTGTGTTAACGATTATGTTTCTTTAATTAGGCTTATTTGATTATCACATGAGCCATTTTTGTTCTATGTCGAAAACGGTGATAGCGGAAGTGTCTAATTTGAACCACTTTCGGTTTTGATAGATAGTTAAAGAAGAAGATGAAATCTATTTTTGGGTCTTTAGATCGCTTGCATTAAAACGTATCTCGACATCTCTTACCGTTTTTACTCTGATACATGTCGAGAGACGGACGAACGAATGGAAGGAAGGATAAAGCCAATTTGTAAGACTTCTGATATTTAGCATAATATAGTTTGTAATTCTAATAAACCAATCCATGTGGTGGTGTCAATCCAGATTTCTTAGAATGTTTAATATATGAGTTCCATTATAAAGTTATAGAATCAAAAACATCAAGACAAAATATAAATGTTTTATTCAGACCCGGGTAGTTATATTATATCATTTTTAAACGAAAGATTTGTTCGAAAATTCCAAAGGTTTTATTAAATGCTTCGATACGGATGAGAATTCTCAAAATAATAGATACGAACTACCTCAAATACCTAAGAAAATTTCTTGGTGAAATGAAAGATGAAGTTAAAGGAAAAAATAGAGAAGAATTTGTTAAATTAAGATCAATGTCAAATAAAATCACTTCTTTAACAGAACAATAATCTCCACTGGGATTCTGAAGTTCAAGATTGCTCGTCCACATGGCCATTGTTGGTGGGCTCCGATTTACCCGACTTCAGTTACAGGGCTAAACAATCTACATGGGAAGAACCTATCATAGAATCATTTTTTTCATTTTTACTACAGTCTTCCGACAAAACAGAAGACAAGGCCAGACTGATCGCTGCATCGTCCATTGAGGCAGGTGGTTGGCTCAAAGCTTTGCCCTCACGTCCTCTAGGCCTTCACCTGAATGATAAATCTTTTAGAATAGCAATTGCGTTAAGACTGAGAGCAGATATTTGCGAACCCCATAAATGCTAAGCCTGCAAAAAACCTCTTGACAAAATAGGACTACATGGTCTCTCCTGCATAAAAAGCACAGGTAGACATCCTCGACACTCGAGCTACAACGACATCGTTGTGAGAGCACTCATCTCCGCAGGTGTACCGGCAATAAGGAAGCCAAATGGCTGTAGTAGAACAGATGGAAAAAGACCAGATGGGATGTACTTAATTCCTTGGAAGAAAGGTAAAGCCTTAATTTGGGACTTCACATGCACAGACACTTTTGCACCTTCCAACCTTCCTTTCTCTTCAATCCAGGTGGGCAATGCAGCAGGTCGGAAAGAGATAGAGAAAAGAAGAAAATACAACAACTTTATGGAAAAATATCAATTAGTACCAGTTGCAGTTGAATCCGGTGGCTCGTGGGGAAAGGAAGGCCTAAACTTCATGAAGGAAGTAGGAAAACGCATCACACACTTATCCGGAGATGAAAGAGCAACCAGCTTCCTAATCCAAAGAATAAGCATGGCGGTAAAGCACTGGAGGAGATTTTCTTACTGTGAAAGGAAGAGTAAGTGTCCATATTGTTATATACTAATTATTTTTCATTGTTATTCATTATTGTTTCAACTGAAAAAAAAAACTAAGATAAGAATGTACTCAATTAAATTATTGCAGAACGACCTAAGAAATAAAATCTTTAAAAGTAAATTCGATAGAGAAAATGTAAAAAAAAAAAAAAAAAAAAAATTAAAGAAAAATGTTGTACACTCATGTCCAAAATGATTATAGCATATCTGTAAGTGTTTTCTTGTAAGAATATAATTTGATAATGCTTTTGGAAGGTACTTTTAACACTGATATTATGCGTATAATCAGGAAATGTATATTTATGGTAAATTTCATAGGAAAGGAGCTATTAATACGAACATGAGAATGAGTAAAACAAAATGTTGCTAAATAGACAAGAACTCTTTATTTTCGTTTTATTGTCCTTATTTAATGCTCTTTTGACATGAAAGTTTCCAAATACATGTCTCCGCCGATTATACTCATGCTAAGATTATAAGAAATACCGGGCGAATTCATTATCAAATTATATTCCTAAAACAACATTTTTACAGACATGCGACATTAATTTTGGACAAGGGTGTACATAATAGGGTCACATTTAATGAATGTAAAGACTGTTCAATCAAAAGAAATATTATAAGAAGATAAACTAAATAAGAAGTTACAAGCACGATTTATATAGTGTAGAAGTGAATAAACTTTACAAGTTTTGTATTTGGTACCAGATGTGTATTAGAAGATGGGATAAACATGGTGTCCTTATAACAGAAAAGCAAATATAATTTTATAGACTACCAGTTTTAGATATGTTTTTTGTGATTAAATGATATGAAGTTCTATATATAGTTCAACACACTCATTGCTAAATTAATAATATGAACTTTGAAGTGTTGTTTTTGGTTAAATGTGTTTATGAAAGTTTGTATATAAATTTACTTAAACGATGATTCTCGACTCGATAAGATCCAGAATTTGTAGTTCTACTTTTAATACTCTCCGTTTTTATTAAAATGCTATACAATTTTTAATATGTTTAATCTACTCATATATAATGTAGTGCAGTACTATTTCGAATATTGTTTTATGGAATTCTCATATAAATTCACTTATAATACAAGGGAGGTTTAGTAATTATTGTCCCCGGTATGTTTAAAATACTTGAACTGGGATGGATAATGGGGGATATTGTAAACTAATGTCTTAGATGCCTATATGCTAAATTTCAGAACCATAACTCTATATTAATATTCTTTTTTGTCGTTTCAGGTGTGAGAGTTGGAATCTAGCTTGCAAAATGGAGAAAACCGAACAATGAGCTGTCATCAAGTACCTCCAGAAAAAGAGGTTAAGCCCAAAGGAGATTCATGAAGACATGATCAGTGTGTTGGGTGATGGAACTCCTTCCTACCAGGTCGTAAAGAACTGGTGCCCGACTTTCGTTGCGGCAGGGAAAGCTGTCAACAGGCCACTGCTGCTGGTCCTCCAACAACAGTATGCACCTCAGAAAATATTGATGCTGTGCATGGTACGATTATAGCAGACAGACGAATCACAGTGCAACAGTTAGCAGACATCATGCACATCTCTGTAGGCTCACTGGAAACCATTGTGCATGAACACTTGGGATTCAGAAAGGTGTCAAAATGTTATCTCGTGAACATCAGAAAGACAGAGTTCGATGTTCAAGGGCTGGTTTGGAGGTTATAGGGGCAGACCTGAAACAGTTCTGTGATAGATTTGTGACAGTGGATAAGACGTAGCTCCATCACTATGATCCCGAGTCCAAACAACAGAGCATGGAGTGGCAGCACAGCAGTTCGTCTCCCCCACGCAAGTTCAAGGTGCAAGCATCAGTACGCAAGGTTCTGGTCACAATGTTTTGGGATGCGAAGGATGTGCTCCTTATTGACTACTTGGAAGTTGGACACACTATCATGGGGGTATATTATGCAGCCCTAAACCCTAAGTTACGCGAAGGAATCAAGGAAAAGCGTCGCAGGATGTTGCAGCGAACAGTGCTGTTCCACTAAGATAATGCTCCGGCGCACAAAAGCCAGCTTACTGGTGCCGCAATCCATGCTGCTGGGTTTGATGTGTTGAAACATCCTCCCTACTCAACCGACCTCACACCTAGTAACTATCGTTTGTTCCCAAAGTTGAAGGAGCATCTCAAAGGGAAGAAGTTTCACTCAAATTCAGCTGTTATTGAAGCTGTGGAGGAATGGCTAAGGGCTCAGCCAGAGGCTTTCTTTAAAGCTGGCATAGTGGCTTTACAGCATAGGTGGAAGTGCATTACTATGAAAGAGGACTTTTAGGAAAATTAATACTGCTTATAGGTCAGGGACAATAATTATAGAACCACCCTCGCATGTGGTTCAGAGAATGTATCGTATTACTACTATATACCTAGGTATAATCTATACTACCGAACTTAACAATACTGTATAATCAACACAATATTAACAGCCAATTATGGCAACGGAGTATATTTCACACTTAAGTGCTATAATAGAACAAATTCTAGGTGAGTTGATATTCATTGCATTTAGTTAACTTTTTTCAACACATAAAATGAATATGAAAGATATGTATTAGAAAATATAAAGAATAGTACGCCAGCTATAATATTTTAAATCCTAAATAATGTTTGTAAATTATGTTAACTCTCGTTTGAACCTAAATATCACAGTTATCTCAAACTCTGACTATTTTTATTAATAAATTTACTTCCCTCTAATGGACACTAAGCTAAATCATACAACGAACCGTTATTTTATAAGTTCATGTTTTCTCGTAAATCATTTCTCCTAAAGCAGTAACGAAGGTAGCTTTCTTTTCAGAGAGCACAATCAGAAGAGCAGAGCCATTTTGGGGGGGGTGGGGTTAAAAAAGACCGGTAGCCAACCCAAAAGTGTAGGGGCACGGTAGAAGTTAGGGAGGGCCCGATCCAACCATATTATAGTTCATTTGCAAGCCTACCGTGAAAATTTACGCGGGCAGCAAGAATTTGGGGGGTGGACTCCTAGACATCCCGTGGATGCGGGTCTGGGTGCAACTATCTTTTGTATACCGAAATTAGTGATTTTGTATTACCCATTAATCATCGTCGAATATGGACACGAATCCCTGCACAATTAGAGGCGCACCTATCGAAGGGATCCACTGGATCCGTAACCCACCAACACTCCATAACTATTTTCCAGACAATATACTTGTGGAATACTTCCAGACAATACTTCACACGGTCCGGATCTCTTCAATTTTTCGGCTTCAATCAGAGCCGTAGCTAGAGATTTTGGCGCCCCCTACACTCACCACACTAAGCTTTTCCTTCTCTCTTCTTACTTACAAGAAAAGCAGCAGCTACTGTTATACTACATTGAATTTTTGTTAAGCTGCTTTGGCAGACCATTGCAACAGCCAAAAGCGATCATTATGTATTCTTTTGCAAATAAGAGCTGTTTTCAAGAGGCGTATTTGGACTTTTTGTTAAACTTGACAAAACTACCTTTGGTTGTACAGAAATCCACTTAATGAACAATAACGAACATTTACAATACGCTTATTTGTAACGTTCAATACTATCGATAAGATAAGAAGCATTAGAAATTATATGCTTTTAAAGTGTTCAAAGTGGGTGACAGCAATAATTTCCACTAATAATATATTGTAAACGTTTGTAATTTTATTCTGTATGTAACTACACAAATAACATTTTAATTTCGATTCTTTTAATACCAGCAATTAAACGGGTTGAATTTGTTAATAATAGACTTCCGTTTATTACTTTTAGGGGTCGGTGTTGTGATACTATTGCTTTAGATGTATATGCCCAATATAAGATAAGGATGATGATATAAAAGACGCTTTTTTAAAGAAGTATCATGGGTATTCGACCAAGTCTCACGATACCATATGAAAATTCTATTAGAGGATTTCAATGCGATGGCGGGGCGACAGGATGTTTTCAAATCGGTTATAGGGAAAGAAAGTCTGCATAAGGAAACAACGGTGTTAGTTTTGTGAACTTTGAAACTTCCAAAAATCTTATCGTGAAGAGTACAAAATTCCCACATAGCGACGTTCATAAATACACATGGTCCTTACCAGATGGAAGAACACACAATCAAATTGATTACATTTTAGTAGATAGAAGAACACAGTCTAGCATACTTGATGTTCGCTGCTAGCAACGATACCAAGAGAGATTATCGTTGAATAAAGAGAATATTCAACATCTAAAAGCAGAGAGGCGTGGTTTAAAGGAATTAGAGAAGAACCAGGAAAGAAGGGAACACCAGAGTGAAGTGATTCTCGTTTTTAGAGTATTTTGAGAGCCCTAATGTTGAAAATACTTGGGTTCAAATTAGGAATAGCATTAACACTTCAGGAAGGGAAAAATTTGGGGATCGCCAAAATACATAGGAACAAAGTGATTGTTCGATCAGGAATGCACTATACTAACAGAGAATGGAAAATAGGAGAAACTGTGATGGCCAGAAAATCCGAGAGATAGAACTACACTAAGTTTCGTTGACATCAAACGGGAAACTTCCAAAGTGTTTAGAAGTGAAAATCGCGATTTTTGAAAGCTTATATTAATGAACTTGAAGATAATAGTAAAACAAAGGAAACCAAGATATGTTCGAGGGCATCAACGAATTTAGGAAAGTATTAAATGTAGGAAAGTAGGAAAGTATGTATTAAACAGTGAGGACGGAACAATTCTTACTTGTACAGATAGTATCTTGAAAATATGGAAAGATTTGCTTAACACATACTAATGTTTGTGGGGAAATCAAAATGCATAGCAGAACCACAAATTTCAGAACCTAGCCAAACAGAAGTATAAATTGCTATAGAGAAGTTAAAGAAACAAAAATCTCCAGGTGTAGACGAAATCCTGGGTGAGTTAATTTTAGCTACAGGGGAAAATTGTGGAATAAGATACATAAACTTATTTTCTCTATCTGGAACAAGGAGGAATTGCCACAAGAGTGGAAAGAATGAATCATTGTTCCAATTCACAAAATAGGCAACAAAACGGATTGTAATAAGTATCAAGGCTTTTCTTGCGTCAAGATCCTATAAAATCCTCTCAAATATTTAATTAACAAGATCACACACGCAGATGAAATTATAGGATTATCAGTGTGGATTAAGATGAAATCAGTCAACTATGGACCATTCGACAAATACTCGAAAAGAAATGGAAATACTTCGGTACATTAATTATTTATTGATTTTACAAATGCTTACTATTCTACTAGGAGATAAATATTATGAACCATTCTTGCAGAATTTGGAATACCGGGAAAAGCCAGTTAGATTAATTAAGATATGTTTAAACGAATTCCAAAGTAATGTCCACGAGCTTCCTCGTCAATAATGGCCTGAAAGAAAATGTGTTGTCGACATTATTATTCAACTTTATTCTGGATAACATTATATGGAAAATCGAATATAGCAACCTGGGCCTAGAGCTGAATGGTGTCCACCAGGTTATGGCGTATGCTGTTCTAACACGTGTAAGTCTGATAGGACAATATAGGAGAGCAATAGAAGGAAATGAAGAGGCATTATTAAATGCTTGCAGGTTTAGAAGTAAATGCAGAAAAAAACTAAATAAATGGAAGTTCACTGGGTATATACTGCAATTTATGGATGTGCCAAAGTATCAGATAATATTTTTGATAAAGTAGATACTTTCAAGTGTCTAGGATCTATACTGAGAGACTAAAATCATATCCACGAAGAAATTAAATGTCGACTGAAAACAAGGAATTCGTATTGTTATTCAGTTCAAAATCTTTCGTCGTCGTGAATTGTGTCACGGAATTTGAAGATGAAAATATATAGAACGATATTCATGCCAGTTGTTCTGTTGCAAAACATGGTCGCCTGCTGTAAGTGAAGAACTCAAACAGAAAGCATTTGAGAATAAAATCCTAAGACGAATATTAGGATCCAAGAGGAACGGCAAATCGGAAATGGTGTAAACTTCAGGCCGTGTAGCGAGAATGAAAGAAACCATGAGCGCTTTTAAAGTTTTGAGTGGAAATCCAATCGAAAAGCGTGTATTAGGAAAACGTGCATTACGTAGACGCAGATGGAAGGACAATATTAAAATGAATCTCGCAGAAATAGGAATACAATGTAGAAACTGGATTGAGTTGAGTAAGGACAGAAGTCATTGGAGATGTATGTGTCTCTTGCCTCCTCTCATTTTCATACCTTCATTCTCACCATTGTAATTAATCAGATTGGGTAAAAAGGCGTGATTAACTGAGCAAACTCACCACCATCATAACGCTGAATATGTATTTGAGACTTTGACCGTTTCCGATATCAAGAACGTTAATGCGTACACTATAAGTCATTACTTGACACCTTGTATATCACATCATCAATAAAGAATCATGTATAATAACTTTTTTAAGTAATAAGTAAAAACTTGTTGTGACTCGTGTTGAAACGTTTGGGTTGCGAGCGGAGCGAGCAGGAAAATTTTTAACAAGTGTATTTCTTTGCAAACTGACAATAATATTGATTTAAAAGGGCGCCAATTCTTTTAGTGGCCGCAGCGTATATCCGACACCTTTTCTTTCTTCTTCCCCGTTCGGCGCCCCCTTCCTTTCAGCGCCTGGGGCAACTGCCCCGCTCGCCTTCCCTTAGCTACGGCTCTGGCTTCTATCTCTCAAACAAATATTTGTGAGTCCGCGTCTATGAGCAATGCCCATGGAAACAGCGCAGCACTGGACACAATTGGATGGAAGGCAAATGGTTTAATGCGCCATCTTTCACATTGGTGACATACACCTATTTTCACTGACTCTCGTGCAATATATGAGCGTTTTCAGTTACCCACACCCTGCAATTGTGGCTGTTCACATAACCATATAAATTCAATCATTATTCATCAGAAAAATACACCTTGGCAAGTCTGTTTTGTGATTCAAATATCTCATGAAACCAGCAGCAAAATCATACTTTTTTCCTTCCACAAAAAGTTCCTTCAGTTCTTGTACGACATGAACACAGTAAGCGCCATATGTAAACCTACGAAATGGTTAAGTAATGTAAATTTTGGTCTATGGTGTTCTTTGATAAATGACGTAATGATTTCCTAGGTGAACCCACTGACGTAAATAATGTATTTTCCCAGAAGAAAGCATGTTCCGTTACTTCAGACAATTGAAAGAGCATACCTGTAGAGATGGGTTTAGAAGTAAATGCAGAGAAAACTAAATACATGGAAGTGCGTCGGGACCGTAATACGACAAATTGTGGAGGCGTTAAAATATTAAATAATACTTTTGATAAAGTGGATACTTTCAAATATTTACGATAAATATTAACAGACGAAAATCATATTCACGAAGAAATTAAATGTCGACTAAAAGCAGGGAATTCGTGTTACTATTCGGTTCAAAATCTCTTGTCGTCGCGAATTCTGTCGAGGAATTTGAAGCTTAAAATATATAAAACGATAATCATGCCTGTTGTTCTGTATGGTTGCGAAACATGGTCGCTTACTCTGAGGGAAGAACATAGACTGAAAGTATTTGAGAACAGGATCCTGAGAAGAATATTCGGACCCAAGAGGAACGAGAATGGGGAATGGCGGAAGCTTCATAACGAGGAACTACATAGTTTATACGGTTTACCCAACATTGTTAGGGTCGTCAAGTCTAGGAGGCTTAGGTGGGCAGGTCATGTAGCTAGAATGGAAGAAAGTAGAAACGCTTTCAAAGTCTTGACTGGTAGACCCATAGGAAAACGACCATTAGGAAGACCTAGGCGCAGATGGGAGGATAATATTAAGATGGATCTCGCAGAGATAGGAATACAAAGTAGAAACTGGATCCAATTAGCTAAGGATAGAAGTCAGTGGAGAGCTTTTGTGAACGCGGTACTGAACCTCCGGGTTCCATAGGCCATAGAGTTAGTTAGTTAGTTAGTTACTACCTGTGATCAATGATATTCTAGGAGGCTATCAGTGTTCTAGATGTTGCTGGGCCCTCCTGCTCTCCTCTAGATACTTCAATGGATGAAGATTATTGGACGTGTTGTAAATCTTTCAAAATTGTCGGTTGTCACATCTTTCGCTCAGCAACGTAAATACGCTGTCCCCCAGGGCAAGCACTCATCTCAGCGCACCCCTGACCAACCAAATCAAAACGTTACTGCTAATATTTGCAAAAATTTGGACCCATTTGGCGGCCTCTCAATTCGGCGCCCAGGGCACAAGCCCCGTTTGCCCTAGCTGGTTAAATCACTGCTTTCACTTCAAGACCCGTCAATTACATTTCAATTTCTCAAAATTTTGGATGATGTCGCAATAATGTTTTTCTGCGTAGTATAGGCGTGCTAGCACAAATTGTTCCCTCATCTAGTCAAAACTATTCCTTCTCAAGAAGGAAGTAATGAAAAATAATTTCTTGCAATGTGTACACATTTCAATAATAAAAATAAACAATAACAACTCTGCACGTATAAACTCACACAAAGAAGATATCACTAACAATGAGGGTTCTTTATAGAAAATTTTGTCGCTCTGGGGAGAGGAATCAAAATGTAAGGGATTGCTCTTAGCCTTACCTAGGTATTTGGTAAAAGACATACTGTTCACAAAAATAAAAAGTAATCGCGATTTAATTTACGTTAACTTCGATCAGGAGGCTGGGGCAACTGTGGGAAGGGGAAGGTAAAGCACTTTGGAAATCATGTTTGATAGAAACACTGGCAACAATCGTGCCTATATCAGTTTCGTCCCAACACTGATTTGTACTTTCTTGACTAGAATGAATTACGATGCAAATCAGTTTATTCAATACTGTTGCTTCAGCTGTTAAAATTTAAATTTGCTATCTTTTCAGTTCCTTCTCTACAATATACAAACATCCGTCTCGTATCACCAGGTGTCACAGCGTTAGTAGAAGTTAAGATATTCTTAGAAAACCAGATTGTTTAGTTGACTTCATAAAATTCCATTTAATTATCAAAAAATAATAATGTTAACACGTATATCGATTCGTTTAGATATTTTAGCAGCTGTCGCATGTACAACTCCAGATGAAGTTTTCTTGTTGCATTAGAATGTGGAAATGTTTACGGTCAAAGAAAAGGTTATTATTTTAGTTTTTACACGTAACGCCATTCTTAGCCTTTTAACAGTTCTTACGTACGTGGCATATTTCACTTCCTCAGAAAAAAAGAAAAACATGCCAAGGGAACACACTTTCTTTGCGTGGAATTGGCATTCATGCCACAAAAATGTTTCATTCCCGAGTTATAACAGTACAGAGTTTACGGGACAAGGTTTAGTGAACACTCTGACTTAATGGACTTAAGTTACGTAATTTTAAAGTTTCCTAAGATATACGTATATATATATATATATATATATATATATATATATATATATAACACATGGGCTGAAAAGTCCCGGGCCTAACACATAGATGGCGCTAGTTGTATTGCAGTCACCTTGTTTTCAGTGAATACTAACCTTCACAAGACAGCTGTGAGAATTTCATGATATTCTATTCATTCGTCTGTGAGTTATTATGCTAAGAGTGACCCTACTTGTGTTAGTTTCAAAACAATGGATCAAAAACAATTTCGTGTTTTAATTTTACACTGCTTCTTGATGGGAAAAAATACCGTTCAAGCGAAGCAATGGCTTGAAAAGTGTTATGGGGACTCCGCTCCATCAGAAACAACAATAAAACGTTGGTTTGCTGACTTCAAACGTGGTCGTAGAGACACCGATGATGCAGAACGCAGTGGACGTCCAAATGAGGCAGTAACATCAGAAAACATAAAAAAATCCACAAACTTGTTTTGAATGATCGAAAAGTGAAGGTGCGTGAGTTAGCTGACATCGTAAAGATATCAAAAGAACGTGTTGGCTTTATATTGCATGAGCATTTGACTATGAGAAAGCTCTGTTCAAAGTGGGTGCCGCGTTTGCTCACTGTTGACCAAAAACAAGAACGTGTTGATGCTTCTGAGCAGTGTTTGGCCATGTTTAAACGTAACAAACCGGAATTTTTGCGTCAATATGTGACACTGGATGAAATATGGATCCATCACTTCACTCCGGAATCAAAAGGATCGGCATCTGAGTGGACAGCAACTGGTGAACCTCGTCCAAAGCGCCCGAAAGCACAACAATCGGCTGGCCTCGGTATTTTGGGATGTGCGTGGTGTAATATTCATCGACTATCTTGAGAAAGGACATACCATTAACAGTGACTATTATATAGCGTTATTGGAGCATTTGAAGGCCGAAATTGCAAAGAAACGACCGCATATGGCAAAGAAAAAACTTTTGTATCATCAAGACAACGCACCGTGTCACAAGTCAATCAAAACAATGGCAAAACTACATGAATTGAACTTCGAATTGCTCCCACATCCACCGTATTCGCCAGATTTGGCTCCCAGCGACTACTGGCTGTTCGCAGACCTAAAAAAATGCTCGCCGGCAAGAAATTTCGCACGAATGAAGAGGTTATCGCTGCAACTGAGGCCTATTTTGAGGCAAAAGATAAATCGTTCTACAAAAGTTGTATTGAAATGTTAGAGCGGCGCTGGACTGATTGCGTTGCTCTTCATGGAGATTACGTTGATGAATAAAGCTAATTTTGAACCAAAAAAAAAAAAACGGTGTTTTCTTTGTTAGGCCCGGGACTTTTCAGCCCATGTGTTATATATATCAAGATTTTAAATTCACGTCTGATGTCATTGGGCTAAAGTCTAAATCCAAATAACTATTATCATATTAACAACGTTCTAATCCTAAATTCTATTATTGCATTGATATTTCTCGAAAATTTCACGGCTTCTCTATAGACTCGTTTCGTTTGATAGTTGTAGATATTTCATATTTCACATAAGGACATCAACGCCTAAACAGATCTAGTCGAAATGTTATGGTATATACTTTCTTTCTGATCTAGGCTTTTATAATGTTAATGTCAATACTTTTTTTTAGGTAATTTCTGTGATCACAATGCACTCGAGGTATTTAACGAATCTAAACATCACTCGTATTGCACTAAACTCACTACAGCATAGCACTTACAAAAAACGAAAAACCGCCTTTTTTCTTATTCAAATACAATAATCCTGTATAATTAACTATGTTAGTCTATAACGAGAAAGGACCTTACCCTACTCGATACTTAAATATAACACAACATACCTTAATATTTACCTCATACAGTTGACCTTCTTTGACAATTAGAAACTTGAAACGTATATATATTAGAAAATACAAAAATATAGTACATCTATTATAACAGTTTAAAGACTAAATAAAGCCTATAGATTTTTTTGACTATAATTTGCTAAATAAACAGAACAACCCAAAATTTGACAATTTGATATTTTGAAAAATCGGTGTCCTCTACTGAACATTAAATTAACTTTTACGATAAACAGTTATTTTATTACATTATAAGTTTATATTTTCTCGTAAGGCTTTGGTCTCAAGCAGTGATAACGCTAGCTTTAATCTATTAAGTGGAAAGCAGAGGAACATAATCATTTTAGAAGAGCAGGTTAGATTTTGTATATTGAAAATAGTTTTATGTTAATTGACCCACATTACAATAAAATATGTGTAATACACAACCGAGTTGAGGTGCACGATGACAATGTAGCACTTCAACCCACTTAACCCCACTTGACCTACTCTATCGTTGTCACTGTTGCATACTCTCTGACAGTTATTGAAAACGTTTCTCTGGTCTTATGTATTTTTTAAAGTTACAACTATTTCGTGTCAAACATTCAACTATCAGGTCATATAGGGTAGGTTGAAATTGGAGAACACTGACAGAGGGTTCAGTAAACTCGATCCGAGTATACTTATAAAAATTCATGTATATTGGCAAGCTTCATCGTGAATATATGAACAAGCACGTCTTCCGCATGAGATACCAGGGATCGACTACCGGTAGGAGCACGTGTCATTCTCTGTTAAGCACTAGGACTTCGTTTTGTACTCGAAATGGATGATCCAATGAATTAAGAATTTGCTTTAGAAATGATTGGAATCGAATGTATGTGAATGTATGTATAGAATGTGAAATCGAATGTATGTGAATTTCAATGCAACATGAAAATATTATTGTGTTTCTATTTTAAAAGTTGATAAATATAAAAAAATGTAGGAGAAATGAAGTTAGTTAACTTTACTTATTATTTACTTTTGTAAAAATATGTACGTTGATGGGTATGTAATCGAATAATTTTTAAGGAATAGATTTAGAAATTTAAATGGAAGAAATAGGTTGAACAATGAACGCAACATGAACTGTTTTCTATTTATTTAAAGCTAGAATTCTCTGCACTGAGTAGCGTGTGTAAAATTAGGTTTAATAATTCTGTATATAAAGCATATACGTATATAATTATGATTACCAAATGGAAAATTCTTTGTTAGTTTGCTGTAATATTTTCACTTTACACCAGAATTTTAAGAATGCCGTAAAAGTAAACAATAAACTGGAGTCCTCAAGGACGGACGATGATTTACTTTAGAATGTGTGTTTCTTACAGATATGTTTTTTGGGGGTACACTGAGCCACAGAACTCAAAGACTGGGAGGCAAAATAATAAGTCTATAATGCAATAATAAATAGAATAGTATCACTAGTGTCCCCTGGAACATAGTTTTTGAAAGAAACACTGGGCGGAAAGCAGGTTTCGAAGCCTTACCGATGTGACTTCAGTCTTGCAGAACCCTGGAGCTTGAACCATCACTCGAATAAAGTGTTTGAATTACCCGCTGCTGCCGTTTTGCGTGCCTTGGGATTTTGGTAGTGTACGAATTGATTCCTGCATTCGACAAGTTTGTCTAACGATAACATCCGAGTTGATTCCCAATACTATACCAACCCTCACTGTCCATGTTGATTCCCGGACTGCTTTCACACAGTTCCTGTAGGTGTCGCTTCTCACTTGCGAGAAACCAGTTCATTGTGTGCCAGTGATGGAGTTTGAAGTGATACCAAGTGAAAAGGGCAAGCAACTGTTGGTGACAGATGGTTACAAATTTGTTTCCATAAGTGTCTCGTCGGTGGGGTTGAAAGATATAAATGTACGAGAAGAACATGTAAGTCTTTTGTAATCCTGAATTCTTTAAATTGTGTTTTTCGCTCGTAATTATATCATAATCATAAAAAAATAACTGTGGTACATTAAACCGGCAAAGACTTAGTAATTCAGTCAAAAGGAAGGCGGAAGAAAATTTGTGTGAGCGTCCGTCGAAACTTATACGCATTGAGTTAGCTAATCGTGATATCGACACACTCAAAACACGTGATTTAGTTGGATTTAGGAAAAATATTAATGCTGCTCACGCATGTAAGCTTCCGAAGTTACCTAATATCTTAAAAGAACTGCACGAAGCCCTAGAGAAAAATGCTTTCAACACAAACAGGGGTGAAAACTTTTTGTTTGTGAACGACTCAGAAAAGAATATTGGTTTCTCGTGTGGAAGTAATTTGGATTTTCTTAAGAATTCGAAAACTTTATACTGTGGAGTCTCTTTAATTCGAAGTCCAAGGGGACAAGAAAAAATCGAATTATCCAAAATTCGAATTAACCAAAAACTCCCATTTTAAAGTAAAAGCAAGGAAACAAAATTACTGTACTGTATATGGAAAACTAATTAACATGCAATGCACCTTACCTATAAAGCGCCACATTTTCGTAAGAAATTAGAATAGGCTCCGCGATTCGACATTGTGCATAATGCAAGCCAATAGATCACAAACGAATCTGTTTACTTTTTTGGCACTGTTTTAGTTCAGTTAAAAAGAATTGCACTAATATCTCGTTCTTGCAAATCATTTGCTAGTGGAGGACAGGGTTCAAGGTCATTGATATTTCTACAGAAGGGATGGACACTTCCAGGTTATTGAGGAGGTGGAGAGATGCGTACCAACCATCTGCCGGATTCTCTATAACGGGAGGGAGTCCAGTTGAGGTGGTATCAACAAAATTTCTCTATCCCATGGTCGTTTCTGGATAAGATAACAGATAAATAAAAAAAACAGTTGTAATTACATTGTTCTATTTGCAATTTGTCGAACACTGCAAATTTTTCAACTGTAAATACTTCGAATTAACCAAACAGGAGGTTCAAATGTTCGATTTACCGACGATTTTTTAACCATTGTTTTTAATACGGTTTTCAAGGGGAATAAGCTTTTGTTCGAATTATCCAATAATTCGAATTATCCAAGTTCGAAATAAAGAGAGTCCGCTGTATGTGGATAGGACTTTCAAGAGCTGCGCTAAGCTGTTCCACCAAATATTTATACTTCATGGTGTAAATAATAATAAAAAACTAATTCCCGTTGGTACTTTTTTTGCTCCCAAACAAAACCTCTGAGACATACAAGGAAGCTTTGTGCTTAATTAAAAATATCACCAATCCAGACATTATGTACGTTGACTTTGAGACCGCAATCCACCAAGGAATTGCATACGGTTGGCCCCAAACGACTATAAAGGGCTGCAGATTCTATCTCGGTCAGTCATGGTGGAGAAAAATTCAATCCTTGGAACTGTCAAATGATTTTAAATCAAAAGATCCTGAACTAGGATCACTTCTCAAATCCTTGTTTGGACTGCCTCTTCTCCCACCAGATCAAATTGAAGACTGCTTCGTAGAAGATCTAATGTCCCGCAAACCTACACATGAATAACTGGATGAATTTTTGATCATTTACTTGAGACCTATATTCTCGCAAACAGCGAATTCCCACCCATAATGTGGGACGACTTTAATAGTAGTTCTGAACGTACTACTAACTGTTGCGAAGCATTCCATTCTAAACTGAACACTCAATTTTACTCTCACCATCCAAACATTTTCCATCTGATAGAAACATTGAAGGGTGTTCAGATTGAAACTTATGTTAAAATGAGAAACGAGAAAAAGACCCCCCCCCCAAAAAAAATGCGGGCCAAACAGAACTGTATAGATGAACAAATGATTAAACTAACAGAGTCTACCATTACCCGTTATGAATGTCTTCGGAAAATCTGCTACAAGTTTCTCCCATGTACATAATTCCATTACTTATGCTTGACAGTTGCAACTTAGCACGTAAATTATGAGAGTAACAATAAAAAATTAATAAAAATGTGTAATGCATGTGAACTAGTATTTCTTAATAGGTGGTCCGCGGCATCTTTGCTAGTAATTGTGTTTCCTGACTGTTTTAGTGAATGCGAAATCTGAATCGCACGGTATGGGAATCAACTCGTACGCTAAGGCTAAATACGCACTCACCAGATGGGAATCAAGTCGTACGCTGGGGGTAAATCCACTGTCAGCTAATGGGAATCAACTCGTCCATTTCGGAATCAATTCGGTATCAGCCGAATTACCAAGCAAAGCGGTGTATGAAACTCCAGCATTCTATCTTTTATATATATATATATATATATATATATATATATATATATATATATATATATATATAGGGGAAGGTAGTACACAGTGGATCAGAAGGCGTTATTCATTTATTTATTGCACAAATTCACCTAGCGCATGTCAGTTATTCTGTTTTCACATTACACACTTATGAACGAAATGTCAACAACAATGGATGCTTCTCATTTGTGGTGAAGTGAAAAATCTGTTTTCCTTATGCTGAAGTAAAAAATGAAGTAGTAGGAGTGAATGCTCTGACGCTGTGATTTATCTTGTAATTTAGAATATCACGGACACGGGAGGTAGGTAAGAATGTATTTGTAATATAGCATTGTTTATTTTGTTCTTCTACTTTAATAGTTCCTTGTCGTGAGAAATTGTTTGGGTTGACACCAACAAGTACACAGTGGATCACATCGGTGTGGTACACAGTGGACTGATCCCTCTGTACCTCATTGTGTTTATAGAAGTTCAATGTATTTGGCATACTCGTTTAGAAACAAGTCATGGTATTGGCATTTCACGGAGCTTTTAATATCATGTTACACGTTACAGATTAATCGTTTAACCACAAGGAAATATACGCAAGGCAACATGAAAGACATTTATTTAGATGAGAGAAGCAGTGCAATTAGTGGTGGAGCAGGGATATTCTATTAGCAGCGTTGGTAAATTGAAGAACATTGCTTACACAACTTTGAGCAGATGTGTCAAAAAAATAAAAAAATACCAGGTGACAATGTTAAAATGAAGTCAAATTATTCTGTACGACAAATATTCACTTCAGAGTTGGAGCATTTATTTCCGAAATACATAAAAATGTGCAACAAGATGTCTTAGCCTACGTTGCCGTGAGGCGTTTGGCATATGAAATTGACAAGAACAACAATATATCGATACCTGCATAGTGGGGAAAAAAGCAAAATTTCAGGTCTACAGTGAATCGTAATAAAGATCTTAGTATTCGAAATCCCTAAGATGTGTTGAATAGCGTCAATCTTAGACTCTCAAGATTGATGTCATTCAACAAACACAATGTTGAGGCATTCCTCAGTAATTTACGTAACTTATCTACAAAATATCCCAAATTCTGTAGCCTTTCACGTATTTTCAACTTGGACATGAACTAGAACAGATCAGACATCCAAGAAAGTAATAACAGAGAAAGAAGCCAGTGAATAAAAGGAGTTCAAATTCAGCAGCAATCTGAAGCAAAACGGATAAAATAAAGAAAATGATTTTCAGATTTCGTTTCTAAGAAGTGAGAAGATACACGAAAGTTTCGTCCACCCAAATAATCCAGATATTTCACCCACACACAATATTTGAATAGTAAGACGGCTTCCAAAACCTCTTATTGTGAAGAATAAAATACTGTCTGTTAATATCAGGTTGCCGGTAGAGTTCCATGGAATTGATCTCCGCTAACCTTTTGAAGTTTCAAAGGATGATATTGTCGAGCTGGACATATATTTTTGTCGTCATAGTGAAACTAATAATTTGCATAATTAGACTAATTGAATTCAGTACAGAAAGTTAAAGTCTCCATTTTATAACAAATTGATTATGCTATTGTGCATAACTACTAAATTTACTAATCCAATATCAAAGATTCTCTGTACAAGATATCAATTTAATTGTCTAAAAAGTTTGTTTTATAACAGTCGTTTGTATTGTTTATTTTGGTAATCAATTTCTGAAATTAATACTATGCTATTAAGATGCTTGTAATACTTCGATTCTAACTATTATTTAGAATTTTAAAATTTACTTTGTATTGTGAGTAATAAAGATTTTGACAATAATGTTTAAAATTTTATGTAGATTTGGATATTTTCAGATGATGGGCCCCTATCATACGGTTTCTATTCATTACTTTCAATACATTGTTCCTTTGATCCACTGTGTACGCATATATGATCCACTGTGTACGATGGTTGTACACAGTGAATCACTTTACAAGCATTAGCGTTAACTGTAACTGTAAAATACAGACCAGCGCTTCATATTAATAAATTACTTACGAATGTAGTGGAGACATGTGTTCATGTTCTACACTAAACAAATTCCAGTAATAGTTGCATTAAATGGATTTATGCTGAAAGTTTTAAAAATTGATCCACTGTGTATATATATATATATATATATATATATATATATATATATATATATATATATATATATATATAAGGGGGGGGCTGTATATTAAGATATAGTATAGCAGAAGATAATTCAAAACGTGAAGATTGGTCCATATCGATGCAGAATCCTGCTCCTCAGACGAAAAACCTCCATATCGTTACCCTTCTAAGCGCATGTCATTCTTTGTCTTATTCTTAAACTGAGAATTTTAAGTAAAATCTTTTTGGTGAGGTATGTACTAGAGAACTGTCTGGTTCCGAAGTTGTTCTTTTTAGCAGTCTTTGCTAATTTAACATCCGTTTATTTTACAGTAAGTCAAATCTTAAATTTGTGGTCTATTGTTTAAGACATGTAAAATTGTGCCGTTTTAAGACAAGCGTTTAACGAATCTCTTTTGTATCTGTTCTATCTTTGAAAGTGGGCTTCGGCTACAACACTCCACACTACAGATGCATGTCATAATTTTTGTATAACTAACACATCATACAACCAAATATGAATGACAACATTGTTAAACTTCTTGTATTGGTTAAGGATACATCATAAAGTTTTTTAGTATTTCTACTTATTAATTGTAAATTCATTAAACAAAAGTACTTTTAAACATCAAATGTTATTCCTAAGTCTCTTATACCTTTAATATTTTTAAATTACATAATTTTTATATCGAGTCACCATATAGGTTTGTTTAGTTATTATATGACATTGTTTTGTTTATAATAAGATATTGTTTCTAATAGCCCAGCAAACTACTTCATTTAAGGAAATTTGAAACGAATCCGCGTCATTGAAATTTGATATAATTTTATCCAATTTTAAATCATCAGCATCAATTAGAATACAGACATCACTCTTCAATTTTGGCAAGTTTTCCACAAGTGTCTCGATCCTCTTTGAATTGTTTTAATATCAGTTATCAATTTAAATGTTCTTCCTGGTACTACTACTACCACTATTGACAATAATAATAATAATAATAATAATAATAATAATAATAATAATAATAATAATAATAATAATTATTATTATTATTATTATTATTATTATTATTATTATTATTATTATTATTATTATTATTATTATTATTATTATTATTATAACGAAAAATATTAACAGTCAGAAACGTTGATATAGTTTAAACTCGAAACGAATAATTTATATATTTTCAGTATTGGCGGATCAGTGATACCAGAGATCTTCCTTGAAAGGAGTAATGAAAGTGTCGATCCTTGCCTAGTTGTACTCTCAGTATTTTTTTCTTCCAAAAGTGTGATATTAGATTTAACTAAAAGCTGTGTGGTTGACTGCATGTTGCTACAAGTTGCTTACTATTCCATTTTTTAAAATTGTTTATTAAAACTCATGTAGCCTTCATAATGAAGTGCTCAATAGGAGTACATTTAGTATTAGGTTTACTCTAATAAGTGACCGTTTTACTCTGATTTAGCATACTTTAGTTTCCATTAAAAAACGTTGATTTTACGAAAATTACGCTTGACGGCTGAAGGCTACTTTCAACAAAGCCCTTTTGTTCAAAATGATAATAGCTATCAATTGAAATATATCAATTAGCTAAACATTTCTCCCAATATGTTCTAATATTTATAGTAACGTAATTTTGTTTTCTTCAGATCTGCAAGGGTAGAATATCAATTAAACGAAACTAAGAAATTACGATCCGAAACAACAATATACAATCTAAATATTAACGAAGATGGTTGCAGTGTAAAATCCAAGGCTGGAGAATTGTTTACACCAGTGCTAGTCCTACACGTTTTCTAATTACCTACCCTAAGCGTAGCACAATATTTCGTTGGCGCCTCAAAAAGAAGCAAAGAAAATAGATTGTTTTTAACTATTTTTCTGAGGAGATGAAGTATGCCACTTAAGTAAGGACACACTTGAGAAAAGTAAGAATGGTGTTACGTGCAAAAACAGAAAATGTTTCTCTTTGTTTGCCCAGAAGAATTTCTAGAATCCAATGTCACGAGAACTTCTTCTATAGTTTTAGATATGACACTTGCTTAAATATCGGAATAAATTGACATGTGTATTTACATTTTAACGTTTTATAACGTCAGCTTACATCCAAGATTTTGGATAATTCCTTGACTGCTTGCAACATTGTGAACACCAACTTTGTGAATTGCAACAGACAATGTTTGACGGATATCTGTACTTTATAGCAAGAAACAGGACGAAACTCGTGGAATACACTTTTGTTCGGAAAATTAATAAAACAGGCACTTACGTGTCTGGGAATGTTATTTTACTATTTTCAGTAAATGCTGGAATTGCCCTCTGTCGCTTCGATGCAGTATATCATAACTGCCTTGTCGCGACAAAACGCTGTAGCTTGAGTTACATTGTTTTGTCGCTATAAGCATTTTTGAATTTCCCCCACCGATACTTATGTTCACCAGGCCCAGCATTGAGCTGAGTCAAATACTTTTGAAAATAAACCAAAGACAATTTCGATGTAAGTATTAAATTAGCCGGTCTGTAGCGACTTTACGGTACTTTTTCCCAAAACTGCTCCGCCAAAGTTACAGCGTTTTGTCGCGACAGGGAAGATACGATACCGTAGATTACGAAACAGTGTCTTCAAATCTACGGTCTTCATGATGTCAAAAATATGCTAGAGTGACGTAGACAAATGAAGTACCACGGTTATTAATAATAATTATTAATTGTTAGTATTTTTTTTATATCAAGATAAATACATTTTTAACGAATCCGTTGTTGCGAAATCCTTTAAATGGGAAATATTTTCGTTTCTTTAAAAGGTAAAGGAAAATGCTTCTTTTCAGGCCAATTCTGTTATCACATTTATCATGATTTTTCAAAATCTAATTTAAACATCTCTATTATACTTAATTCACTTAAAACAGCAGAAACTCATAATCAACACAATGTATACCTATTTATTTTCTGAGAAGAGGACACATCTCAGAACTATAACAGAACAAAAGATAGTTAAATTAATATTCATTAGAATAAATTAACTTTCTTTGATAACTAAAATGTACTTGAAACATATGTTTTAAAAAAATGTAATCAATAGTACACCATTTATATTTGGTCTAGGAATTAATTCGTGCGGGTGGACAAGAGATGGCGCAACGAACGGAGCGTCCCACAGTTCCGTGTATACACACATGTGTTGCAAACCCCTGTCATCGCGTATCGTTCGTAGTATAGGGCAGTGGATTAAAGCGTCAACAACACGAGTTTGTAGTTAAGTGAACATGGCGCAATTTTTGCCTGATAAAGTGTTTTTGCGGGGTGTCCTGCTGCATTACTTTAACATGCAGAAAAGTGCGACTGAAAGTCATCGTATTTTGGTGGAAGTGTATGGTGACCATGCTCTAGCTGAGCGAGCGTGTCAGAAGTGGTTTGCACGGTTTAGAAGTGGTGATTTCGGCTTGGCAGACCAAGAGCGAGCTGGACAGCCAAAAAAATTTCAAGACGAAGAATTGATAGCATTGCTCGAGCAGGATTCGTGTCAAACGCAGGAACAACTTGCAGCAGCATTAGGCGTTGATCAAACAACAGTCTCCAAACGCTTGAAAGCCATGGGAATGATTCAAAAGATGTCACATTGGGTTCCACATGAATTGAAAGACAGAGACGTTGAAAGACGAAAAACCATTTGCGAATTGCTGCTTCAACGACAGAGCAGAAGCTTCTGCATCGAATTATTACGGGTGATGAGAAGTGGATCCATTACGAGAACCCTAAACGAAAAAAGGCCTGAGTGAAACCAGGTGAACCAGATCCATCACAACCAAAACGAGATATTCACTGTGCAAAGGTTATGCTGTGCATATGGTGGGATATGAAAGGTGTGGTGTACTATGAGCTGCTGCAACCGGGTGAAACTATGAATGGAGAACGTTATCGACGACAATTAATGCGTTTGAAGCAAGCTCTGGCCAGAACACGACCAGAATGGGAGAACAGACATGATAAACTTATTGTTCAATATGATAACGCTCGCCTACATGTCGCAAAACCGGTCAAAACCTATTTAGAAAATGTCGGATGGGAAGTTTTACCCCACCCGCCGTATTCACCAGACGTTGCTCCTTCGGACTACTACTTGTTCGATTGCATGAACAACGATTTGATTGGACAGCGGTTTATTTCTTCAGAAGATATCGAAACATGGCTCTCTGACTGGATCGCTTCCAAGGATGAGGACTTCTTTCGCCACGGAATCCGTACATTGCCTGACAGATGGGCGAAAGTGGTGGCTAGCGATGGACATAATTTTTCTTAAGGTATTTATGTATTTTGTGTTTGTACTACAGCTTCAATGTGTGCGTACCAACCGCACGAATTAATTCCTAGACCAAATAACAGTTTAAAAAAGTGAAATTTGTAAACTATAGTGACTATCATTTATCATATAAATAGTGCAGACACCACAAAACTAGACAGTTTGGTATTAATAATTTCGTTACCATCTACTGAACATTAAGCTAACTTTTACTATAAATAGTTATTTTCGTGCCATCTATTGAACATTAAAGTAAGTTTTACGATAAATAGTTATTTTCATGACAATATAAGTTTATATGTTACTGTAAACTCTTTCTGGTCAAGCACAGACGATACAAAGTATAATTTTTTTCTAGAGGAACCCAAGGAATGAAAGTCATTTTTGAGGGGCATGCAATTTAATATTTCACAAAAATAGTACTTTTATATTATTTGACCTACAATAAAACATGCTTAGGGAGCAGCTGAGGAGTGGAAAGGCTTGCTTCTCTATTTTTTCGAAAACTTATAGACCCTAACAGTACGTTGTATATTTGTATATTTTTTACTTGTAAATCCTTATTTCATTAGGGCGTAAGATATTTTAATATATGTACTAGGCTGATTATGTAATTCGAAGAAGAAAAAGAAAAGAAGTATGTTAATTATCATTTTGGTATAAAAAGATATTCATATGTTTTATATGTTTTAAATAATAGCATTTTGTAATGTCGTTGTCAGGACAACAAAATAAATCAATAAATGGATTTTTACTCGACGGAGTTGGTTTTTTAATGGCTCAATAATTGAAGAAGAACCGTTCTAAATTGGTGTCAAAACACAGGCAATAGGTTGTATCGTTTTAGAAGTAAAGTAAAAACGAGCAATACTGAGCAGGATATTAATTGTGCCATCTTAAGAAGTGGCAAGATAATATCTCGAAATATCACGAGTGCTACCTACGGATAGCCAAAATAGTGATATGAATGTTCCAGAAAACATGATGGATATTTTAAAGGGAATATCGGAACAAATTAAGGAACAAGCTCGACGAAGTGACGAACAGTTTGAGAAATTAGACCAAAAGATGAATCAACAGATTAAGGATCAAGCTCAACATTTTGACGAGAAGTTAGAGCAATTGCAACAATATAACGATGGCAAATGGGACCAAATACAACGACAGTTAAGTCAAATGAATCAGCAAATTACAGTTAGGTCCGAGCGTTAGGCTGAAGAAATGGCCAAGATAGTGCAGAGATTCAACGAAGTTCAAGACTCTGTAGACATTGTAGAAACAACGGAGAAAGCAAATTTTGAATTTACATTAGTGGAATTTACGGAGTTTTCACAAAAGCATACTGCCGTATTGGTTGGAACAGATTATCCTAACTTTTCTTTTCAGTCGAATATTTTTGATTGTCTTATGGATGCTGCGTGTAATGATGATTTTTGTATGTATCAATGTGCGAAAAGTTACGACCGTTTTCGTCTAGTGAATGCATTTGATTACTTGAACTCACAGTATCATGTTGAGTACATATCATGTGATGATACTAATCCTGAAGATGAAGTAATGGTAATAGAATCATTTAATGGAATGTACACGACTTTGGTTCATGTAGCAGGAAGAAAGTTCATTCCAGTATTCATGAAATTCAGAAAGAAAACGTGTGTTCCCACCAATGTTTGTAGTGATTGGCCGATTGAGTTGAATCTGTCAAACTGTACATTCAACGAAAAGACCAAAATGATGTTAGTAGACAATCCGATGATGCTTTCACAGAACGTGATGCAGTGCGTTGGTTTCCTTCATCCAAGTGTGATATTGCAACATTTTGAAAGTCCATCGATTGTGCAATGCAGTAATAACCTGAGCCAAACAAACCTTAATCGAAACCAAATTCGATACATTCATGTGAGATTAAAGTGTGATCCCAATGTACAAGATGATGTTAAATTAACGAGCAACGGTAATGTCACCGAACCTAATTACAATAGGAATAGAAACTGTGGTAGGACAGATTACCGTGAATATTGTAGAAAAAATAGGTACAGACACGACATTTCGCCACCAGTAAAAACGAATGAGAACTGAACCTAATTTTACCGGTAAGATAACCGAACCGAACCTTAGTAGTAACAGTAATAGTGATTGTGAAAATCAACCTAAACGGTTCAGAATTCTTTTTCTTTTATTGAATAAATAAATAAAAAGAAAAGTCCGTCGAGCGTCATAATATACAACAGTACGTTGTATATTTGTATATTTTTACTTGTAAATTCTTATTCTATTAGGGCGTAAGATATTTTAAAATATGTACTAGGCTGATTATGTAATTCGAAGAAGAAAAAGAAAAAGAAATATGTTAATTATAATATCGATATAAAAAGATATTCATATGTTTTATATGTTTTAAATAATAAGATTTTGGAATGTCGTTGTCAGGACAACAAAATAAATAAATAAATGGATTTTTATTGGACGGAGTTGGCTTTTTATTGGCTCAATAATTTAAAAGAACCGTTGTAAACTATGCTTGAAGATTACCTTCTTCAACAACGCCATTTCGTTCAGAATGACAGGTATCCATACAAATACTGTTTATTCTCTAAACATGTTCCCCTGTTATATGTTAATAGTAACGTTGATTCTTTTATTCAGAGCTGCAAATAGTATTAATGAAACGAAACAGAGCACTTTCGAGCCGAACCCACAATAAGAAACCGAAATACCAACGAAGATATTTGCATTGGAAATTCCAAGGCTCGAGAATGATTGACATCATTGATTGTCCTACCATTTTTCTGATCACGATACCTTAAGTGTAGCGCGATTTTTCACTGGCGCTCCAAGTCGAAGTAGAGAGAGTAGTTTCTTCGGAACATTTTTCTGAGAAAGTGAATGCGCAACATAAGTAAGAACATATCTGAGAAAAGTATGAGTGGCGTTATGTGTAAAAACAAAACAAAGCAACAAAGAATGACATCATAGGAATAGAAACTGTGGTAGGACAGATTACCGTGAATATTGTAGAAAAAATAGGTACAGACACGACATTCATCATGAACAACCTATATTATCATGATGGAAAACTGTAATTAGGCATCCGCCTGTTGTTTTCTGAAATAAATAAATAAATAAATAAATAAATAAATAAATAAATAAATGACGAAAACTTCCTTTGCCTGGAAATGTTGCGAAAATCCAGTATCAGAACCTCTTCTCTAGTTTTAGTTGTGGTACTTGCTGAAATATGGGAACAAATTAACATTTGTGTTTAAATTTTGCCGGTTAACAGTTAAAAAGCACTTTATGAAATTAGCTTAGAAACCGAGTATTCTGAATTTTTTTTTGACTCCTATCAACATGGAGTACAGCAACCAACACCAGATAAGGTATGACGGATGCCTGTTAGCTAGAATCAGAACGAAACTCCTCGAATTCTCTTTTGTCCATAAAGCAATTAAAATCATTCAATAGCCATTCTGCAAATGCTGATTGTATTAAGGTAATAAAATCAAAGAAACAACCTGTGTTTCAGACAATGAATTAATATCAGAAAGCCACTACTCGGTATTACTTATTGCTTATCTATAGCAATAAAGGCTAAATAAAAAAAATCGTTTATTTCTGTGGCTTCTAGCTTGAGTAAAGGGTTAATGAAGGCGAAAACTATTCTTAGCACTCTGAATGGAGTTCAAAACATGGTTTTTGATATCCCTAATCGTTTTTGCTCTGTTTAAACTAATATTGAAACCGGAAATAAGAGTAAATCCGAACTACCTGGAGTTTAGGTAGAGTGTTGTGTATAGCCATGGTATGATGTGTTGAAACGCTGAATGCTTTGTAAGAAACCACCTGAAGCTTTCTTTTCTATCTCTGTTTTGTCGCGATTAAAGGTGAATGGTTTTTTGAATCGATTCCAAAACACTGCCCTTTGATAACATTCACCGTTTATGCTCTACGAAAATCAGTATTGGAACCGGAAGCAGTAGTATATGAACCACTTCCGTTTTCTAGAATGTTGTTGGATAGTCATGATATGTTGCGTTGAAACGCCGAGTATCTTCTAAAAAAGAAACAAAGGAAAGAATAAGAAAAGAAAAACGAGAAGTTTACAGCTATCTGTTACCGTTTTTGTTCTAGATTAATAGTAGACCATGAAACCGGAAATCGCTAATTTTAACAACTTCCGCTATGAATAGAATGTTAATGAAGAAGATAAAACATATTCCTTTGATGATAAATTGATTACAAAAAAAAAAAAAAAAACGCAACTTGATAGGATTTACCATTTTGCTCTACGGAAATCAGCATTCAATGGGGAATACTAGTAAATTTGCAGCATTTCCGGCTACGGTAGTGTAGTTGATAGTCATAATATGTTGCCTTGAAACGCTGCATCGTTTGCAAAAACCCACTTTTGCTTTATGTTACTTAACTACAGCTTTAACGGAGCTGATAGGACTTACTTTTGGGACAGTGGATTGATTGCAAGAAAACGCATCTGTGTAATATTTATCATTTCTACTCGAAGGAAATCAGTATTGGAAAAGGAAGTAATAGTGAATTTGAACCACTTCCCTTTTCAGTATAGCATTGCGAATATTCAGTGTATGTAGAATCGTTTGCACAAACAAACTTCTCGTTATTTGTTACTATCTTCGTTCTATGATGGTAAACATTAACAACAAATTTGCACCACTTCCGGTGTTGGTAAAGTATTATGGATAGCAATGGTATGTTATCTTGAGAAGCTGGGTGCTTAAGACTGCTTCTCTTTATCAGTTAACATTTTGGTTCTCTGTCCAAAAAGTTCAAAAGGGAAGTGTTTCATTTAAACCACATCCGAGTTTGATTGAAAGTTAATAGGGGAGATGAAAACTATTGTTTGCAACTAAAATTGGTTGCAGCAAACTGCATCTGGATATCTCTTACCGCTTTTGATCACATACTTATTGACAGCCGGGCGAGCGAACGGACAGATCGACGGATAAAGTTGTTTTATAAGACTTCCGACACATACGCATAGCATAGTTTGGAAGCTTAATAAACCAAACCATGTGGGTATATTGATTTTAGATTTGTTAAAGTATTTAACGTATGACTCCCATTATAATGTGATGAAATCAAAACAGAAAGACAAAGTGGAAATAAGCAATACAGGAACGGACACTTATATTTATCATATTTACACAAAAGATGTGTACAAAAATATGAAAGATTACTTACTATTATTACTATTATTATGAAAGATTACTTATTATTATCAATTACTTCGATATGAATGATTATTCTTAAAATAATAGATACGAACTACTTCCATTATAATGTACGAATAACTAAGAAAATTTCTTGATGCAATGAAAGATGAAGTAAAAGGTGGTATTATTGGAGAATTTGTTAAATTAAGATAAAAATGTACTCAACTAAATTACTGCAGAGATTTTAAAAGAAAATTCGAGAAAGAAAAAGGTTGAACGCGAAAAGCATTAAAGAAAAAAGTAATGCCCTGTATATAAGGAAATCACATATAATTAATATAAAGACAGTTTGTTTAGTCAAAATAAATATTACAAAAAGATAAGTTTAGTAGAAGTTATAATCACAGGTTATATGGTACAGAAGTCAATAAAGTCGACCTAAGTTGTGTAGATGATAAAACATACATATTTGAAGATGGGATAAACACCTTGCCTTGGTCTGTTTATAAGATTTAAGAAAAGTAAATGTAATATGTCTGAAGTTATAGTTTTAATAGTTTTATATAGAAAAATATAACTTTTTTAATGAATAAATGTTACGAAGTTGTATTTATAATTCAATACGCTCATTAGTAAATTAATAGATAATTTGATGCAATATTTCTTGGTAAAATATGATTGTAAATTCACTTAAATGATGGTCTTGAACTCTGTAAGATCCAGTATTCCTGACTCTTGTTTTAATACTCATTGCTTTTATTAAAATTTTATATGTTCAATCTATTGTCATCACAGATAATTTAGTGCACTATTTTTATTTTCTTAAAATTTGCTGATGTAGTACTTATATATAAAATCACTTAAATACGTGTTTTACGGAGTTTGTCCGTGTACCAATATACACTATGCGATCAAAAGTATCTGGACACCTGGCTGAAAATGACCCTCCACCGGTACTGCTGGAATTCAATATGGTGTTGGCCCACCATCAGCCATGACGACAGCTTCCACTCTCGCAGGTATACTTTCAATCAGGTGCTGGAAGATTTTTTGGGGAATAGCAGCCCAGTCTTCACAGAGTGCTGAACTGAGGAGAGGTATCGATGTATGTCAGTGAGGCCTGGCATGAAGTCGGCGTTCCAAAATATCCCAAATATGTTCTATAGGATTCAAGTGAGAACTCTGTGCAGGCCAGTCCATTACGTGGGATGTTATGGTCGTGTAACAACTCCACCACAGGCCATGCAGTATGAACAGGTGCTCGATCGTTTGCAAAGACGCAATCGCCATCCCAACACTGGGAAGCAAGAAGTGCTTAAAACATCAACGTAGGTCTGCGCTGCGAGAGTACCACGCAAAACAACTAGGGTGCAAGCCCCCTCCAAGAAAAACACGACCACACCATAACACCACCACCGACGAATTTTACTGTTTTCACTATACACGCTGACAGATGACGTTCAAAGGTCATTTGCCATACCCACACCCTGCCATCGGATCTCTACATTGTGTACCGTGATTCGTCACTCCACACAACGTTTTCCCACTGTTCAATTGTCCAATGTTTACGTTTCTTACATCAAGCGAGGCGTCGTTTGGCATTTGCCTGCGTAATGTGTGGCTTATGAGCTGCCGCTCGACCATGAAATCCAAGTTTTCTCACCTCACGCCTAACTGTCATAGTACTTGGAGTGGATACTGACGCAGTTTTTAATTCCTATGTGATGGTCTGGATAGATGTATGCCTATTACACTTTACGACCCTCTTCAACTGTGGACGGTCTTTGTCAGTCAACAGACTAGGTCGGCCTGTACGCTTTTGTGCTTTACGTGTCCCTTCACGTTTTCACTTCACTATCACATCAGAAAGTGGACCTAGGGATGTTTACGAGTGCGGAAATCTCGCATACAGACTTCTGACTCAAGTGATACCCAATCACCTGACCACGTTCGAAGTCCATGAGTTCCGCGGTGCGCCCCATTCTGCTTTTTCCGCGGAGCTGATGACTACTGAGGTTGCTGACAATGAGTACCTGGCAGTAGGTGGCAGCACAATACACCTAATATGAAAAACGTATGTTTTGGGGTGTCCGGATACTTTTGATCACATAGTGTATATTAGCTACTCTCAAATGCAACAATACAGTACAAGCAAGATACTGTTCAACACTCAATTATGGCGATGGTGTTTTTACTTCACATTTTTAAAAAAACATAGTTGAATTAATATTTATTACATTAAAGTAACTCTCTTGGAAACTTAGAGTAAAAAGGGAATAGTATGTCATTTATACTAATGGAAATACCTCTCGTATATTTCCTTGGCTATCATTAGTTATATAAATAAATAAAATCGTCCCACAATATTGGGTTAATTCTAATAAATAAATTTATTGCAATCTTCTGAGCACTAAGATAAATATTACGAGCAATAGATATTGTATGATAATAAATTTACATTTTCTCGTAAATTCTTTCTTCTCAAACAGTGACGAAGCCAGCTTTATTTGTGGCTACACAAGCGGACGAGCAGAGCCACTTTTAAGCTGAAGCTATTATTTATATACCGAAAAAAGGAGTTTAGTATTACCAATTCATCATCCACCAACATGGACACGAATTCCTGCACAAATAGATGGGCACCACTATATCTATAATCCCCCAAAACTCCGTAACTCTTTTTTAAACATAATAATTGTGTTTCGTTTGCACTAGAAACGCAATCACGGGAATTCCCACTGTCTGGACCTTCAATTCTTCGGTATCAATCTCCCAAACGAATATATATATGTGTGTGTGTGCGTCTATGAGCATGGCCATGAAAACAGCACAGCTCTAGACACAATTTCATGGAAGTCAAATTGATTAATGCGCTACCTTTAACATTGGTGACATACATCTACTTTCACTGATTCGTGCAATATGAGCCTTTTCAGTTGCCCATACTCTGAAATTCTGGATGTTCACATAATGGTAGAAATTCAACCACAGTTCATGAAAAAATACACATTGTGAAGTCTATTTTGTGTATCAAAAGTCTCATGATACCCTTAGGAAATTCATGCTTTTCATATAGAGATATGTCCGTTCTTGTACGACATAGACACAGTAAGTGTGAATTTTAGCGTACGAATTGGCTTCAGTAATGTAAATTATAAAGATTTATGGTGTTCTGTCTGTAGAAGACGGAATGGTTTTCTAGGTGAAACCATTGACGTAACTATAAAGAAAAAACAATAAAGTTCTGGAGGTTTTTCTGCCCACCACCTTCAAACATCAATATGTCACCTACGACGTACCTAGAAGATCAAAAATAGTCCCCATCAGCATCGAGGACATTCTACTGACATTCTGGAAGGCCATGGACTCCATTGCTGTACAACTTGGTGGGCCTTGGAGCGAAGAAGGTATCGCGTTTACTAGGGATTTGAACTGGTCTCCTCTAAGGTGATTGTCCAAGAAATGGAACAGGTAATAATGGGGCGGTGCAATGTCAGGGGAATTTGTCGGAGGCAAAAGTGTTTCCAAACCAAGGAGGACAATGGTTTCCCGGGTCATCCTAGCCACGTCGAGCTTAGTGTTGTCGTGTAGCAGTAGACTTCTTTGCTGTTCAGAAGTGCTGGCTCAAGAGTTTTAATTTTTTTGAACACGGGTCAACTGCTGACAATACACAGTTGTATTTAGGCTCTGACCAGCTGTTAACAGTTCCCGATGATAATACCGCGAGCAGTCCACCAAACACACAGGAGGATCTTCTTTTGTTGCAGTGCTGGTTTTAGCTCTTTTGGGACCTGTTCATGTGATGCTAACCAATGATGATGGCTGCTTGGAGCTTGGCACAGGGCCTACTTCTCATCACATGCCATCGCCCTGTCCAGGAATGGCTCCTTCCTCAAACGAGTCAACAAAGAAACACAGGTGTCTCCTCGCAGTATATTCTGGCCCGAAGTCAAATCATGTGGGACCCATCGACCAAACTTGTAGAGCTTATTAATTTGAAAGAGGTGCTGCCGACTGGTCTCTTCATTCACACTGAACTGTAGTCCCAGTTCGTCACATGTCTGGATACTGTTCGCTTCAATTCTTGCCTGAAGATTTTCAATTTGTACGTATGTTGGTCTACCGGGATGTGGTGCGTCTTCGAGTGTTTCGTCACCGTCCTTAAACTTGTTTAATCACCGCCGTACTCTCCACGTAGTCACGACATCGTCACCAAAGGCGTGCCATATCTTCTGCTCCGCTGCAGCGGTGTTTGACCCATTTTTGAACTTGTACACCTTACACGCCCTTATGACGCTCTGTGGAGGTCCCATGTTCAGTCTGTCCTTACGAAAGTTCACGGTGTAACTGAACTGCCACAACCAGGTAGTATGTTGGATATACCCACACCAACAACTGACCTTCCCCTTATCTCCCTCCGTGTTCAACTCACTATGTGAGGGCCAATTGAATGTAGACCTGCAAAAGAGCAACAGAACTTTGTTACTTTTAAAGTATATTTTCTAGCGGGAAGCATAGTTCATTACTTTCCAGAATTTAAAGAACCTTACCTATGCTCTATTATATTCTAGAATATTAATAGTGTTCTAGGTGTTACCTGGATTTTCCTGGTCTCCTCTAGTCACTTCAATGGCTGAACGTAACTAGTGGTATTGTAAATCTGAAAATATCGTTTGTAAGAACAGCTTTCACTTCAGAGCCTGGCACTCAGAGTTAAAGTATCCTAAATGTGTTGAAGATATCACACTAGTGTTTTTCTATGTCGTAACGGTGTGCTAGTACAAATTGTTGCCTTACCTTATCAAAACTATTCGTTTTCAAAAATTCTTATATGATAAAAACGTCGTTGCAACGTGTAGCACATTTTAATAACAAAAATAAACAATAAAAACACTACACGTAAACAATTATCACAGTTAACACAGCCCCAACAATCCCTTTCAAAAATTTTTATCGAAGGAGGAGAGAGGAGTCAAACTGTGAGGGTCGACATTATTTGCTAAAAGATGTATTTTTTACAAAAGTAACAAATAATTCCAATTTAATTAACCTTAGCTTCGATCAGGGAGAAGGGCAAGTGTAAAGAGGGGAAGGGCGAAGCATTTTCGGAAGTATTCCTGAGAGAAATACTGGCAATAACCATGTCTCTATCACTTTTCTCCAAGACTGATTTATACTGTCCTATTTTGAATCAGCTCAGATTCAGCTTTGATTTCGAGCAATGATGCGACCAACACACAATGAAAATAATTTTATAAAGTATTCTTGTTTAAGATGTTAAAATTTAAACATGCTACATTTTAGTTTTCTTGGTATAATAATCAGACATCTGTCACATATCATCTGGCGCAGGTTGGTGCTTACAGTGTTACTAGTAGTCAAGAAATTTTCAGAAAACCAGGTTTTAACGTTGACATTGTAAAATGCTACTTAACTGTGTATTCAGTGTAAAGACATCGATTTATTTCGATAGTTTAGCACGTATCACATCTAATACTACGGGAAAAGGATTCATGGCATTGGAATTTGAAAACATTTTCAATCAAAGAGTTTTCATAATTTTTTATTTCTTCACGTATCGGCATTCTTTCCCTTCTCACGTTTGTCCTTACTTATGTAGCGTATTTCACTTCCTCAGAAAAAATATGTCAAAGAAATACACTTTCTTCGTGTGCAATGGAAATTCGTACCAAAAACACGTTTTATTCCCGAGTTATAACAGTTCAAAGCTTACGAAACATGATTTTGTATTCTCTCTGACCAAACGGACGCAAGTTACGTTATTTTAAACTTTCCTTATATACAGTACATTTCACGAACGATGAAATGTACTGTAAGGTCAAAACCAAATAACTTCCAATATTTTTACGACCTTCTATTCCTAACTATCATTGGAGTAATACTTTTAAAAACTTTCACGGCTTCGCAGTAGGCTCGCCCCAATTGAATGTCTTAGATATACCAAATTTTAAATTAGGGCATTAATATCTAAACATATCTCCATGTATTATGATATGGACTTTCTTGCTATTCTAGATTTTTATAATTTCAATACCAACCATTTCAGAGTAATTTCTGGTATCACAATGATTTCGCGCTTTTTACCTAACTTAAACATCCCTGCTATTCCACTAAACTGACTGAGAAAGAGAACTTCCAAGAATAGAGACCGCATCTTTCTATCCTATTAATTTGACATTCTTTACCATTCTTGGCCACATCAATTATGGATAGATTTCACACTGTAGTTGCTGTAATCGATTAAACATATGTAAAATAACCTTTATTATAATCACTTAAATTTCATTGATATCTAAAATGAACTTGAAACAAATATTTTAAGAAATGAAAGCAATAGTACACCAATTGTAACAGTTTAAATAGCAAATAATGTTTGTAAATTTTATTGCTTCAATTTGTTACACGATTGCCGCATTCGCCTGAAAAGTTGACAATTTTGTATTAACAAATTTATTACCTTCTACTGAACACTAAACTAACTTTCACGATAATCAATTATTTTGTAACACAACTTTAGTGAATTCTTTTTGGTTATACACAGACACTAGTTTTAACTTCTTGGAGGACAAGCGGAGAAACAGAGTCATATCTAGGAAAAAGGCCATTTTTTTGTTCCGAAACTAGCACTTTTTAAACTATATTTGACCAACATTTAAAAATGTATCGAGCACATGCGAGTTTGGCCGTACGATGCCACCGTGACAATTGTTCCACTTGTCTCCCAGTAGTATCGTCACTATTTCATTCTCTCTTGTACAATTGACAGATATGTTTTTGTGGTCTCTTGTAGAATTTGGTAATTGGTAGCTCAAACTATTCCTGTCAAATATTCAATTGTCAAGTCATATAGGATAGGTTTAAGTTAGAGAACATTCACAGGTGTTCAGTAAACTCGATCCCTCTGCACTTACTCAAATTAATATATTTTTATAGCTTATTTACGAATATGGTTAACAAACACGTCTTCTACATGAAATGCCGGGGATAGACTCCAAGTAGGTTCACATATCATTCTATGTTAAGCAGTAAGTCTATCACTTTATGCAAGAAATGAATGATCTAATAAATGTATAATTTGCTTTAGATACGATTGAAATCGAATTCATAATTGGATTTCAATGCAACACGAAAATATTATTTGTTACTATCTTAGAAATTGACAAATAAACGAATATACTAGAAAAAGAAGTTTGTTAACTCTACACTATTACTTACAGCATTACTTCGTTTTTTATACGTATGTAGTCAATGGGTATGTAACAGTATAAGTTTTAGGGAACAGATTGAGAAATTTAAAATGAACAAATAAGTTGACTAATGTACGCAACATGCATTTCTTTCCACTTGTTCAATAGCTTGAATTTTTTATACCGAATAAAAAGCGGCGAAAATCTGTCTTCAACATTGGGGGGGAGGGGGGGCAGTGAGATCCTTCCTTTTTTTGTTAAGCCATGCCCAAAATATTTTTGAAGTTGAAAAACCATCATGTGGAGGATCAGGGGCAGAGTTTTGTTTAACATTGGGAGGCAGGCAAATTTGAGGCTTATTCTGGGGGGAGAGGATATCAATTTCATCTCACTTTCCCTTGTGGGAATCCGACACAAATCATCACATTTTTTTCCCCAAAAGAACATATTTGAAATGGGATTATTGGGGGAACAGTCCCCTCCAGTTTCAAGATTGTAGTGGACATGTCCCCGTCATACCCCCAGGATTTGCGCCAGTGCGAATAAAGTATGTAAAATTAAGTTTAATAATTCTGTGTGTAAGACATATACGTATATAATTCTGATTATGAAATGGCAAATTCGTCATTAATTTTCTTTGTGATATTTATAATTCACATATGAATTTAAAGAATGCCGAAAAAGTATACATATTGCCCTCAAACAGTTCTGCCCGTAAGGACGAAGGTGGATTTTGCTTTCGAATGTAGGGCAAGGCAAGTTTCTTCGCCTTGCTGATGTGACTCCCCTTTTGTAAATCTCTATAGCTTAAGCCACAACAGGAATAAACTACTTGAATTACCAACGAAAACGATGTATCAGACAACCACAGCTGTCACATAAAATTGCACCATTTTTTCTCTAACATGTGTAAGACCTTATATTAATACACTGTGTATTAACTTATAGTAAACAAGAATACTATTAAAAAAGTGAAACTTATTTCATATCGATGCAGAATCTTATTCCTTCCAGAAAAATCTCAATATCGCTATTGTTTTAAGCACACGCCATTGTTTGTCTTACTCTTAGAGAATTATCTATAAAATATCTTGGGCTAGATATGTATTGGAGAGTTTGCTGGTTTCAAACTTCCTTTAATTCTTAACCAGTTTTGGTAATTTAACAATCGTATATTTTTCAATATGCCAAATTTTAAAATTGTGACCTGTTAAAAATTAAAATTTAACTGCCTATTGTTTGATCTTAAAGCAAGTATTTAATAAATCTATTTTGTGTCTGGACTATCATTGAAAGTTTACTGCGGCTACAAAAGAGCTCACTACAACAGATGCATGCCATTGATAAGCGGTAAGAGTTAACTCCATGGAGAGAGTAGGGCAAAACACTTGCAGAAGAATGTCTGGTATTAACACTGTCAATAACCGTGCCTGTATTACTTTTCTCCAACACGGATTTGTACTGTCCCGACTTAAATTAGATCACAAGTAAAGTTTCTCTCCCAAGAATCGGGGATTCGGAAACTGCGCATATATTTAGATAGAGTAGGGCCGCGAAGAAATACTGGTGAAATATGTCGGGCAGACAGCAAAGGATAAATCCAATATGGCCGCCCGAAGGTCATGCCAATTGACTTTTGCAAGCAACCTCTCATCCAAGTGTTCGAACATAGAACATTTGGATCGTAAACCACGATGTTACCTGTGTAGGCACGGTGCCAGAGTTGGCAAAGGCGATTATTGTTATATATATTATGGTTTGCAAATCCGAACTGGGTTGACCGGAGTCGAGAACATAGTCCAGCGAAGGTGATGGTGTGGTGTGGCATATCAGACACCCGCATCATTAGGCCATTTTTCATTTACAACACCTTAAGTGTACCACAGTATATGATGCTGCTTCAGGGCCTTGTGTTCCCTGCCACACTGAACGTTGATGGCATTTTTCCATCTTATTTGCAGCACGATAGAGCCCCTTCACACTATGGACTTGGTGTCCGTAACTGGTTGGATGAACAACTGCAAGGGGATTGGATTGGTCACCGTGGTCCCGTGGAGTGGCCGCCCAGATCCCCTGAACTAACGCCCCTTGATTTTTATCTATGGGGACATCTTAAGCAGATAGTGTATGTTGAGACAATCCGTGATTTGAGACACCTGGAGGAACGCACCCAACAAGCCTGTGACCAAATTTCTGGAGACATTCTCCTACGTGTGCAGTCAGAGCTGTTGCGGCGACTACATTTGTGCATTGCACGGGATGGACAACACGTAGAACATGTGTTGTAGCATTCGGCATCAAGGTAATTTCCCACCTGTGAACATTAATAACTTCGAAACTAAACAAGATATAAAAAAAAAAACAAATTACACCACTAAATTCCTGAGTTCAAGCTAGTGTTATTTGATGTGCCATACACCCCCTTACCATTTACAAAAATTGACTTGAATCCAAAATGGCAGATTTCAAGATGGTGGCCATGAATGACCTACACTCCAAAAGTTGCGGCCTCTCATCAAACCTCTGTTCCCAGAATCACTTTTTACTTTTTCCGTCGATTTTCCAACTTATGCAGGTGTCCAAGGACTTTTGACTCACCCTATATATATATATATATATATATATTATAACAAAATACTTTGGATAGATTAATAATTACCTGTACCTTGGGCAGAAAGTGCTCATACATGTGCACTATACTTAATAGAATGTTAATTTAATAATAACAAAAGAAGAATGTTTTTAATATATGTAAAATTATTATTATGGGATAGTTGTTGCTATGTAAATGTTTATGGATACCTAGTCAGCAAGTTTGTGTGCTTGACAGTTTGAAGGAAAATATATTATAAAGTATATCAGCTAATAAACCATTTTAGCAACGTTCATCGACGTTATCTTTCAATAGAAAAGGTGAGAATAATGCTATATAATTATTAAAGAAAATTTTTACATGCAAACTAATACTACCACTCAATATTTGTATATCTTACTTAGACGGACCAGGTTGACGACTACCCTTGGTGAGTCGTTATAAAAATTTTGGTTTACCTCACCCGGGAATTTTCATAAATTCTATACCCCGAAGCAAAGTAAGGGTGAATTTACTTTTACAATTAAGTTAATGAATACAAATTTGACCATATTGAGAAGTGGTAGAATAATCATAAGGAAAATGGACACTGAAATAATGGAGAATGAATCCACCAATAGTGACAACGGTGAACCTAGTGTAACATCAAGAATGACATCGGAAGACCGAATCTTGCTAGTCTTACAGCGGCAATTGAGTCAGATGTCTACCGAATTAAAGCAGACGATAGAACATAACTCTGAAGAATCCAACAAGCAATACGAAGAATTAAAGCAGACGATGAAGCATAATTCTGAAGAATTAAGTAGACGAATAGAACAGAAGTCTGATGAATCTAACAAGCAATACGAAGAATTAAAGCAGACGATGAAGCATAATTCTGAAGAATTAAGTAGACGAATAGAACAGAAGTCTGATGAATCTAACAAGCAATACGAAGAATTGAAGCAGACGATAGAACAGAAGATGGAACAGAAGTCGGATGAAACGAAACAATTAATTATTCAGACGATGAGCGATATTACCTCGCAATTCGAGGAAAAGTTAAAAGGAATATCGGAGGAATGCCAGGGTAATCACAACCACCTGAGCCAAGAAATCAGTGATATAAAAAAGGATTTAGAAGTAACCGAATCTTCTGTTCAACAACAAAAGATCCAGGTCATCAATAATGCTAACAACATACGAGCAAATGCGCAGTCGATAGCTACGTTACAGGAAGAAATTAGAATGCTACAGGTTAAGGACAACACATACTGTAATAACATGTGTAGTGATCGCTTGGAGTTTCCCCACTCACCAGAGATGAATTCGCCTTCGCCAGGTGTCTGATGATGATATTATATTGGAAGAAATACATCCGAAGAGTACAGATGGGCGAAACATAGATGGTGTAACGACACATCACGTCATGGATAGGAACTATCACCCAATAAGTACACGGAATGATATAAGGAAGGTAAAATTAAGTGTTAAGATGAGTGAAATTCGAGCTATGAGCAAATTCAGTGGTAAGTGTAACGAGAATGCTACTTCTTTCTTAGAGAAATTCCAGGACGAATGCAATATTATGTGTATAGATAGATCACAATATATGAAATTAATTCCTCATGTATTACTCCCACCTTGTTCATTATGGTTTAAAGCAGTACGTGATCACATCAATACATATGATGAATTCAAAGCGGCACTGATCGCAAATTATGAAAATGACTTTTTGCTTGCGAATAGAGATGCCACCATTAGAAATCAACACTTCAATCCTCGATTGCATAAATCTATTGTAGAGTTTGTTGTAAATACATACAACGAATTAAAGGTCGTTAATCCATTGCAATCGGAATCGAGAATAATAGCATCGATTCGAAATTTGCTTCCATTTAAATTGCAACAGATCTTATTTTCCACACAGTGTATGAGTTTCAACCATTTATTAATGCTTGTCCAATGCTATGAAACTCAATACCATGCTATGAATCAACAAGCAGGAATGGGTAAAAATAAGAATAATTCAGATCATTTTGTGCCTCTTCGGAATTTAAATATCCGAAGTGTGAATAATACGGAACATAACCTAAGCCGAGTATACTCTAGCAATCAAAATGAGCAAAATAGGCAAAGTTATGTAGGGAATCCGCCTAACCTAATTAATCGTAGCAATCCATATGTTAGACCATATAATCAAAATAGGTTTAAAAATAGACGAAATGTATGGCGAAATTCTAGGAATACAGCGAACTACGTAGATAAACGTAATGGGAGGACAAGAGATGGCACTTCGCATCAAGATCCAGGTATTGAAGTAATTTCTGTACAGAACAGTAATACGGGACATAATCATGATTGTGCAGTACAATGTACTTTATTAGAATCGTATGCAAGTACGAACGTAACCTGATTACCGTTAATGAAATTAGGTTAAACCCATATCAGTTATAGATTCTTGTGAACTTTTATTTTCAATTTTATGAGTTAATGTTGATAATGAAAACGACTCTTATGAATACTTGAAGTGCTTAGATATAGTTTTAGATAGATTGGAAAGTTAATTTTCAAATGATTTTAATTCTCTCTTGTTAATGTGAAGAATTATAATTCGATTCATAAATGATTAAAAGCAAAGGTTATTTATATTAGATTGATTTGTGTTGAAAACTTAACTGTCAAAGATTATGTTAAGAAGAAGATCTATTCTATAAAACTAATTATTCGACGACTGTTTTTATGAGCTATCCTATATATTATCCGAACAAGATTCTTCTTTATTATGACCTCTTAGTGCCACGATGTATACATTAGAATGCAACATCTAACTTATTTGTTATTTAATGCGCCCTGAAAGATTAAACATTATTTATAACATCACTGTTTTAATAATGATCAAAACTATTAATCATAGTAATTTGTGTTTCACCCTCGTTAATTATATTAACAAGCGACGATGTTTTTGATAATAATGAAATAAATATAATTAATGTAATAAAAGATAAGTATTAATGAAGCATAAGATTTGTTATAAATGTATCTATATCTATAATATGTAATGAAGATATATACGAGGTGTGATCAAAATATAAAGAACATATGTAATGTAAGAATACTATCGTAAACGGACCAGTGGTTCTTGAAGATAAAAGCCAAGCTCACTCATGACTTTTATATTCAGTCCATTTGTCGGGCGGCATTTTTATATAACAAAATACTTTGGATAGATTAATAATTACCTGTACCTTGGGCAGAAAGTGCTCATACATGTGCACTATACTTAATAGAATGTTAATTTAATAATAACAAAAGAAGAATGTTTTTAATATATGTAAAATTATTATTATGGGATAGTTGTTGCTATGTAAATGTTTATGGATACCTAGTCAGCAAGTTTGTGTGCTTGACAGTTTGAAGGAAAATATATTATAAAGTATATCAGCTAATAAACCATTTTAGCAACGTTCATCGACGTTATCATTCAATAGAAAAGGTGAGAATAATGCTATATAATTATTAAAGAAAATTTTTACATGCAAACTAATACTACCACTCAATATTTGTATATCTTACTTAGACGGACCAGGTTGACGACTACCCTTGGTGAGTCGTTATAATATATATATATATATATATATATATATATATATATATATATATATATATATATATATATATATATATATATATATATATAAACAATGGTCCGTCAATTATAACACTTTAGAACTAAATAATGCTCATAAATTTTGACGACTCTCATTTCTTAATTGAACAGGACAACCCCCCGAATTGGAGAATTTTGTATTAATAAATCCTTTGCCGTCTAATGAACACTAAGCTAATTTTTACGGTTATATAACAGGATAATTTAAATGTTCCCTTTTTAATACTTGAAATTGTGTAGTTTAAAAATCAAACTTTCAAAATTTGTTTTAGTCATAATACATTACTTAACCGTATATGATTCACTGTTATTCATAAAAAAGTTCGGATGTAACAAAGAAGAAATAGATCTAATACCTAATAAAGAAGAACGATATATATTACTCATAATGAATATAGGAAATAGCAAATTTAAATTCATGGATGCTCCTAGACTTACGGCTTCTAACCTAGACAAATCATAATCAAATGTAACAACAGGTCAAATGGCTCATTCGTAACACCTCTATCCTAATGAAGAACAACTTGAGTTTGAAATAAGAAAAGGTGTTTATCTATGCGAGTATGTTAATGATTGGGAGAAGTTTAGAAAAAATATTAATCACCAAAGGAAGCATTCTTTAACAAGCTTAATAAAACAGAAATCAGTGATAAAGACTATGTACATGCAACAACTATTGGAATAAATTTAGGGCAAAAAACTTGAACAAAATGAATTGTATTTAAAAAGTGATGTGTTATTACTTAGAGATGTGTTTCACAATTATAGAGAAATATTTACAAAAGCTTATGGATTAGATCCGGTTGGTAAATGAGAGCATCAGGCTTAGCTTAGAATGCGATATTAAAAGGATGAAGGTAGAATTAGAACTATTAAGTGCATATAATGCGTTTTCAATGATAGAGAATGTCATAAGATGAGAAATTAATCAATGTTCAAAAATACATGTAAAGGTGAATAAAATATATATTTATGATTATAAAAGAAAATGACAATGATTCTTTCCTAATGTACATGTACATAGACGATAATAAATTGTATGGCTGGACAATAATCAATATCTAAAGTGTAAGCAGTGGCGTATTTAGGGAGGCTTTTGGGCTTAAGCCTCCGAAATGTTACTTACTATAGTAATATATGAAATATCTTGCAGAATTTCCACATTTTCAGGCAAAGCCCCCCAGAAAGTTTGCAAATCCCCCGCTGAAACAAAATCGTAAATACGCCACTGAGTGTAAGGGATCGAAGTTTTTAGATAACGTACAAATAGCAATAAATTTCACAAATATAACCAACATTTACGCTACACGTTATAGGCCTATATTATATGTAGATATTAAATATCAAACAAAGAACTATCACGTAAAACATCCCTTAGCTCCTCAAAATATATGCCACTTGGCTCCAAACAGTCTAAGCTATTATCAGCTCCATACAATAAAGAAACAGTGATTTCCTATCGAAATTTAAACCTATGCCTGTTACTTGGATTAAAATTAAAAATACCTCAAGTAATAGAGTTTAAAGTGTCAAATTGACTAAAGAACTATATTGATCTAAGCACACAGATAAGAAAAATAAAAGAAATAGTTTTGAGAAAGATTTTTATAAGCTGGTGAAAGCTCAATTTTTGGAAAAACAGACTAAAATATTAGAGAAAGAGTTAACATTGAACTAGTAAGTGATGCAAAAAATATGAGAACTTTCTAACGAAACGAAACTATAAAAGCACCGTAGTGTATATAGAAAAGGTAGCAGCTCTCCGTATGAAGAAGATTAAAATATTATTTAACATATAAGTATCGTTTCAGAGTGTGAATCTAAGATTTCCAAACTATAAGAATTAAAGAATCTCTAAATACTGAATCTATAAGTAATGGTTGCAATAGAGTAATAAGATGCAAATAACCTGTTCCTCATACAATGAATTTATATCAGAAAGCCATTACTCGGTATCCCTTCGAGTCCAAAACCCGCTTCTCGATACCTTTGATCGCTTTTGCACCATGGGAATTAATATTGAAACCGAAAATATTAGTAAATTTGTACTACTTCTGGTTTTGGTAGAGTGTTGCGGATGGATATTCATCATTTGTTGGTTGGAGACACTGAAGCATTTACAAAAATCGACTTGATGCTATTGTTTCTGTGTTTGTTACGTGGCGACAAATATAGAATCGTTTGCTGTATCGATTTAAAAAAAAAAAACTACACCTTGATAGCATTCACAGTTCTTTCTATGGGAAAATCAGTACTGGAACTGGAACTAGTAGTAAATTTTAGCCAATTCTGTTTTGTAGAATGTTGTTGCATAGTCATGATATTTGTCTTCAGACGCAAAATCGCTTAAAACAGCTCCTAGCTCTCTGTTACAGTTTTACTTGCATACAGTTAAAAGTTAAAATCGATATTGAAACTGGAAGTAATAGCTAATTTCAATCACTGTGTTTTCATAGTGTGTCGTGGATGGTCATGTTATGTTGTCTTCAGATGCTCAATCTCTTGCAGAAACAACTTCCTGCTATCTGTCATCCTTTCTATTACATAGTAGTAAACGGTGAGACCAGAAACGGCTAAATTGATTGCCGTATGTTGATGGCGTTTACCGTGTTTGCTCTACAGAAATCAATATTGAAACCGTAGTACTATAACTTTGAAGCACTTTCCGCTTGTGTAATGTTGTTGATAGTCATGATTTGTTGTCTTGAGGCCCTTAATTGTTCGCAAACCCCTGCGTCTTGTCATATGTGACTTGAATACAGAGTTAATGGAGCTGGTGAGACTTTTAATTCTATCTAAGACACTTCATAGATGGGAAATAATTGCATCTCGGCATTATGATTCTCCTCAATTTAATACGTGCAAACTACTTCAAATAGCTAAGAAAATTTGTTAGTAAAAAGAAAGACAAATTTAAAGGAGCAATAATAGAAGAATTTACGAAATCAAGTTAAAATATATTCAATTAAATCGATTCTAATCAATCTAATAAATAAAGACCTTAAAAGTAAATTCGATAAAGGAAAATGTAAAAAAGTGAAAACAGTAAAAGAAAAGTGTATCGCGCAATAAGCTCTCATAATATAATCTTCCTTAATGCATAGAAAGACTGATGTATGAAAAGAAATATTATAAGAAGACAAACCTAATTAGAAGTTATATACACGAGTTAAATAGCGTAGAAGTGAATATAGATACTCCAAGTTGTGTAGGTGATACAAAATGTATTGAAAGATGGGTAAATACTTTCTAATCGTGTTTTTATAAAATGAAAAAGTAAATGTAATTTGTATGTATTTATAGTTTTAGATACAAGTTCTTTATAATTAATGTATTGACCAACATTGTCATGAGTAATTTATGAATAGACAATTTGGCTCGGTATTTTTTGATAAAATGTGTTTATGAACTTGTGTATAGAAATTCACTTAAATGATGGTCCTGGACTTGTTAAGATCCAGAAGTTTAGACCTTGTTTTAATACTCACGGCTTGTATTAAAATTGTATGTGATTTTTAATATGCTCAATCTAGTTCAATCTTAGATAATTTAGCGCATCATTGTTTCGTAAAAAGTGTTATGGAATTTTTAAATATAAATTGGCTTAAAATATATGGTTTAGGGCAGGGCGCAAAATTTCTGGTCGCCAGGTCACCATTGGCGGCTAGAAATTTAGAGCTGTCGGCCGGTGTTCCGCGGGAATGGTTTCGTCATAAACTCAATAAGCTGTGCACTATTTGTTTCGCAAGGAAATAATGGTTACACTGAAGTAATTGAAACTAATTGAATCAGACACTGAAAAAGATTTCCAGAGAAACCTTCATTACGAGATTCCCAAATTTACCTCCAATTTTCACATTTTGTGCAGTTTTAGGGGTCTACCTAAGTACTGCTTCATGTAAGAGAAGCTTCATCAGTCTCAACAGAATTAAAAGTGCCTGCACGAATTCACTGAAGACTGACACACTGGTTGATGTGCTGACAATTTTATCAATACCCCTTCACTTAAGTACTTTCATCAGAAAACTGTAACTGACAACGGGTATTTCAGTGCAGCGAGAGAGCATTACGAATTCGTGAAATCTTAAGATATTTTTAACATAGGTATATATGAGTTGTCCAATTCAAAATTGATTATCCTTATTTTAATTGTGTGATTTTTAAATGTTATGCCCTGATCTCACCAATATCTCTTTCGTTGTCAAACCAAAGTCCGTGGGGCCTGGGGGACCTCTCATGATTTGTACGTGAGAGATACTGGCAACCACCAGTTTTGAATTCGCGACTTTGAAAATTTGCGCCCCAGTTTAGGGAATGTGCCGTAGTACAAGAGTACATCAACTCTCAGCTCTAAAATACTGTATCATCAACATACTATATAACAACCAATGGTGACCTCAATTGAATCTCTTAAGTACTATAATGGAACAAATTATAAGTGAGTATATATTTATTACATTCAATTAACCTACTTTAAAAGCTAAAATTAATATGCAACTTGTGTATTAGAAAACATAAATAATAGTACTTAATTAAAACAGTTTAAATACCTAAGAAAATTTGCAAATTATTTTAACTCTCGTTGCTATCTATATGGGATATTTATCCCAAAAATTGGACCATTTTGTATTAATACATTTGTTGTCCTCTACTGAGCACTAAGCTAATAAAAACAATGTATAAGTTTATATTTTCTCGTAAATTCTGAATCCTCAATTAGTGACTAAGCTACCTTTCTTTCTGGGAGCACAAACAGAGGAAGTCATATTTTTTTTTTAGATGAAACTATTTTTTATACACCAAAAACAGTAGTTTTCTATTACCTAATTATCATTCTCCAACAAGAACACGATTTCCTGCACAATTAGCGTCGCATCTGCAGAAGGGATCAACTGAATCCATATTCCGAAAACTCTGTAATTCTTATTCAAGCAATATATTTGTTTTGTTTACACCAGAAGCAGGTTTAACTGCAGTATCGCCGGACCAGCCTTAGGAAATTTACCATGTCAATTGGAGAATTTAAGCTTGAAAGGAAGAATGAGTGAAAATCAGATAAATGGAATAGGAAGTGTTAAGAAAGTGGTTGTATTTGTTAGTTGTCTTTGATGTTGTAAGCGACACTGTATGTGGATGCGGATGGACTATTTCGCGGAGAGGTACACTTGATTTACTATAAGGACCCTATAAAATGTACAGAAAATTTTATGAAAGTATTTAATTTGCTCATTTCATTTTGAGAGCAGAACCCAATCAACAGTTACCAGTCTTTTAACCCGTTCCCCCTCCTCCAACCCAACTTACTACTACTCCTAATACTACTTATACTATGGATCCGTATAGTTAAACAGCACGCCTAAAGTTACGTAATCTAAGGAAACTTAATGTAATCCAATCACATATAACGGAATGCATTACATGTTGGTGCATTTTTCGATTTTCAAATTGGTCCGACGATAGAGCAGTAATGCCCAGAAGTGCAGTCGTGAGAATTCACACGATCCGGGTATGATCCTACCAAACAGATATTTGTAAGTGCACGTATATGAAAAATGCCCATTACAACAGCGCAGCGCTGGTCACAATCTCATTTAAGACACATGAATCAATAATGCATGACCTTTAACATTGGTGACATACACTTACTTTTACTGACTCTTATACAGTGAATGAGGGTTTTTAGTTGCCCATACTCTAGAATTTTGGAAGCTTACACAACAATATCAATTCAATCACCGTTTACCACAAAAATACATCTTGTCAAGTCTGTTTTGTGCTGCAAATGTCTCACGGAACCAGCAGCAAAATCGTACTTTTTTCCTTCCATATAGAGTTCCTTCAGTTCTTGTACGAGATCAGCACGGTAAGCATAAAATGAAAGCATTCGAAATGACTTATGTAATGTAAATTTTGATGTATGGTGTTCTTCTCTTTCCTGTGGCAATTATTTTCTAGGAGTCTAACAGTGGTTTAGAGGCTGCTGGCTTCTCCTAATCTTCTCTACATACTCCAACGGTTGAGCGTGTGTAGAAGTATTGTAAATCTTTCAAAATTTTGGTTGTTACAACACTTTAAGCTTGAGGGTCTGTCAATCACATTTTCAGTATCCTAAACGTCTTGATGAAGTCGCAATGCTGTTTTTCTATGTAGTATAGGTCTGCTAGCACAAATTGTTGCCTCGTCTAGTAAAAGCTATTCCTCCTTAAGAAGGCACTAATGATAAACGTGTTCTTGCAATGTGTAGCACATTTTAATATTAAAAATAAACTACAACACTTCACTTAAACAACTAACACAGAAAAGACAGTACTCACAATCAGGCGTCCTTCAGAAAATATTGTGGAAGGCATAAGAGAAATCAAACTATGGGGCTCTGTACTGTGATATTAATTGCTAAAAGACGCACTTTTCACAAAAGTGAAAAGGAAATCATGATTTAATGTACTTTAGGCTTGATCAGGGGAAGAGTAAAGCACTTAAGTAAGTATAGCTGCTAGAAACACTGGTAGCAACTGTGCCTGTATCAGCTTCCTCAAACACTGATTTGTATTGTCTTGACTTGAATAACGTATATTACAGCTTTGAATTTGGTCAATGTTTTCAGCCAGCATACAATACAAATATCTTTATTAAGTATTCTTGTTGTAGATGCTAAAATATATATTTCCTAGCTTTTCATTTCTTTCCCTATAATATACGGATATAGGTCACGTATCACCTGGTGTAGATTGGTGCTCGCAGTGTTACTAGAAATTAATAAATTCTCTGAAATCCATGTTTTAAAGGGTTCACTTCCTAAGCTATTATTTATCTACCAAGCAATACAATGTAAACACATCTTTCGTTTCAATATTTTAGCGTGTGATCTTCAACTGCAGAAAAAGGTCTACGGTCAATGAAAAAGTTCTCGTCTTAGTTTTACACGTAACGTCATTTTTAGCCTTCTAACGTGTGTCTTAAGTTATGTAGCGTATTTCACTTCCTCAGAAATATATATCAAAGGATCATACCTTCTTCGTCTACAATTGGCATTTATGCCACAAAAAATGTTTCATTCCGGAGTTATTGAGAATGCAGACTGTACGGCACAAGACTGTGTACACTCGGACCTAATAGACGTAATGCACTTTATTTTAAACTTTATTAAGACTTAAGTGTACATAAATGGTATTATACAAGTAGCATTGTGTTAATTTTCGAGTATTTTTTAATTAACTTAGAGAAACAGGGATTTTCGTTTTTGAAGTTCTATTCTGCAGTCAGTTTAGTGCAATAGAGCAATGTTTAAATTCGATAAATACCTGGAGGTCATTGTGAGAACAGAAATTACCTCAAAATAGCATTGATATTAACATTATAAAAGTCCAGATTAGAAGAAAGACCATACCATAATACCTCGAGTAGATCTGTTTAGATTTTGATGTCCTTATTTAACATTTGTAATATAAGGACTATCAAATGAAATGAGTCTATAGAGAAGCCGTGAAATTATCGAGAAGTATTATTGCTATGGTGTAGAATGAGAATATCGTAAATATGATGAAAGTTATTTGGATTTTGACCTTAAACCAATGACTTCTTACGTCAGTCGTGAATTTAAAACCTTAAAATATATACATATTCACCAATTTTCTTCGTTTCACCATTACGCTCATTATCAGCATCACCGTCTTCTTTAGCCTGAGAGCATAATCTTGGGACGTTAAAAAATATAACAGGATCAGTGTTGTCAACCCAGTTTAAAGTCTCACAAGAGACAGAGGGGCGGGTTATTATAATCTTGAAATCAATATGTTAAGAGAAAATTTAAAATACATTTGATAGTACTGATGTTCTATAGATAATGCAAAATAATTTCATACTGTGGATATTTGAATCAGTGTTGGTTATATACTAGATAGGAGACTACAAAAGTATTTCAAGCTACACTTTGTTCATGTGAGGTGACAAACTCGTCTCCTAGTGACTATCATAATTTGCTTATTAGGATCTTTGGATCGATATCATTAGATCTAAGTCAGCTGCTGGGAGACGGTAGCCGGTAACCACTATGATAGGAATTCTGGGGGTGAAGACTTAAATGGCAAGGAATCTCAGTGTGTGTAACGGGGGTAAAATGAACTGTCTAGACGTGAAACTTCGTTTTAGGGAAATCAGTAATCTTCCTTTCCGTCGTTGAACTCGATCGAGGCGAAATAGTTGGTAGTTGGGCGAACTCTATTGTGTAACTTGGGCAGTAAAATGAGTTTCCTGTATAACCATTATACATATATTCAGCTAGGAAACGAATTAGTAGATGTTTCTGGTAGGAAAGGACCATCTCCATTCCAGGTTGCAATAGTTATTATGTGATGAATGAGTGGTTGTTTAGAAGCAGCCATAAAAAAATTATGTCAGCAAATGTTTGTATGGTGACAGCAGCCTTGGTTCCAAGATCCGTGGCTCCCCGAAGTCTAGTAAATCCTTTCTTGAGACGAGAGATAATGCAGCCAAATTTGAAGGTATTCATGTAGGTGAGAAGTGAATGGAGATGGAAGTCATTGTACGGGGCATTAGACGCGCTACCTGTTGTGCTGGGCCTAGAAGGAGCATCCTGATTTGGTGGTGGGGCCATATGAGTCAGTGGACAAGTTGCTACATTAGGAACGGAGCTACAGGCAGAGGGAGGAGATTTCTTGAGGGCACCTGAGTAGGAGCGGAAGACATGACAAAGCGATAATTTGTTGCGTGGTTCCTACCGCAGGTTGCACGGGTTGCTACCGTAGAAGATACTAGTTGACTTTGCCCACACTTGACACACTTAGGTTGAGCTTTGCATGTGTCTTGTGAATGATCAAGACGCGGCAGCGGTAACACTGCAGAACACTCGGCGACCGATAAGGATCAAATGTGAGTTTATAATGAAGTAATGCTGTTATGTTGTAGATATCCTGAAGTTTTCTCGAGAGAGATGAGAAAAGGGGGAATGATAACTTTATCTCTACTAGTGGGGCCCCGACAAGACATTTGATGAATCATGAGTGGCTTAAGGCTTAGGGTGATTTATTCAGACTGGAGATCAGCGACGTCTGTATCAATGGATACTTTGTGAACGACAACATTCAGGGGATGGTCACTTTTGGCGATGCCAGTAGTATATTCAGTTTCAGTCTGTTCGCAGTAGAATTTTATGGTTGCAAATTCATCCCTTGAGGATGCCTGAATCGTGATACGCTCGTTATTATGCCCAACCTGAGTCGGTTCTCTGAGGGTTTTGGGAAGACTTTTGGTAAAGTTGTAAGTGTTTTGGGTGCCGTAAATATAAAAAGGTGGTGGTTTAATCTCTTTGGTTGATTTGGGTGGTGCCTCTACTGCAGGAGAGCCGTCAACTGTGAGGGCTGAACAAGTTTGAAATGTGTTGCTGATTGGTAAATCAGGGAAGACAGATGAAAGTTGTTTACCCAATGTGGAACCCAAGGACGAGCAACCAGGGTGTAGTAACCAGGGTGAAGTCCATGGCATTGTCGTCTTGCGGTGGAGCAAGGGATGGGACATCAGTTGCTGGCGGCTAAGTAGCGGATGGTAGTGGCCTGTAGTAGCGTCGGAGGTGGTGGGCCGCCCTACCGAGACAAAAAAAGTCGTCAGACCGGTAATGAGATCTGTTTATTTTTTCTGATGGTACCTCTGACTTCTTTTTCGAGATGACTGGGTTGAACGTAGCCATCGTAGGAGCTGAGAAGGGGTATAGTGTATTCGTTTTCAAGAAGGGAGAGACACGTCATACTCAGAATTGACTCAATATGAAGGGGTAAAATTGAATGTAACGTGTGGGGACGCCCTCTCCCTTTAAAATATATGTCCCTACAGTTCTTAAAAATATACAACGGGCAAAGATAGGCAGAGGAATGGCGTGAAGTCATGCCATTACCTATCGTCCCCCAACCGTTTTAGATCCACTTACCCTTGTCTATAATTGAATTAATGTGTTGAGTAGAGAAAATCCAGACAATAATTCGATCTTGGATTAGTTTAGGTCTAGTACAAGTCGAATACCAGATACGTGTTAGTAGGCGTCGTTGTGATGAAAATATCAATTTGACCTGGGGTTAGCTCAAGTCTATTACAACGCAAGCATCAGGTATGTGTTAGTACGCGTAATATCAGTAATAATTTGAATTCAGTTTTCAAAGAGAAGACTTAAAAATGAAAAATGATCGATGAAAAAATAAATGTGAAGGATGCCAGATAAAAATGATGTTAAGATCTCGAATTTAACTCGCTCGGACCCTGGCGATCGTATTAATGAAAATAACCAACCACTTCAAAAATGTAGTAAACTGAAACACACTTTCCCTGTATTCACTTTCTGTTTATACAGAGCGTGAAAATCAAGTGCAGTATAAGTAAACATTCCCTTTAATATATATTGCAGAACTTTGAAATACTAAGCAACAAAATACCACTATTTTAAAGAAAAGAAAGAAGCTAAGTTAATCCTGATCCGACATATGACGTACAAACATAGCGGTCATTGCTTTAAGCTCACGATTAGCAGACCGAAATTCAACCGGAAATTTTGACTAGTTGAAATCATCGCATAAAGGAAGAGAAGTGTTCTACATAATGAGCTAACAATGGAGTGTTTATTCTAGCGCAATAATAAAATCAGTGGAAATATTCATTGCAGTGTGAATACCACCTTCACGACAAACTCGAATCCAAGTTTTAACCGTCGACATCTTCACTAAATTGATGTAATACATCAAGTATTTCTTGAGAATGTTTTGTCTCCCGGACGAACAGACAGACGGACAAACATGGTTTTGACCCCTGGGCTGTAAGAGTTTAGGTTCTTAAACCAAATTTCTTAAAAATAGGAAAAGGAACTGTTTGTTCCATTGATTGAAAAGAACTTTTATGATGAGTTCGTAATACAAGGTACAGTGGCAGGGAGAAAAACGGAAAACCAAAGGAAGCTACAGTTGATGGGCGGTATTAAAATACGGTGTAGATATACTTACAAGACGAAGGAGCTAGCTGAAGATCGTGGTGCATATTAGCTCCGCAGTTTCCAACAAGTGACCTGTCAATAATAGGACAATTCCTATCAGGATTATGAACACGTATTTGAAGTCAGAACTGTTGATTATCCTTCAAACCAGTAGTACTTTTGCAAGAAGGGAGGTGTCAATAAGATACATTCGATGGCTGCATCGTTGACTATTGGAGGAATACGAAAATTTTATCTGTCACATTGAAATATGGGACATATCCTATGGATCATCTACCACAAAGAAACAAAAAAAAATATTAAGAAACATTATCTGTTATTAAATAAGTCTTACAAACTGAATATTAAATTACCGTAAAATGCATGAATACTCTGAGGTAAGAGTGATTGAGAAGTGGGAAAGAAAGAATCCGTGTTCCTTGCAAAAATATGTATTAACCAAAAAGAAATCCGTAGCAGCCACTGCCAAATTGCGAGATCAGGTATTTGCATTGCTGTCAGTTTTATGAGATGAATCTGTCGTATTTATGAATCTCTTAGTTTAACTCTGTTGCTTGAATACTATGCGAAAGGAGATTGCTGCTACATATGTATTTTGTACATGTTACATTAACTTTAGGATTGATTTCTGAAATAATGTCGTATGAAAAAATACGAAGTATTGAAACTGTATTTTCACCATAACAAAAAACTCAAGAAATTATATAAAGGGGACATCTCTTGGTCCGTATGTTAAAAATATTGTTAAGGTAAATAGCTAAGGTGCTAGTAAGTTTTTAAAGAAAGCATTTTAGCCAGTTTCACTGTATAAGGTCGAAAATTAGTATAAATGAAGAAGAATCTAGCCTTTCTGTATAAAAGAAAAGATCTTATAAACATTTGTTTATAAGGAGAGAAAGAGTAACAATAAAATTTGTTCAAATAGAAAATATATAGAATCAGTTTTGTACACTACAAACTGATTAAAATAAAAACTTGAAATTAGACAGAACATAGAATTTGTGACATAAGATAAAACTTAGGTAATTTTACTTGAAAGGGGAAGTATGGGGATGGGAATTATTATAACAAGATGTTCGTATCACTGAATCTTGCAGTTTACAGTTTACGAAAACAGAAAAAATGGTATTTAGATTTTTCATTTAAACAATGACTGACCATTTCTCACTCTTCCACAACAATGTGCTGGTTTCTGCTGCATGCGGTACGCTTTAGAACCGATTTTCCCAATTTGTTAATGGCTCCCACCGCTTATACTTTGATCTTGAACATCTACGCAACCACACATCAGCATATAAACATCTTTCTATAATAATTACCATTCCTATTCTTCCCCTTTAAAGTAAAATTACCTAAGCGTTATCTTGTGTCTAAATCCTATGTCCTGTCTAATTTTAAGTTTTTACTTTACGCAGTTTATAGTGTGCAAAAACATTCCATATATTTTCTATTTGAACAAATTTTACTGTAATTCTTTCTCTTCTTATATAAAAGTACTTGTAAGATATTTTATTTTGTTGATTATTGATACTAATTTTCGAGCTTATACAGTGTAACTGGCTAAAACTATATTGAATATTATATTGAAAAGAATATATAGAAAAGATTTCAAATTCCAAACATAACTTGTATCGAAAGGAAAGGTAGTTAATAGAACAAAAGGGTTTTATTCAACTATGAAAATTAAATAAGGTCGAAAATTAGTATCAATAAAGAACAATTTAGTCTTTATGGATAAAAGAAAAATCTCAGAAGTATTTTTTTCTATAACAAGAGAAAGAATTACAATAAAATAGTTCAGAGAGATAATTTTTCTATGGTGCCCTCTCCCCCTTATACTTTGATCTCGAATATCTCTGCAACCACTCATCAGCAAGTGTCGAGTCCAACTTTAAAACACTTCGTAAGATATACTGAATCGATATGTCCCTCTCAGACACTTTCCGACAAAATCCGCTCTTATATTTTAATCTTAAATTTATCCGCAACTACCCACCAGCAAGTGATGAGACAAACTGTAAAACATCTCTTATACCCTACTGAATCGATTGACACCTTAATTAGTCTACCCCTCTCATACAATTTCCGACAAAACTCGTCTGCTACCGAAAATTTAATTCAATTGGTGAGTTTAAACACACTACTACTCCACAAAACGCATTTTGAGATATTTGAAAAAGAACTTTCGCTTTAACAAACGTACAGTTGATATTAAAGCATTCAGCTATAACGGGCGAGGTCTTGCAAATTGACTCCGTAAAGTGCTCTTCATTACAACTTGTAGTTCTATACCTTTAATGTTATTTTTGCCTTTACCTCAAAATGGGTTATTTTGGACTCACACTCTTTTGCCTCTCGCCGAATAAATTTTAAAGTTATTCCCAACAAGTTCCTTTTTTTTATTTGGATATGCACAACCAGAATTCTAAATACACATCAATTCACATGAATAAACACATAATACTTATTAATGGGCATGGAAAAAGTACACATTACGGGGCCTATCTTAAGCAAGATTGTCCTCCAAATATCCTCTCCTTCTCGAAAACTATCAGGGTACGAACAAGACTTTTGGTATACAAGCTTTTCCCTCATAGCTTTTACAATATTTCAGTATTTAATATATATCGCGATTTTCACTTTAATGTCATTATTTATCTGTACAAACTTATGTTTATGTTTATATTTCTGTTCATTTTATTATTATTTAGTATCAAAATTAGATACCGCGATGTTCCTATGTACAGAAATGTTGTTGAAGTTAATACACAAAAGTGAATGATTTTCAAATATTTCAACAACTTCTTCTTGCCTATAATAACTTCAAAGTCCTCTATGACTGACTTGGAAAAATAATGAACATATTCGACATATATAAAAGAAAGAAAGTTAAATTGCACTATTAATTGCTTACAAAGGGATTGAGTTATTATTTTGTTACACAAAAGCTTTGAGCTTATTATATCGTCAAATTCGTTCTCCTTTGGTTAGAGAAACCTTGGTGTCTGATTTCGTGTATGCATTAGGATTTGTGTATTGAGATGATTTTGATTTTAGCGTTGCTTTCAGCACGGAGGCTATGTGAGATGTGGGCTGCTTAACGTGTGATCTGAATCACACTCCTGCGCGGAATTAAACCTAGGACTCCCACGCAATGGTGTCTTAGGCTAACCGCTTAGCTGTTAGGAAACTCTTGTATATCTATGTGTAGTATGCTGTTGAATGATTCGTTAAAAAAAAAGTTGCTTAACACCCTAATATCAGGTTGTTTAAAAAGTATATAGCTTTTAGCGTCCCCGAGACCCGGGTTCGATTCACGGAGGCAGGTTATGGTGTTGATAAATCGTTACGACATCAAACATAATGGTGCTTACGTTATTTCGTAATATTATTTTCAAGCCACAATAAATGTATTTTTGGATTTGACCTACAAAGGGTCAATATTTTCTAGACAATCTAATAGTATATATTTGGCTCATTTTATGATTCTCTGTCGTAGAACTAATTCCTGAGTTGCAATTATGCTCTATTTTAATATGTGCGAATAACTACAAAACGGTGAACCGAAGTAATTGCTGAATTATATGAGAGCACAATTTCAAAAGGGCAATATATTTATTTTTCGAAAAATAATTGGTATTTCAGTAATGACAATGATAATAACTTATAATAATTGATTTACTGATGACGGTGATATGATGACAGTGTCGATAGATTATAATCTCGATGATGAGGAGCAGATTGTACAATTTACATGTTAATTAATACCTTTGTTCCAAAGCTTTCGTTCTGATTATTTCTGTATGATGTGCTAATCCATGTGTTTTATGTTTCCTAATTGCTCCATTGAATTCTGTGTTATATTTATTTTATAGGTATGAATATTTCTGGTTATAATGACTATTCAAATATTATGACCATTGTAAGACCATAGCAATAATACAGTAAAAGAATATCTCACAAGGAATTTGAATTTTGTTAATCCTTTCCATTTAATCCAATACATCTATTTCTAGCCATTGTTCCATCAATGGAAGATGAACTGATACTTCGAAATATAAAATCTACGCATTATCCTTTGAGCCCAGTGGCTCAATAGTAGAGCAGCTACCTTTGATATATGATGTCAAGGAGCGCACTCACGTAGGGCCCACTGGGTCCGGAATTACTCAAAATTTAGTAACTTGACTAACATTTTAAAATTTCTTAACAGAACTATATTTGTTCAACAGAGAATTGATAAATGTAGGTTAAAGATGTGGTATTAAGCCTCATCTGTACTCTTTCTTTTTAATCGAGTTCTATCATTTATTCTAAAAATATAGTTCCGTGGTAGTAATTAGCAAATGAATATTACATAGATGTATTGCACCCCCTCCAAAATACTTTGAACTACTCCTAGTAAACAATTTCGATGCTTCCCTGGTGGAATCCTTATGTGACACCATCATGCTTGCTAAGCTAGTTTCTGGTGGACAACATCATGTGTGAGGGTTTTGTCGAGGTATTTCCTTTCCATCCACATTTTCATTCCATCACCTTTCATTTTGTTTAATTATCCTCTCTCTCAACCTAAAAAGACTTTAAACTATAATACTTCTTTTTTACGCATCTTTTTCAATACAACACCGTATCTGTGACACCTTCGTACATGTGGCAGTTGCACGGCTCTTAATTTCTTGACACGAGATGGCAATAGTATAAACTACCTACTGAAGTGACTTTTCTGTTCCTAGATCCAATGGTAAACGGAATTGTCCGCGAAAGAAGAACTATTCTGAACCTGATAGTTATTGGCATTCAGGATATTTAAAGCTTCACAATGGTTATCAAATTCTATAATTTTTAACTAAGAAATAAATTTTTATTTCATTGCTAAAGTATATAGTTCACTGCCCCTAACCGTGTTGCTCCCTCGGCCCACTCTTACAGCACTTGCCTAGCCTATAATGTGCCACGTACTAGATCTGGAGCGAAAAAAAGAACCATATGTTGAATATTATCTTTAAAGAGTTAAAATCATCCATCTGCCTCTAGCTGGATTTTTAGATTTCTTCTTCAAGTTATTATAGAGTAATATTAAACTTTGTTATATTATTTTTCTATCAAGAATGAAACACTATTGAGATAGAAGTATTTGAGATAGACTCCTTCCTTAACCAGTTCGTTCGCTGAGACAACGACAAATATGATAGTTAATTAGAGGAAATATTTTTTGATACTGAGGAACACTTTTACTGAAAGTACAGGGCGGCGAAGAGAAAGTAGCTGAAGAATTACTGTTATGTCCTTTAGTCTAGAGAAAATAAATGATTAATGAAAATATCCGACAAGAAAATTTCGTTTCAAGGTGTAAAACTAAGGCTTTCAAAAAATACGAATTCAATACTCAAACTTGAAGAAGTACATTTGTAACTACTGGATACAATAGATTAATAACATCAAAGATGAAACCTGTTCCTCGGATGCTTATTTCATATCAAAAAGGAATTACGCTCTATTCATTATTATTTTTATTTTATTGTATTTTTATAGTATAAATGTTCAAACCAGAAACGGTTTATTTCAACCACGTCCGGTTTGAATACAATGTTAAGGGGAGAGAATAACCTATTTCTGAAACATTGAATTTATTTGCAAAAAACGATCTCTCGATATTGGTATAGTTTTTGCTCTATAAAAATTTGAAACCATAAGTGCTAGTCAATTCAGCCACTTGCGATTTCGATCTAGTATTATGGATTGGGATTATATATATATATATATATATATATATATATATATATATATATATATATATATATATATATATATTTGCCATTCCATAATCATAATTATGTACAGTATACTATATGTCTTACATACATAATTACTAAACCTAATTTTACATAAGGTACTCAGTACAAAGAATTCTAGCTATTAGAAAAATAGAAAACAATTTATGTACCGTACATTGATCAATCTATTTCTTCAATTTTAATTTCTCAAACTATTCAGTAAAAAATATTCGATTACATGCCCATCAACATACATCGAGTCGATCTTTGGTATTACGTGCGGAAGACATTTTGATAACCATACATTTACGATAAACTAAAAAATGTGAATTAATTCGTGTAAGTACAAAAAAATGAAATGAAATTTTCAGTTTTATGTCCCACAATTATGCTAGCTAAGCGAAAGGAAACGGTGATGATGAAAAATGAATGAAATGGTGGAATGAAGAAAGTGGGAGGAAACAGAAGATCCCTGAGGAAACCTACGAGCACGCTGTTTGTCCACCACAACGTCCACATGGCACGAGCTGGTATCGAACCAGGGACCCCAAGCACTGGAAGTGAACACTCAACCACTGAGCTACCGCGCCAAATGCACAGTTAAGACCGTTAAATACCATGATAGTGTGATTGTGTGGGGCGCATTCAGTGATAACAACGGCAGGGGAGGTTTGTACTTTCTTCCCATGAACTAAATCATGAATGCAAGCAATTATGTTAATGTTTTGGAAGACCATTTCCTTCCGTTTATGGGACATTCATAAGTGTGATTATTTTTTGCATGATTGGTCCATCTCCCTTATCCTAAGTGGCATATCTTCGGACGTTAAACTTACATATTTCATTTTCATTTCGTTTATTCATGATCAGTCCCCGGCCCATATGTCCAATACCTCTCAAATGTATCTCAGTGATCATATATTACTCTGCTAGAGTGGCCAGATAATTCTGCTGACTTTAATCCAATCGACAACACCTGGAACGTCATGGAAAGTAAGGTTGAAGAGACACGACCAAACAATGTCAGGGATCTAAAAGACACGCTCAATGCACTCTGGATAACCATAGACTTTATATTCTTCGCTAGCCTGGCAGAATCAATGCCTAAACGATTGCAGATGATGACAAAACGTAAAGGTGAAATAACAAAATACTAATTTTAAAGTGTTAGCAACAATAAAATACTTCAATATTATGAATTTGTTTTGATTTCTGATTTCTTTCACAATGTAAAGATTTATTTGCCGGCCGAATTTGTTGAACACCATGTGAATGTTCTCCCTATATGAGTTGATAGTTCAATATTTGACATGAAAAACAATTTAACTATCAATAGCCAAATTATACGGGAGACCACAAAAACGTTAAGACAGGATAGAATACGTACGGACCAAATCGGCTGCTCCCCAGACATGTTTTATTGTAATGTATGTCAAATAATATAAAACTACTATTTTCGGCATCCAAAAAATAGCCTGCCCTATTAAAATGAATGAAGCTGTTCCCCTTGCCTCCCAAGAAATTAACGTTTGCGTTCTCACTGCTTTAGAAGAAAGACTTACGGGAAAATATAAACTTATATTGTTATATAATAATTCTTTATCGTAAAAAATAAATGTTAGTGTTCAGCAAATGGCAAAGGATTTATTATTACAAAATTCTCCAATTCAGGGTTGTCCTATTTATTTAACAAGTGGCAGACGACAAATTTACAAGCATTTTTTAGTATCTAAACTGTTATAATTGACTTACTGTTGTTTACATATCCTAGTATATCATGTATCAAGTTCAGTTTCGTTCTCAGAGAAGATTCACTCCATGTACTAAATATCAATTCAGCTCTGTTTTGTTTTGTTATAGTATGTAAATGCCGAATAAAGAACAGGCCCACAATTGACTGGAAAATATTTTATTAATTATAAATAATTTTTGCAATTGAGTTAGGAAAAAAATGATTTCTGCTCTTTGAAAGTTCGATTGTGGAGTTAGTTTAGGTTTATAGAAATGATATTTTATTTAGATAAATATCACAAGATTATTGAGATAATAATCTAGATTAGAAAGAAAGACCATATACTATAATACTAGGACTAGTCTTGTTTAGGAGCTAGTGTCCTAATGTGAAATCTGGAATATGTAGTATTAACCTTCCTACTACCGTGGGGTCCTATATGACCAGAAACTAGGTTTAACAATGTACAGGGTGTCCAGTATACATTTCAACTCGGAGTTTAAGATAGTACCACTTTTGAACCTGAGACGATACACAAATTATGGTTATACCAAAATGAAGCCTGGTTCTTGTATGTATTTCTAAAGTAGGAAGCAACGATTGAAGTACAGTAGGAACCATATAGTGTTGCAGAAGTAACCGACGCTGTATTTTTTTTTTTTTTTTTTTTTGCAAAACACGTAAATTGACTCATAACACATACGTATGGATATTCTGTTGTTAATTTTTAGTTTGTTTAGTTGGAGTATCCTGGAAACTATGGAGCAAAAAGAAGAATTTTTCATTTCCACTGATAACTAATCGGATGGGACCTCTATAATGGCTACAAATGACGGCGATGATGAGAATAATTGAAATGCGTGATAGAGGAAAGTGGGAATAAGCTGGAGAACCCCACGAAAACCCAAGCACAAGGTTTTTTAGTTCACCACAAAGTCTACTTGGCGTGAGCTGCGATCGAACCAGGCATTTCACGCAGTAGAAGAGAACGATCTGCCAATGAGCCACCGCGGCACATTATTTAATGTTGTGTTTCTCAATAATCCAGTAAAATAGTTGCTAATGAGCACAACCAACTACAATGATAAACATATTTCAGTCCTTGGTCTGATTTTGATCATGATTTCTATTAGTCATCTTAAGTTACTGTAATATTCGTTTTCTCTTTCTTTTATCTTCTGAATCTGCATTTTCAGGTTGAAAACTGGATAAGAAACCTATAACAGTAGTATACTAAGGACTTCTAGGACAAGACTCCGTCTCGCAATATTATCAAGGCTGGAAATAGTTACAACCCGGCGTAGCATCAGGAATGTGGATACGGTTCAATCTGTTTTCGACCTTTTTTGTGGGACCCATTATTGTTGAAGAAACTATTTTGAAATTGACAAATAAAGAAGGTTCTTTACATATGAACCCAAGTGGGCGGGTGTTGATAACGGCGAACTTCAGTGCTTCATAGGACTCCTTATACTAGCACGAGTATACAATGCACACAATAAAGGTATCACACATTTGTGGAATAAAAAAGGGGGCTGACCTTTTTTCCAACAAATCGATGCCGAGGAATAGATTTACACAGATAGCTCGATGCCTCCCGTTCCATGAAGCTGAACAACGACACAAAAATCTTAGTCCTGACAAATTATCTCCAATTAGAGACTATTTCAATGCATAGGTGAGTATGTTAGAGGGTGCATATGTAGAGGGTGGTAACATTCCTATTGATGAACAATTAGTGTCACTTCGAGAACGCTGTCCTTTTCCTCATTACCTTCAGTGCTCTCAAAGCTTTCATCATTATTCTTTCACTCAATTCTGAATGGAACACCAGAAGTAATTGCAGAAGGAGAGCATTTCCCCTTGAAATATATAAATATCTAACTACATAAAAATGACTTCCAAGTGTAGAGAACCTGTGTATATTTTAACAAGCCAATAAACGATGTAAAATTGATCATTGTCATTTCTCTAAGCGACCTGTCATGCAAGACGTATGCAAGAAATGCAGCACATACTTGTATAAGCAACACTCAGTTATTGTTTTCGTCAAAGGTGACAACGACTAAAATGACAGTATTATTTTGTGCAACTTCTTTTGTGAGTATTTGTTTCTGTTTCTTGGAGACCAAAATTTACTCAACAAAGAAACCTTGCTTCGCAGATAAACAAATATTTAAAATGTTTAGTGAACTGTTCTTCAATCCAATTGTATGTCTAAAATAAGGTATATTGGACTATAGTATTACGTATTATTCCAATTATTTTTCCTTATGTGCATAACTTCCTTAATTTATATAATTGCATATATAGTATCAATTTATTATTAGAATTATTAGAGGGAGTTTTTCCTTTATTACTAACTGTACAGGATTTGCTGCTTTGCACATTTTGTACAAATATCTGGGCCATGCTTGTACAGCAGAGCATCTAAAAGAGGTAAATATTAGTATTCTGGAGGTGTTCAGAGTGTCTCAATAATGCGTAAAGTGTCCTACTGTGTGTAATTGAACTTTGGAACAGATCTTTAAACTCAAGTGTATAAATAACAAAACCGAAAGAAGGCAGTATCACGTGTTAAGAAGTTTTAAAGAATTACTCTGTATCGTTCTGTTCCCTAATAAATTAGAATTTTGCATCTATTTATTAACACAATAAGTATATTATGTGACCAGAAAAACAAGTTATAACATAATGTATAAACAAACGCGATACAATGTAAAAGTGAGCAATGAAATGATTTTTAAGTATACATGATAGAATTTCTTCAGTAGATGAAATGGGGTCAACAGTGACCCCAACGTTATTCAATGTAATGAACGACCCTACAACCCTACAACGAAGCGTTATAATTTTGGAAAAGTATTACTACAATGATATATAGGATTCGATCTTTGGCATCACTACTCCACCAATTCCGTATATATACATGGTGATTATAATTAAAGTGGCACTTTAAAATGTTGGAAAAGAAGAACCACTCGTAAGAATGACTTAAAATTTGAACTGAATGCACGGGGTGGCAAACAAAAAGCCGGCCCGGCACGCCACAAGCATATACAAAGCGCAAAGGATTGGTTAGTTAAATGCACTTAGGGTAGGATTGATTAGTGAAATGCACTTAGGGCAAAGGATTGGTTAGTGAAATGCACTTACTTTGCTTCCTTACTTTAGTGATCTTGTGATCATGTGTTGTATTTTTCACATTACCGCCTTGTGTTTCAATGCATTTTTGTGCGCGCAGCGACTTTTCCTTGTACACTTTGCGCAACTCTGCACCATCTATTGACAAAATCTCATTATGAATACTGGCTTTAAAGTCTTCTAATGTTTTTGGATTAATTGCCTACACCTCTCCCTTTAGATTACAGCATAAAAAAGAGTCACAAATGTTCTGGTCCGACGAACGTGGCGGCCACAATCGTTTGCTGACAGTCCTTTCTTCTGTAAATCTTTTATGAATTGTTGGTAGTGACTCGCATGAAGTGAGACGGTCGCCCCGTCCTGTTGAAAGAAGGCATAGGAAAGTTTCTGGGGTGTCAACTACTCGCAAAATTCCTTAAATATTCTCATATAGACATTTCTCATATATTCTCATATAGGTTGACACTGCACACCAGACTCGAACTTTGTGATCGTTAAGAGGTTCCTCATGCATGTTCTGGGGATTGGATGTTGATCAGTATATTCTGTTTTGAATTCTTCTATTCTTGTCAGATGGGACCAGGCTTCACTCAAAGAAACCATTTCAAATAACCGTGCTGTAATTCACACGTTTTTGCTTATCTCCCTCCTTTAGTCCTTGGACACATGTCACTTTGTACGGCTTCATCCGTAGATCTTTTAAGACACGTTGACAAGTCCTACGCAAAATGTTCACTTGTTGCGACAATATCCTTGTCAACTTCTTTGAACTCTGGATCATTCATGCTTGAATATCCGTGATCATAGCAAGTGTACGAACAGACGGAGCTTGATTTTTTTGTTCCATACTGCACCTGTAATACGCCACTTCATCACCAAAACTACTTCTCTTTTCCGGTAAGGAAACTCCAGGAAACTTTGTTGCAACAATGTTTTGCTTTTCCTTAAATGAACAGGTAGACACGTTACGCCTCCACTATTGCTATTCTTTCTTGTAGAGAATACATCTCGCTAAAATTTACTTCATACGTTTTAACCAAGTTATCACTTCTATAGTACTGAAAACTGACACACACTACACAAACCTTGTCGCAACAATAGATGATAAGGAAAGTTGTTGCAACAATAGATGATAAGGAAAGTTGTCGCAACAATAGATGATAAGGAAAGTTGTCGCAAGAATAGATGATAAGGAAAATTATCGCAACAATAGATAATAAGGAAAGTTGTTGCAACAATAGATGATAAGGAAAGTTGTCGCAACAATAGATGATAAGGAAAGTTGTCGCAACAATAGATGATAAGTAAAGTCGTCGCAACAATAGATGATAAGGAAAGTTGTCGCAACAATAGATGATAAGGAAATTGTCACAACAATAGATGATAAGGAAAGTTGTCGCATCAATAGATGATAAGGAAATTTGTCGCAACAATAGATGATAAGGAAAGTTGTCGCGACAATAGATGATGAGGAAAATTATCGCAACAATAGATGATAGTGCGCAGTCTGACTGTCTGCGGCGGGATAGTTTTTCGTGCGCCACCCGGTACTTGAAGAAGGTGAAACGATGTGACATAAGAAAACAAAAGTTCCAAACCGTATCAATATATGACCCTTTAAGTCACACAGTAAAACACACTTATATTCTAGAATTTCTTGCACGCAGGGAAGTGGACAATGAATGGTAAACCAAAATTATTATGCACATTGAACAATACATTTGGTTTAATGTGCAGCTCATGAAAAAGCCATCGTGTTTTGATTCAAAAATTTACTTTTAGCCAAATCCACTTTCGTAATGCCGCTTACATTGTCATCGATTAAAACAGTTTGGAATTTTTGTTTTCTTATGCCATACCATTTTCCCATTCATCAAAACATTCAGTTCAAATTTGAAGTCATTCTGACCAGTGACATTTTTTACAGCAGTTTGTAAGTGGGACTGTAATTATAATCACCCTGTATATATATTTAAGATATACAATCAATGTGTATGACATTGGGGATTAGATCTGTGTTATCAGCCATCCTTTAATTCCGTATATATACACGATGATTATAATTAAGTACCACTTTGAAAATGCTGTAAGAGGAGAAAAACGGGAAGAATGACTTCAAATTTGAACTGAATATACTTGAAAAGTGGGGAGACGGTATGGCATAAGAAAACAAAAGTTCCAAACTGTATCAGTATTTCTTTAAGCCACACTTACCATCGTTTCAGTTTCAATTATCCGAAATATTCAGTTTCAATTTCTTACAATTAGATGTACTTTGTAAACATTTCTGGTGTTCCACTTATTATTATTATTATTATTATTATTATTATTATTATTATTATTATTATTATTATTATTATTATTATTATTATTTAGTAGTAGTAGTAGTAGTAGTAGTAGTAGTAGTAGTAATAGTAGAAACGGTATTTAAATTGAAATCAATTATGAAAAAAAATTCAAAGAGGAACATGACAAAGAACTTTCTTGGGACTTCTATTGTTCCCAACACTTATGAAGGACTTTCCAGTATGGAGAAATGATGTTGAAGTCTTCTTGTATGTACATGATTTAAAAATGTATCAAGTTATCAGAAATTTCAATGACGCAAATAATCTTATATGTAGTATCTTAAGTTATTTATATATAGTAGTCAAGCCGAATAACACAAATATATTTTTCCTATATAAACAAAACGAAAAATAATGTCATACACTGAAAAATAAGTTATTTGCTGATTAGATATAGAAATGGTGTAAATACAGAAAAGATTAGATATATAAGAGACTTAGGAAAATATTTGTTGAAAACATGCATTTCTTTTTAACTAGCACTTGACATTAACGTCTAGAATTGCCACGAAACATTAGATTTTATTTTTAAACCAATACAAGAATTCTAAGAATGTTGCATCACATATTTCGTAATATAATTATTACTTAGAGAAACATTAGGGCATGCATCAGTATTGTAGCCTTTGGGAGCATCAGTACAGTCTATTTTAATGACATATCAGATAAAAAAAAGAGTCATCAAATAACTGTCTTAAAACTTGACACGATTTTACCTTTCCTAAACAATATGCTACAATGTTAAAATTTAACATACTGGAAGAAATAGACCGATAAGCACTGGTAAAATAAGTAAAACCAGCATATTCTAGGGCAAATATCTGGTCCAAAATATTGAACTGAAGATTCCCAGTTTAAGAATTACACAAAGAATGGCATTTGTTAAATAGAGTCGCGTTATTTCAATTTTTCTGGGCAAGAGCACGATTCTGAAACGATATAAACAAAATTTCACGTTTTCTCTAGTAATTTGCTAATAAGGTCTACTGTTGGTTAATATATAATGTATATATATAAGGTCTTCCAGAAAGAGTGGTAGGGTTTCATGGAACAACTGTGGTTGACTGATACATTGCTTTGTTTGGTAATTCAGACAATGTATTCCACTGCTTGAAGAGAAGAATTTACGAGAAAATACAAACTTAGATTATCATAAAATAACACATTTTCGTAAGGTTTATCTTACTGTTCGGTAGATGGTAATAAATCTATCAGAATAAAATAGTCCAACTTTTGAAATGACTGCGTTATTTACACAACAAACGAGAGTTGATAAAAATTACAATCATTACTTAGGATTTAAACTGTTATAATTGACATTAATTGACATACTTTGTTTATTTTTTTCTAATACTCATATTTCATGTTCATTTTAGATATCAGACAATATAAAGCATATATAATCAATATTAATTAATTTTATTAATAATAATGTTTTTTTTTCTCAGGGTCCTTAAGTATTTGATAGACCCCTTCTGCACGATTGACAAATAAACTTTAAGTAGATTACATAGTATTTTAGTATTTGCAAGTGGATGGCATTTAGTGGTACAGGGACAAACTTCCAAAATCACAACTTTTAACCCCTATCGTGGGACAATTTTTTCTACAGGCAATAGAAAGATGCATCCTCCATGTTACCCAACACACACTCAAGACAACCAAGCAATCGAAAGAAATGACTTCTCTAGTGCAATTCCCATTTTCGTGGTGAAAACGACCCATAACCAATGGGAATATCGCCTTCTAGTGGAGCAAATAACATACTTAGATTTCCTTGGCAGGAAAACCTCTTCCCATTGCCTACGAAAGGGTTAAATGAACGTGTAAAAATTACTTAAACTTCGCATGGAATGTAATAAAGACTATATGTGTATTAAAATTAGGTTCAGAAATTCTGGATCTTACAGAGTACAGGGTAATCGTTTAAGTGAATTTATATACAAAATTTCAGAAACACATATTACCAAAAAACTATAGTGTCAAATTGTCTATTATTGAGAATATTGGACTATACATAGAACTTAATAGCATTTAATTGCAAAGAAATTAGCCCTATATCTAAGACTATAACTACATAAAAATTGAATTTACTTTTATCTTATAAAGACACCATGACAAGGTGTTTATCCCATCTTTTAATATAAATCTTGTATCATCTACGAACTTGGAATGAGGCTCTATGTAGCTCATGTTTATAACTTCTAATTAAGTTTATTTCTGAAATAATATTCCCAATGATTGAGCAAACAAACTTTCTATTCATTAAATGTGAACTCCATATGTACTACCTTTTTATTTGACTCATTTAACTTTTTATCACGTTTTTCTTTTTCGACTTTACTTTCAAAATCTTTAGCTATTAGATCATTCTACAGTGACTTAATTTATTGCATTTCTTTTAAATCTTGATTTGAAACGTTTTCCTATAATTGCTCCTGTAACTTCATCTTTCATTTCACCAAGAAATTTTGTTAGCTGTTTGAGGTAGTTCGTATCTAATAATTTGAGGATAATCATTCATATCGGATTAGTTAATACAATTTTTCGTATCTTCGAACACATCTTTTGTTTCAAAATGATAATACAGGGTGAACACAGAAACAGTCCCAGGTTGCAAATTAGTGTAAATTTAATATGCAGAGGAATATTTTCCTGAAATTTTGAACAGTGATAAATAAACTCGAAAGGTTTTTGTAGCAATAATTGAAATCACAAACACTCGATGTGCGCGCGACTTGTAACGCGGGAAATATCGAGGCGGTAATCTAGCTCCAACCACACGTTGTGAAGCATATCCGGTGGGATGGAGATGACAGCATCACTGATGCGTTCTTGGAGATCGTTCAGAGTTGCGGGTAGTGGAGGTGCATACACTTTGTTCTTCACAAATCCCCACAGAAAGAAGTTACAAACAGAGAGATCAGGTGATCTTGGAGGCCACTTGCAAAGAACTTGATCATTGACTCCAGAGCGCCCAATCCATCGGTTTGGGAGGTTCTCGTTTAGAAACCTGCGTACAGCACGATGCCAGTGTAGCGGCGCTCCATCTTGTTCTAGAACGAAGTCATCTATCTCTGCATTACTAAGTTGCAGAATCAACCAGTTACGTAGCAATGCTAAGTAACTTTCACCTGTAATTGTTTATTCCTGAAAGAAGAACGGACCGTGCACCGGACGCTCTAATACTGCACCTAAAAATTGATTTTCGGTGAGTCACTTTCCACATTTACATTTGCATGAGGATTCTGGGTTCCCTATATCCTTACATTGCGTCTATTCACCTTGCCATGTAAGTGAAATGTTGCCTCATCGCTAAAAATGATCTTCGTCAGAAAGTTTTCGTCGTCCTCCATGAAATTTTGCATAGTCTCACAGAATTCACGGCGCTTTACCTTGTCTTGTGGGTATAACTTCTTAACCAACTGGAGTCGGTATGGGTAACACCACAAATGCTTGTGTAAGATCTTGCTAACTGTTGTTTGTGACATCTGCAACTCACTGCTAGCTTTTCTTGTAGACTTCTGTGGGCTGCGTACGAAGGCTGATCCGACGCGCTCCACAGTTTCCTCGGAGACTGGACGTCGACCTTAATGTCCTTTTCTTTGATCACAAATGCATCCCGCCTCAATAAACGTTCTATACCACTTCAGAGTGGATTTGTGTGTGGGTGGATCAGCATTAAATTGTCGTTTGAAATCACGGTGCACTCTCACAAATCTGCTTGTTTTTGCAAATTGTTAAACGCACCAGCTCGGTTGCTGTGGGGTGAACACCATTTTCGATGTTACTACCTTCTAGCTGTCCTGGTCAGAACTAGGATTCTAAAAAGATAGATGGGAAAATACTTTGAGTTTATTGAGCTCTGTACAAAATTTCATGTAAATATTCAGTTCAATATTAATTATATGGCACTTTAAAATTAGGTACTGTCTCTGCGCTAACGCTGGATTTCTATTTTGTCTTGCTGTTTTGATTTCATGGCATTATAGTGGAAGTCATATATTAAATATTTTAACAAATTTACAATCCGCATTCCCACATAGATTGGTTTATTAGTCATCCAAATTATGGTATGCTTAAGTGACAGGACTCTTACAGTACGCTTTTATCCATGTGTTCGTTATTTTTTTTTCGTCTGTGGAAAAGTATCAGACCAAAAATAGTAAGACATATTGAGATACGGTTTACTGCAATCGATTCAATGTTCAGAAGATAGGTACCATCTCCTCTATCAAAACCGAAAGTGGTTCAAATTAGACACTAACGGTTTCACCCTTTTCGCCATGGAACAAAAACGATAAAACATAGCGAGCAGCAGTTTTTAGCAGTTGATTCAGCGTTTAAAGATAACATATCATTATTACCCATAATATTGTAACAAAATCGGAAGTGTTTCAATAAGACGCTAAGAATATTACTGTTTCTCGCTATAGAACAAAAACGATATCTCGTAGCGAGCTGCAGTTTTAACAATTGATTCAGCGTCTGAAGATAACCTATCATTATTATCCATAATATTCTTTCAAAACTGAATAGTTAAAACTAGCCACTAAAAGTTCCATCGTTTTTCGTCGCAGAACATAAACGATAACTCAAGAGAGCAGTAGTTTCTAGCAATTGATTCAACGCCTTAAGGTAACATATCATTAATATCCATAATACTCTATCAAAACCGGAAATGGTTCAAATTACACACTAATGTTTCACTGTTTTTCGCCATAGAGCAAAAACGGTATCTCATAGCTAGCTGCAATTAATTCAGTGTCTTAAGACAACATACCATTATTATCCATAATACTCTATCGAAACAGGAACTGGTTCAAATTAGACACTAACGATTTCACCGCTTTTCGTCATAGAACAAAAACGATAACTCTTTGCGAGCAGCAGTTTTTAGCAATCGATTCAGCATCTTAAGATAACATGTCATTTTTTTTATAATACTCTATCACAATTGGAAATGGTTCCAATTTACAATTACTTTTTGTTAGATTATCAATTTTAATGTTTACAACCATAGAGAGAAAATAGTAACACATAGCGGAAAGAGTCCTTTTGCAAACGGTTCAGCGTCTCAGTACTACATATCCTGAGTATCCACTACATTCTACTGAGAATGGAAGAGGTTCAACTCCAGTATTACTTATGTTCTGGATACGGATTCCAGTTGATCAGAAAGGGTAAATACTATCAATGTGTGTTTTTAGCAATCGATTTAGCATAACAAGAATAAATTTTATCTTCGTCCTTGACACTCTATTCAGACCGAAAGAGGTTAAAATGAGCTATTACTGGTTTCATCGTCTATTATTATAAAACAAAAAGGTAACAGATAGCTTGAGTATCTCCCTTTTTTCTTTAGAAATGATACAACGTTTCAGGACAACATAACATGACTATCCATGGCACTCTATCAAAAGTGGAAATGGTTGAAACTTGCTATAACTTAGAGTTCAATACTGACTTCAACCTTTATCTCCATTGAACGAAAACGATAACATATAGCAAAAAATTGTTTTAGAAAAAGCAAGAGTTCAAACTTTACTACTACTTCCAATGCCAGTACTGATTTTCATAGAGTGAAAATGATGAAAGCTATCAAGATGCACCTTTTGCAATAGATTCAGCAAACGATTCAAAAGTTATCGCCACATAACAAACACAGGAATGATAGCTTCAAGCAGTTTCTTAGAAACCATTCACCGTCTCCAAACAACATATCATAACTATCCACACCAGTCTACTAAAACCTGAAGTCGATGAAATTTATTATTATTTACAGTTTCAATATTGATTTTCATCGAGCAAAAACAGTCAAGATATAAAGAAGCGTGCTTTGGACTCGACTCAGTGTGGCAAGAACAGCTTTCGTCTTCATTAACCCTATATTCTTGGAGTTCTGAAGAAAAATATCTAAGTTAGTATTAATGTATAATGTGCGAAATGTTTATGGGATGAAACATATTTCTATAGATAAATCTAATCATTCTGGATCAAATCGTGTTACCTCAAGCATAGCTTTCGATAAAGTCGATATTTTTTTTTTGTTTATCCAAACTAATGCTATATGAAAACCACGCCGCCTATTAGAGTAAACCTGATACTAAATAATCTCCTGCTAAGCCTTTCCTTAAACTACGCAAGGTTTGATAAAGGAAAAGAAAATACAAGGGAGAAATAAAAAATAGGTAACGACACGTACTCAACAATAATTTTACATCTTTTACTGCTGCAATGTAATATAAGTTTCTTTTAATTACATTGACCAATTGGCTGATATTTGAACTAGCGACGAACCAATACATTCTTCGTTTCAAGTTAGATCTATGCTATCACTAAACCTCCAATTAATTATACATATTAATTATACATATATAACTTAATTATTCATTTCACTTTCAAGTATTCCAATAGTTCTGACAATTACAATTAGTAGATGTACTCTGTAAATATTTTAGTGTCCCATTTCTTCTTCTTCTTCTTCTTCTTTTCCTTTTTCTTCTTCTCCATCTTATTCTTCTTAGTAGTAGTAGTAGCAGCAGCAGTAGTAGTAATAGTAGTGTTGCCAGTAGTGGTGGTGGTAGTAGTAACGTAACATTTAAATAAAAACAGATATGAATACAATTCAAAGAGAATGTGACAAGAATCTTTCTATTCTTCCCAGCATTTGTGAACGACTTAAAAAAATTGAGGAATGATACCGATATGCTCTTAAATGTTGATGACTTAAAAATGCATCAACATATCAGAAATTACATCCTGCAGATAGTTCTCACAGTTTTCGTAGACGTAATAATCAACGAGGTTAATATAAATAAAATGTTCTTATTATAAAAAAAAAACAAAATCATTATACACTAGAAAAACACATCTATGTGGCGACTAGATGTAAGAAATGTTAGATACATAAGAGACGTAGGAATAATATTTGAATTTTTTTTTTTTTTTTTTTAAAAAGTACCTTTATTTAAATTTCATTTAAAATCAGTTACTAGAGATGCCACGAAACTTTAGCAAGTCTCTTAAAGCAATACAAGCATTTTAAGAATGTTCTCTCTCATATCTTATGTTTACTTAGACAAACATTAGGGCATGCATCTGTAGTATGGAGTTTTTTTTAGTAAACTTTAAATGATAGAAAAGGTACAAAAGAGAGTCATTACATTTTTGTCTTGAAATGAAATTAAACAATAGATAGTTAAATTTTATCTGTTTTAAACACAGTTTTAACATTAGGTTTACTGAAAAATAAACGAGTATTAAATTAGCAATGTTTTTTTTTAAAAAAAAGAACCATGTAACGAACAAATTTGCCAATACATACCAAGCCCAAAATTATTTTACTGAAAATTCTCAGTTTAGGAATAAGACTACGATTGCCGTACGTTGAAAGCAGTAGGGATATTGTTTCTTTTTTTCTGCGAAGAAGCGATATGAATGAGATTTTACGCGCTCATAAGTATGTTGAAGTACTGTTAGTTAATACGCAGTATATATTAGGTATTCGAGAAAGAATGACTGGTATTCATGTAGTAGCTGTGGTTGACTCATTCTCCGTTTTCTTCGTCATTTAAATAAACTTATTCCAGTTGCGATTTAAGTTCTACGGCTTTACAAGAAGGCTCATTGGCAAGGCAGCTACAACTGTCTTGCGCTACCCACCAAACGTGTCAACCTCCTTCCTTGATAGCTCTAGTGTTTGTTTACTTTAACGACATTCTTTAAGTTCGTAAGTTAATTAGGAATATTACCAAAAAATAACGACGGACATACCATTCCGTAATTATAATTAGGTACGTATGTCTCTTTCATACAGAACTATTAAACTTAATTTTGAATTCTTTATTCCATAAAAAGAATTCAAATTATTCAAGAAGTGCAATGCAGATCATGTTGCAAATATTGGTCGACCTATTTCTTCAATTTAAATTTCTCTGTAAAATCACTTCTGTAAAATTATACGATTATGTTCCCATTAGTATGTGCAGTATATTTATACAAAACTAAGTAATAGCATAAAGTTCACTAACTTCATTCTTCGTAATCGTGTAACGTAAAATTGAAAGATTTCATTTCATTCTTCTTATATTTTTATATTCATCAACTTCTAAAATAGGAATATAACACTATTTACATGTCTCACTAAAATTCAAATATTAATTCGATAAATATGGTTCGATTTCTTTCCTTCCTATGAAGTAAATTATTAATTCATTGGACAATTCATTTTTAACGCACAAAGACCTACTACTTAACATAGAATCTGAACCTCACGCGCTCCTACAGGGACTCGATCCATGGTACCCCATGAATAACATGTGTTTGCTAAGCGTATATTCACTTGACTTAACTTGATTGTCAGTTTAGCGTTCCTTTCAGAAGCGAGGCTTTAAGAGATGTACCATATATTCACGATTAATCTCCAAAATATGCACAAATGTCGGTAAATATAGTGGGAACTCGTTAATTGTTCTTCAATTTAAACCTACACTATATGACTTGACAGCTGAATACTTGTGATGAAATACGTTATAACTACCAAAAACCAAATTTTACGTGAGATCACAAAAAAACAACATTAATTGCATGAGAAGATGGAACCATGACGACGGTTCATTGGAACAAAGTAGGGTGGGTACCGTGATGGTATCGAGTGTTCCCTCGGCTGCTCCCCACAAGGTGCAGACTGGGATGAAAATTTTACTGTGGAACAATTCCACCAACGGCCCATTTAAAAAAAAAAGCAGTCCTATTTTTTCTTATCCAATAAAAAATTTATAATTTTATATTTCTAAGTTGGTCCTTTATAAATTAAGTAATGTACGCTTTTGTAAATAAATCTATATTCAATTTGAGATAGGTCAACTTTGTGCTTAGTATTCTCAATGTTCCTTTATTACACAATCGTCTCAATAGTATATGTATTCTACTGCTTTAAAAGAAGGATTTTTGTGTATTTAACTTTTTATTTTAGGTGCATTTCGCAGCTCCCGCCCCCCCCCCCCCGCCTTGGAGTTTCGAAACAAAACCTATGCTAATCGTTTGTGCTACGTTTGTGCCGGAATGTATCTCAAACATTTTCGTTTGTACCACTTTCGCGTATTCGCATGCTAAGCAATGGAAAAGTAACCAAAAAATAACACTTTGGACTTTAGTTCTCGCAAACGGCCTAAAGGTTGAATAAAGTATAAAAAGAACGCCATAATTTACCTTTACGCAAGAAATATACAGATTACTTTCTCTTTATTTGTATAGCAACTAACTATTTTATTTTAGTTGTGTGAGATCATGATAATTAATTCATAAATGTGAGTGATTTTATACATTTTATTTTCTTGTGATTTTGCAGCGCTTCGCCCATTTCTCAACGTTCGCTTTTCATGAAATGGCCCAGAACTCATCACGAGGAGGTAGTTAAAATTGGAGTTCTACCTACACTCTACCCAACCATCCTACCAATTAAATCGTATTAAATTATGTTGGTTTTTGTGAAGGATTTAGAATTAAAATAATATATTTTAAAAACCAAATTTTGGCATTGTGAGTTTTGAGAGCGAAATTGCTCAAATATAGCAGTCTCTTTTCTTGTAAGTAGGTTTATTCTGCAGACTCTTTAACAAGTATGACACATTTTTCACCTTCCTAAGTGTGACATGGAAAATTGAAGAACTCAAACTCATGACCAGATTTGTCGTACATAAGTGATGTGATATCATACATAAGTTTGTGTTGTCAAGTTTTCGAGCATTGGAGGGGAGACAGCTTACATTTTCTACGATCTACCAGCTTACTGTAGTCCGTGGTATCAAAATTGACGATTAACTGGACTATATAGTACAATTTTGAGAAACAAATTACTAAAACCTAACAACAATGTTAGAAGAAGTTTAAAACCAAGCTAAACACACATCTGTGTGGTTTGGAAGCTTTCTTAATATATTTTTATCTCATGATAAATACATTTTTAACAAATTTGTAGTTGCTAAATCCTGTAAATGGGAAAAAAATTCCTCTTTTAAAGGTAAATAATCCTACGTCTTTTTTAGGCTAATTCTGTTATCTCATTTGAGTTGTTTATCTAATTTAAACATCTCTTATATAATTAATTCACTTAAAAGGGCAGAAACCAATAATCTAATCAATGTTTACCCATATATTATGGACCGGGTGTATATGTTACATCTCGGAACTATAATAGAAAATAACGTAGTTATATTGATATTCATTAGAATCAGGGAACTTTCTCTGATAACTAAAATGAAGTTGAAAGATATATTTTAAGAAATGTAAACATTAATACACCGATTATAACAATTTAAATACTAAATATTTTTTTAAAAATTCTAGTGACTGTCATTTATTATATTAATAGTGCCATCACTACAAAAACTTGAATGTTTTGTGTTAATAAATTCAGTGCTATCTACAGAACACCAAGGTAACTTGTATGATAAATAGATAGTTTCATGAGAATTATGTTTTTATGTTCCTGTACACAAGGCACAGACGACGCAGGCTATTATTTATCGGGGAGGAACCAGAGAAGCAGTCATTTCTGGAGGACAAGGTATTTTTTGTGTCCCGAAAATAATACTTTTATACTATTTCATCTACATTACAATAAAACATGCCTGGGGAGCAAATTTCGAGGTGGAAGGCGTCCCCGACACTCACCACACTTGACCTTCACTAGCGTTGTCACTCTTATAGTCACCTCCACGTAGGAGAGCAGCTTAAGGTTACAATGTGCTGACCGAGGCGCATACTTTTATTCCTGCCCCAGCCTAGCAAAGGTTAATTTTCATTGGCTGATGGGATCACGTGTCAACCTTCTTTTCGCCATGTTTTCTTTATTGTATGCATTTTTGAACATGAGCTATGAGGCAGGTTGAAAGTGTGTGCTAATAAAGGCATATTAAAATAAAACGGTGTGTGATTCGCACAATGAGTAATCATTTTCTACCATATCCAAACAATAGAAGGCGGCAGAGCAAATAAATGCTATAAAATAGATTGTCGATCAGTATTTACAGAATCAGTTGCGATTCTGTAATCCGCCTATTCTCGTTGATTGTTGTATGTTGAAGGGTGTTATATGTACTTTTTTTATCAAGTACATTCAATTTGCTACTGATAATTCTTTACTTAGCGATGGTGCTATGAGGGATCTTTTTATATTATTAACGTAATTACTTGTTTCACATTCTCATTAGTTTCATTATACCTATTTTATACTTAATACTGGTGAGCGTGAGAGCGAAGACGATTACTTTAACTTAAGCTTATTTCCCTAATTGGCTCTTTTTGTTCATTGTATATTTCTCTTTTCACGTCTTTAAATTAAAATAAATGTTAACTGCCCTCCATTATGCTCTCTAATCTAAAGATCAACTATGAAAAGAGGCTGAATAATTAACCTGGTTTTTACTCAAACGAAAATCTGCTGGTAGAGCACGGGCTCCTCCATTGAATCTGCGTGTGACAAAAAAAAAAAAAAAAAAAAAAAAAAAAAATTCCACGCAGAATGCAAGTAAAACTTCTCCTCTTTGTGTTTCTTGCCATACAAATATCAGGTTGGTTGTTATCAAAATGGATCTGGTGATACTTTCCCAAATCTTACCCTTTATTATTTGAGGTTATCAACTGTAATATGATGTATTGATGTAAGGTTTCGGGTCTTGTGTCCAGACTTGAAGGAGTTGAGCGACTGGAACGAAAATTGCAGGATGCATAGCTCTTCAGTCTACAGTAAAAATGCAAAAAAAAAAAAAAAAAAAAAAAAACTAAGTTTTCATTTACACATTCAAAGGAGGAACGGCGCCATTACCTTAAGAAAGGATTCAAATAGAATAATTTTAATCTGCATAATGTCCTGAGAACAGAAATTATTTTTAAATATTTTCTTTCCTACTTGGAGAGAGAAGAATGGTGCATATTCCCTCTTAAAATCCTGGTTCGGCTCTTGAGTCTAGCCTAGAAGGAGTTGAGCGATTTTAACGAAACACGTAGGATTCATAGCTATTCAATTTACAATGAAAACGCGAAAAAACTTTTTGCATTTGCCTATACAAAGAGATAGGGGAGGGACATGACCCTACAAAATTGTCCAAATGGTAAGAAAGTTACAAATTTTAAAACGTGTAACGTCCTGAGAGCAAGAATATTTTTTTCAATTCTTATTTGGAGGAAGCAGAGGAGCACATTCCTTTATAAAATCCTATGGATGGGATTTTTGTCGCGATTGGACAACTTTTGAGGGTTATGCACCTTTTCCCTCCTTAGTAAGTGCAAATGGATTTCTTTTTCGTTTCTATTGTAGGATGGAGAGCTATGACTCCTACAAGTTTCGTTCCATTCACTAAACTCTTTGTAAGCTAGACTCAAGAACCTAACCACATTATTTTAAAGAAAAATATGCTCCCTCTGCTCTCTCCAAATAGGAATAGAAAAATTAAAAAATTTGTCTGTTCTCAAAACGTTACTCGAATTATAATTTGGAAGTTTTGTCCCATTTGGACAATTTTTGAGGGTCATCCTTCCCGCTTTGTATGTGAAAAGGGAAAATTTTATTTTTCACGTTTTTATTGTAGCCTATAATGTTATGTATGAATCCTGCAAGTTTCGTTCCATTCACTCTACTTTCTAGGCTAGATCCAAGAGCCGAACCCTAACCGTGAAGTATTTGATGCATATTACTATTGGGAAATCCATAGAATAAGGATTGTTCAATACAAATCCGCATGAACTTCGAGAGGACAACACCTGTCTCACGTAGTACATGAACAGGCGGCAGACCTGTCAGGAAGATGAGCCAGTAGTGCACCAACAGATACAGGAACAAGTGATGATATCGTGACCATGTTTGAGGGTGAGGATGGTACCGAAAGAAGACATATTGCGGGAATGTGAGTACACTGTTAAATATAATTTCTTAAATATGAGAAACCGTTTCTTATCTGTGCACCGAGACAATATTTTCTTAGAAATGAGATTTAACAATTCTTATTCATAAGGAAAGCAACAGTATATTTTCTCTTTCCCTTTTATACAACGTCATTTACTTTTTTCATTTCTCGTTAATGAGAGTTTCAAACTCTTGTTTCTAAGAAAATATATTCTCGGTGCACAGGTAAGAAACGTTTTCTCAGATTTAAGAAAGTATTTTTAACAGTGTACAAGTTCTATAGGACACTTCAAAGCAAGGCCAAATTGTACACAGAAAATTATTTTACAGCCGAAGGAGTGCAGCGCAGAAGAATCTATGGCATCATTAAAAGATGTGATAATGGGATTGAGTGTAAACAACAGTCGGGATCGGGATGACCAATTCGTATTTTCAGGAAACAAACGGTGCAACAGTGGAAGAGGACCTCCAGAACAACGATGTTATTTGAAAGGGTATAGTTGAGCGAAAATTCAAGTCTTCTGCATCCATGATCCACCGTGTAGTACATAAGGAAACAGATCTACAATACAGGAAAAAGCAAACCATCCCCAAGGGCATACAATAACAAAAAACATGGTTTAACCCAAGTGTGGCCGCTTGTTACGAAAATTCCGTGCTCGTGATTCCATCTTTGATGACGAAACCTATCTTACGTAGCCCCATGCCTGTTTCAATGGAAATGATGGATTCTATATATATCCGACACATGTACAGCTGCATCTAGTGTTAAATTTGCCACCAAGAAGAAATTTGAATAGATAGTGATTGTTTGAGTTGACATGGGTCCCAAAGGTTTTAGAAAACATGTGTTGCGTTTATCTCGAATTGATTTCAACCCCCAAACCTATCAGGTACAGTGGATTAAAAAGATACAAATACCGTACATAAGAGCAAACTATGAACCAGGGACATTTTTGTTCTGGCCTGATCTAGGATCCGCGCGTTACGCCAAAGTTGTGACTGAATATCTTAAGCAGGAAAATATTGAATTTGTACCGAAAAACGAGATAATTCGCTAATGTTCCAGAAATTTGACCCATCAAAACTTTCTGGGCAATTTTGAAAGCTGCTGTCTATTCTAAGCGATGGCATGCTACAAACTCAGATCAGCTCATTCGACGGGTTCGTTACTGCCTGAAAAACATCGATCTATCTGATGTACAAAACCTTTCAAGATCCACCAGACAAAACACGTCGTGAGGGAGTAATTAAAAGCCGTTAGTGCAACGATACTATTCTATTTACTGTGACTTCACATATGTATCACCTTTGATTTCTTTTTCGTACAACTTTTCAATTATACTTGTCACAGTAACGTGTACGGATTTATATTGAACATCCCTTAATAGTCAGTATCTCGATTTGTAGTCGAATCTCAAATTCCTGGTAGCCTGCTACAAATAAGCGCTTTAGCAGATAAAGTATCGAAGCATTTTAATCTGAAGTCCAGGTTTGAGTTCTAACCGGAGTGCTCTATTAAAAAGTATCTCTAAAAGTTGAGAACAATGATTTTTCATATGCAAACCTAGATGCAGAAATGCGTTTTTTTAAATGGCAGCTTCGTTCTCATAACTGCAACTACTACATTTGAGAACAATTTTGTCATCACTATAAACATTTACTAAAACATTTTTGTTTTTGATCATTTCTCTAATGGCTTTACAAAATAGTTTGACCTTTAAAAAAACACTGCACCTTATGCTGGTGATGAAAACTTGAACGTAGTGTTACTTTTATATTGAAGTTGAAATATTCAAAGAAGTCCAGTTTTTCCCGAACCCTTGAACTTCTAGGCAAACTATCAATGAAGAGTATTTATTTAGAAATGGTGAGGATTTTGAAGGAGGCTGTGAGAAAGAAGAGATCAGAAGCTTGAAAAAACAAAACGGATGTTTCACCATGACAATGCTCCTAGCTGCTTGGCGCTTCTAACCAGGGAAATTTTCGCTAAGAGCAATACAACTGTTGTATCTCAACCAATCTAAACACCTGATTTGGCACCTGCAGAATACTTTCTATTTCTCAAGTTGAAATCCACCTTGTAAGGTCATAAATCCATGGAAAATCTAAAACAATCGCTACTAGATCTTTATGCTATTTTAAACCGTGAGTTCCAGCAGTAGACTACACGCTAGGAACAATGTGTTAATAGTAAAGACAGCTATTTTCAAGGAGATAAATCTCAATATTTAATACCATTATATATTTAGAAAGGTCTGTTTCCTGTTGGATAGACTGTATTTAAGTATAACAATTGAGAGTATTGAAAGAAAATGAAACATGGAAGTCTTAGTAAACGATCCATAACCTCTGCTATGTAAAATGTAAGGTGGAAAACTGAATTCTCCATCTTATACTTTTGCCGTTTGCAGAATCTTAGACAAATGGATTTCAAAGGAAAATAATTAATAAAGGATTAATTATTTTCACGCAAATTTATCAATTTCCAAATTATTTAGGCAGCTCCAAGGTTAAACTGTTATCGACACTTCACAAGTTTATATTAAAACTTAGAAGTAAGTTAATCCAAATAGCCAAACCAATGTTTAAGGAACTTATTTATGAAGATGGAAAACATGTCTATCTGTAGACATCAATATAGAGTAAATGCGACATATATGTTAATACAAAACTTGCATGTACTGTGACCCATAGCTTCGCGCTTCCTCTCTACGGACGCACGTTTTATCTGGCCTATCAGCTGTGCCCTGCCCGGAACTAGAATAGATAGAAAATTTGTTTATAGTGACTACTTAGTACAGGTTTGTGCATTTTTTTTCTCACAAATAATAGCTCGAATAATTGTATTGCTTTCTAGGTATTTATGTCATATAAGTGTATATGCATTTTGTTTATTGTATGTAAGTTATTAAGTATATTAGAAACCTGTACACAGTTTGAGGACAGGCGGAATCTAAAAGACACTAGAAAATACCTAATAAATCAACATGTAATTTTTGTAACAATTATTTTTGGCTTGAGTAGATTTTGAGTTTAATGTCCCGTTTAGCAGCTAGGCTATATGACGCGTGGATCTGTTCCTTAACCTGGAATCCGAACGACATGAGCTCTTACTGGGAATCGAACCCGGATCTCCCAAGTCAAAGGCGCGTACGCGGATGGGAGGAATTATGTTGTTGGCAGAATAAATCACAATGTATTTATTCCTTATTTCCTTGAAGTATTATGAATGTGTTAATCTTAAATGACGCACTTACTGGGTCAACGTTTGGAGTACTGGAATTATTTTCTCTATGCCTAGCGATATCGCAAATTCATTGCCGAATGTAACAATAGCTACCACTTGTTCCAATGAATGGGGTTCGCATCATGATTTGTGCAATACTGTGAGAAAAGTGAACTTGTCCATTGTGAATACGTATATCATGCTTATGGCACTATCTTTGCAGTACTGTATCTTTGTTAATATACTATGTACGTATTTGGCCGCTTTTACAAATAAGTTTCTTATACATTTTTTCCCTTTGTAAATGGAGAGATTTAATTTTTAATCTTTACTGTGGCGCCTTTTCCCTTCTTTCAATACAAATGCTACGTCTACATATATAAATTATATCAACTTGATAAATGCTAATATCAAGCTGCCTTTTCCCTTATTTCTACTATAAAAATGCTAATTTTATAACATGTTGAATGTCTAAATCATATAAACTTTGATAACAATAAACAATGTACATCATAACTCAATTTATTCAATTACGTGTTGCCCTAAGATGGATACACGGAAATAGGAAGTGAAAGTTTATTGTCACATGATTTTATCAGCCAATGAGAATGAGTTTGTGGCTAGGCTGGGCCAGGGAAAACAAAATATGCGGCCGAGGCGAGCTTTCATACTATTCTGTTGCAGTGTTGACAGCGTAGTTAGCTACTTTTTTACTGCAAAATGTACGTTTCAGTATCTCAGACTTACGATGTATGTGTATGGTATAAAACACAACAACAAAATTCTGGTAGATACGCGAAAATATTGTCGCTCACATACTGGAAATATGTTTGTTACACTGTATTGATTAATGTAGGGACGTGAAATTTTTGTTACTTTCTGCCCAAAAGAGATGTGTTTTAAGACATATTTGTGGTATTGTTCGTGTCAAATTAAATATATACAATGTTATTTATTTCACATCGTTTAAATATATTACGCATTTTCTCGGATTAAAATATGAAAGCCATCATTTTGAATGAAATTATGCACTTCGATATCAAAATAAATTTTAAGACAGAAATGCACACACATATCTCATTATAAATTCATTTTTATTATTTCTAATATAAAGATACTTTTTATCTGGTATTATTTCCTCTGTGATTGACTGTGCTTGATATTGGGTGCTGGAATAATTGCGTTGGGTTGGCAGCACTGCCAGTTATTGGAAAGCTGATAGAAGGGAGGATCACTGTTCGTAATTCGTCTACTTATGCAGTGACTTGAGCTGCCATGCTACGTGACGGTCACTATACATCCCCTCATGCAGGTAACAAAAGGAGGATATAGGCCTAACAATGTAACGGGTTTCCGTGGTTATCGCAAAACATATAGACTAATGTACATAGATGAAAAGAATAAACATACGTGCCGGTAACACCTCTCAGAATTACACACATTTACATACAAAATGTTGTGCCCTATATTTCGAAGCTCAATGTTTTCACTGATAATATGATGTTTTACTTTTTTTAATTTTGCTTTCAGTTGCGTAAGTCTGGTCTGATTGCCTTGTAAGAGATGGAACAGGAATTTACCAGATGATATTTTCAAAAGGTACCCAAGTGTAAGCCTTCATTATCTGACCAGTAGAATATAGAAGGCCCCTCAGCTATTCATGAATTGCACTCTGACGTACAAAAATAATAATTACAAATATATCAAGAGCACCCTTTTAAACTTAAACCATATCATGTATGTGCTAAAATGATTATATATAAAAAGTTTCAAAAGTTTCGTAGTACTAATTTAGGAGCAATAAGACAATTTGTAACAAAACTTAAAACTCCATATTCCTGAACATGTAAAATACAAAAATAACAATTATAAAAATACCAAAATCACTCTGTTTATTTTTTCACCATATCATGTATGTGCTGATTCCATAAATAAGTTTCAAAAGTTTCATAGTTCTAACTTTTGAACAATGGCACAATTTGTAAAAAAAAAAAAAAAAAAAAAAAACTTGTTTTACATACCCATTAATGTTTGACAGTGTAACCTTTTGTAAGTTGTCTTAGAAGGTACTGAGAGCGAAAATTAAATTTTCATTTGACACCTGGATGAACCCAATAACTTAACAAATCAGAAAGTTATGGTAATTTTAGTTCCATGATCCTGTGTACCAGAAAGTGAAATTGGCGCCAAATTCACGTTTTTCAAAAATTTCTCATTCAAAAAATCTGAAGAAGATAATTTAGCATAATTTCATTGGTATTTATGTATGAACAAATTTTGAAAAGAATCTGAAACATTGAAGCACATTTCTCTAGATGAGTTGACATGCAACAACTTTTGTCTTATCGCAATGATCTTCCATTACTTATTTAACTTATTACACATTCCACTAAACTGTCTATATAATAGAACTTTAAAGAGCAAAAATCAGTCTCCCAAACTCAGTCACAAATGTTCTGTATAATTAATAAAATATTTAACAATAATTATGAACTGGGGTCTACTTGACATGTATAAACTATAATAGAAAGAACAAATAACTAATTTAATTTTTGTTAAATACAGTCAACCTTCTTTGACAGTTAATTGAACTAGAAAGATGTATATTTTTTAGAAAATGTAAACAATAATACGTTAATTATAACAATTTAAATGCTACGTAGTGCTTCTAAATTTTGTTAACTCTCATTTGTTAAATCAAATAACACCAGAAAATTTTACAATTTTTTGTTAATAAATCTATTACCATCTACTGAACAGTAAGCTAAGTTTTACGATGAAGAGTGACGACGATAGGGTTAATTTCGTTTGGTCAAGCTGAGAGACCCCATCATTTTAGGAGATCAGACTTTTTGTGTATCGTAAGTAGTAGGTTTATATTATTTGACCTACTCTATAATAAAATATGTAAGGGCGCAGCCGAGTTGGTCCGTACGATGACAACGGTGCACCCGCCCAACTACACCACCTCTAGCGTCAGCACTATTTTATCCTGTCTTAATACAAAAACTGGAAACATTTTTGTGGCCTCTTCTGAATTTTCGTTTTTAGTACTTACAAATATTTCATGTCAAATAGTCAACTGTCAACTCATATACGGTAAGTTTAAGTTGGAGAACGCTCACAAGTGGGTTCGATCCCACTATACTTACCCAAATTAATACATATTTTGGAGCTTATTCGAGAATATATGATTAACAAAACACGACTTTAGCATGGGATACGAGCACACGCATCAATAGCTTTTTAAATCGGGGAGGGGGGGGTCAGATGATTCAAAATGAAAATCCTCTTTTCGACAAAATTTATATATACTAAGAAGTATAGATCTTTAAATATACTTGACTAAAATCTGGGGGAACGCGTCGGGGACCACCACTAACGTCGCCTATTATACGAGAGATTGAGGCCTGGTAGGAGCACGTGTGATTATACTTTAGGCAGTGGGTCTAGAAATGAATGGCCTAATTAATTAATAATTTGTTTTAGAAATGATTGAAACCGAATGTATATTTGAACTTCAACTCAACATCAAAATATTATTGTGTTCCTATTGCATTAGTTAATAAATATGCAACTATACTATAAATGAAGTAAGTAGCCTTACACCACTGTTCCTCATTTTGTATAAGTATGTACGTTATGGGTATGTAATCGAATGTTTTTAGAGAATAGATTGAGAAATAAAAACTCAAGAAATAAATTGTTCAATGTACCCAAGGGCGCCTACTTCTCTGTAAATTGGGGGGGGGGAGGGCATTCAAATGCATAAAGCATATATGATGATTTTAAGAGAAATTGCATTTTAAATATGCATAATATTGCAAATTTACAAATAAAATGGGGATCGGCGCCGTTGAATGTACCTACACTAAATTTCTATTTTTTTAATAGCTAGAATTCTTTGTACTGAGTAACGTATGTAAAATTAGAGTTAATAATTCTGTATGTACGACGTACATATGTAGTTACGATTATGGGATAGAAAATTCATTTTTTTGTAATAATTTTACTTCACAACAGAACTTAAAGAATGTCATAATAGTAAAAAAAAAAAAAAAAAAAAAAAAAAAACAATGGAACCCTCAACATAGGAGGATGGTTTGTTTTCAAAGTCTGCAAAATCAAAGAACATGGAAACCATATTTCAGGCGGTTGAAATTCTAAATGCTCTTCCTAAATTTCACACAATTTAACACTAGACAAGACACACATTCATACAAGCGACATAAGTGCTCACTTGTCAGTGCATATTGAAATCAATAAAAAAATTTACAAAATAAACATCACGAGATATATGCACCTGATCCTTCTATCATAACGTTTGTCTAAGGAGCGTGAAAGAGATTCTTTCATATATTTCATGTGTATTAATCACCTTTTAGGAAGTAAACGAAAAACTCGCCACCAATTTACGTTATGACTAAAATTGTCTGCTAGCGGCAGAATATGATACGTCCTGATACGGAGTGAATTATTTTATAGACTTAGAAAAGAAACTAAATAATATCTATTGTACTAATCATTTAGTCTAAAAGTGTGATGGTGGGTGAAGAAGCGCACTATAAAATTTAACTGGATATCTTAGAATACACTTACACCAAAATTCTCCTATTTCTCATTTCCCTTTTCCTCCCTCAATGGGATTAAAAACGCAGGAGAAACACACTCTTTTATATGGAATCTTATGTTAGTGCATCTAAATCAAATTCCATATGTCCTTTCCTTGTTAAGGAAACAAACCTGTTTGTTACCCTACTGGATGATCAAGTTGGATCACTGCACTTAGTCACTACCCTCTCTCACACACAGTTTATTTGTCTCAGTAACGTTTAAGAAAACAGGGTTGCAGGCGGTCTCTTTAATGCAAGTTACTCAAAATAATTTGCGGCTGTGATTTCTTCAGTTATTAACTGAATACAATCATTGTGGTCTGAAAAGTGAGGACGTAAAGGAATAACTAATATTGTTGGTTCAGAATTATCCCATAGCGTGCACTAAGTACCATAAATATCACTATAATAACAAAAACCACATGGAATAAAGGAGGCAGTGAACTGGGAAAATCAGGCAAGTGCAAAAATATATATTTGTATGGAAAAGCAAAGATAGGTGCAGAATGAGAATTGGTGATAATAAAAACCGTAATTTTACGTTTATAATGAGTAATGTCACACCAGAGAGGACTTATTATATATTAATTTTCGCCTGCGAAATATTTATGCACCAGATGGTAGGACTGTATTTTATGTTTACAAGTGCACGATTACTAACCTGACACCAATATAATTCTAAAGCACGATTACAATGAGTGATATATAAAAACTATTGTATTATTATTTTTTGCCTGTGAGTTACTTTTGTACAGTGTGCAGAAGATGCCTTTTATGTTTATAACTGTTGCATTACTAGTATGAAATCATTACAAGTGAAGTGGTAACTTGTCACTGCTGTAACCACATTAACATACTTGTAAATACAACGTAAAGCACTCATTTAGCCTAACCTACTATACTAACCTACCTTAAGGTATACCACTAATCCTAACTTACCTGCTTTATTTCATTAGAATAACCTATGCTATTAACAAGACCTAAACTACTGTACCCTATAGTAACCTAAACTTCCGTACCGTTCTAATCTAGCATACTCTACTAAAACAATTGTGCCGGTGCTGTGTCATCAGTTGTAGCTCAGAATAATCTCTAAATATGCTTATAGAATAATGTAACAATAGGGGATGGAACTGATGCACAACACGGTACTTAACAACGAAACTATGATTGAATTTAAATGAAATTCAAATGTTTCTATTTTAAAGATGACTAGTATGGAAAAGGTGAGAAAGAGAGATAGGTTATGATTGAAAGGTAAAGGATAAACACTAGCCTGATAGATCCATCGAGACTGGCGTCGTCCTGGTCATCTGGCACGATGAAAGGGTTGCTGTGAAGGAACCTGGATGTTTTGGTAACAGCTAACAACTGGAATTCAATCCTGCTGGACTGGTAGGGGCGTCGAACTCTCTCCGTGAAGCGTCTAAACAATAATACTCTTTAGGATGTCCTCTTACATCTTCATTCCACTAATCTCAACTAACAAAAGTACCGGCGGCGATGAACCGGCAGAATGGTATTCTTTGAACTTGGAGTCGGTGGTCCTCCAATGGTGGGATCTCCTAATCTCCGATGATCCTGCACCTTCCTCAACTTCGTCACGAATACCCCCTATTGTTCTGTTCCTCGTAGTTTTGTCCAGCTCAAGAATGATGACCTAAGAGTCCAATGAATCAGGAAGTACCAGGCTGTGCTTGAAGGTATGCGGAAAGGAAAGAAGGAAGCTAGTCGTTTATTTTACAACGATAACGTTGTATGTATCATTGACAATCTGTGCCTATTTACTGAATGGGATCAGAGGTGAATTATGTGAACAGTATAATGTATAAAATAGAAAGAAAGATATATAGAGATTTCGAGATTATTATTTTGTAAACGGTAACAAAAATAAGAGTTGTTGTTGCTATAGCAACGATATAAATAATTGTACTTATACGTAGACATATTGACGAGAAAAGAAGTGTGTGTATGAAGGTCCATATATTTTGTTATATGTGGAGAAAAGTTAATAATATATACTTTTCATGGTCAAATAATAAACGTCAGTTAAGAAAGTGATAAAAGGCGTTGACTTATTTTGAATATTAATTACGAACCAAGGTGACCCCTTACAAAAGTTGGTGTCTCACCACAGGAGTTATATAAAGTGTCGTTTCGAAGGTCTAGTAAAAACGGCATTTCAACGTGACCTTAACATCACTATATTAAGAAGTGGAAAAGTAATTAAACGGAATACTGCAATGAGTACGGAAAGTATAAATATGATTGATGGACAAAATGAGAATCCTGAATTGATTCCGAGTGACAATTTGGCAGACATTTTAAAAGATTTGACTCAACAGATCAGAAAACAGTCCGATGAGATGAAAAACCAGATGAAAAGCCAATCCGAGCAAATGCAACAGGTGAAAATAAAATTGGACCAGCAAATGCAACATGTGATGGAACATGTGGATGAAAAATTAGACCAGCAAACGCATCATGTGGATGAAAAATTAACTCAGTTAGTCAACGAGTTTGATGAAAAAATAGTGAAATTGAACCAACGTAGTGAAGATAGATGGGAGCATGTACAACATCAGTTAGATCAAATGAACTTACATGTGTTGGAAAAATTAGAGAAATACGAAGAGAAAATAGAAAAAGTTGTACAAAGAAACACAGAAATGCAAGAGTCCCTGGATGTTTTAAAATCAACTATCAACGCCCATGAAAACCACATTAAGGTACTGCAAGATGAAGTCAATTTCATCAAAGAAAGATGCATTCCCGGAACTTCATTCCAGGACATCGAAGGCACGAGTCATCCTATAGCCACAGGTTGGGTACCTGAACATCCTCCAAGAGCAACATTGGAATTTGTTGAATCATTGAGTGGTGCAGAGAATAGTAGCGGAGAAGAACGAGAGAGGCAAACATCCAAATGCAGACGCATTTCCAGTAGAGGTATGAAGACATCAACAGGTAATCAGATGCGGTTTAACGAAGTAAAGTCGCTCACGAAGTTTAGTGGCGTACCAGGAGATGTACCCGCTAGGGCATTTCTCGAAAAATTTCGGGATGAATGTGAGCTAATCGGTGTAAATGAGACTCAATTCTTAAAACTATTACCGCATATCTTGTTGCCACCTTGCTTAACTTGGTTTAAGGCTATTAGAAGTAGTCTTCATTCAGGGGCGGACTGGCAACCATAGGGCCCACCCTGCTAAACTGAAATGAGGGCCCACTGTATAAAAATGTAAAAAATGTACTTGGCATTCTTCCTATGTATTACATGTAAAAGCCCATCTTCGAACCCATAAATAGTATCCCATACATTCATACAAAAGCAAAACATTAAATACAAAAATCTGAAGTAGGAACATTTTAATAGTAACTCATACAGTGTGTAATTGGTATTATATTTTTTTATTGTAAACACACACAATACCAGAATTGGTCTTTCAGTTATTTATATAATGTTATTGTTTTTTTAATGAATTTAAACCATTTATTTAAACAAATAAGTGTCGTTTTAGAAAACCCAAAATATATGCATGTGCAAAAGTAAAAACTAATCCCAAGTCAACTTTGAAACACTAAATAATTAATGCACTGACAGAAATAATGTAAGTTTCTTTCCTCATAAATCAGTTCTAATATCAAATTGGTTGAAATTTTCTACTGAATTGCACACTGTAACCTAATATAATATAATATTAATATGAATGCCAGAAATGTATCCTAATATTAATATCTTCATTATGCCTCAGTTAAACTCACAATTTCAAATATCTACCTAATTCTTTGGAGCTAGATACAAGATCGTCAATCACTTTGTAGTAATGAAACGTATATGATCTTTCTATGTATAAAAGAATAGTCTTCCAACAAATCTTAATTAATGTTGAGGCAATTTTTATTGCGTTTTCATGTAAAATAACATATCTGAAACTTTTTTTTAAGTAACCAAACCTGCAACCACCCTACTTAAAGAAAATCCGTATTTTGTCATAGCTGATCTGGGGCTCCCCTCCCCCTTGATACGTAAAAAATACCACTTACTTCAGTCGGGAGTCTGCTCGCGAATGTGCCGCAATCTCTCTCTGTACCTGTCTTTTTGGCGAGAAGAAAATGTTGTAAACCATAGACACAAACTCGTCTAAATATTGCTGTATAATCTCGAGGAAGTACGCCCCGCTCTTAGCAGACACCCCCCCCAAACGTGTCAGGTGAGACAACAGACATGGCGTCAGTGTTGGAAACTTATAAAAGCTGTAACTTTATGGCCTCATTGCAAAACAAAGAATGCGATTGGAGGTAAACTTGCGATAGATTTTGAAACGCAAGATTTCCCTTGACAATGGTAAGTAAGTCATATTATATCTTTATGTCGCAGAAAGATTAGATATCGTCTATCGTCTAGTGTAGTCCGCCCATTCCTCGGCTGGCTTCAACTTCTCTTTTCATATGAATACCTACTTTGCACATCATAAATAATTTTTACATTTTACTACATTTTTATTTTAAATTAACTTTAAATAACTAAAGGGAAGTTAACATTTACACGATATACACACTGATTTGACTGACAGCATAAGTGTTCAGCACTTTTAGAAGTTACACCAACGCTTACTGAGCCCAGTGCCGTGTAATGCCCCTCGATCTCGGTCCGATAGGACTCAACACTGAATTTAAAAATAAAAAAAAAGGAAAAGGAATCCTTACCCCACAAGACCAGAGGCTCGTATCCACTAAGGTTACCGCAAGCAGCCGTGAAATTTTCCAGAAAACAAGACTTAATATTATTCAGTTTTTAAAAATATTATGGCAAAGCAGAGCAAAAATTTCATCTGATAACAATTTATTAACAATAATTCAAAAGTCAAAACAGCTGAATAAATAATTTGAATTAAGAATTGAATTGAATATGTAAGTAGGGATAATTTCCTTCAATTCAGCAATCTACCTTACAATAATTAATCTTTAATTCAAGATACAATATACAACACCTTTAACAGATCGATTGTCCAATTTAATCAAGAATTTTAACTATTTGACAACTTACTAATTTATGAACGATGTAGCAACAAATGACGTAAGGTAGTAATTTCGGAACTAATTACTTAATAGAAACGAGGCAGCAATAAACCGCATACGCTAATAACTTAAGTAATGATTACTTAAATAGTTGAATAGGTTACTCTTTCTTAAAGCTTGTCTTGCAATTTCTGGAATTTTACTTTAAAAAAAATATAGAAACGGATCCGAGTTCGATTTCTTTAACAAATTAGACTGATCAACCAAATGGAGCAAATAACACAACCGAACACATACATTAACTGTCACAAAGACACAGAAAGGATAGAAAGGGAAGTTAACAAAACTGGTTTCTTACCTTTAATTATCCGCAATCTGCTCACCCTCCTATTTCCTTCTCTGTCTGTGCCCAAAGTTAATAATTTCAGGAAAGAAATACTGAACCAACAACTAGGAAATAAGCAAACAACGACAGGTTCCTTCAACAAAATCCCTCCTGGACTCGGCCATTCAACAAATACTCGAAGCGAAGACGAACGGAAACTACTCACAGCAACACCAGCGGAAGCAGCGACAGGTCACAACTGACCTCCCACTACCTACGGAGCCACGAGGCAGGGAAGAAAAGCGTTGTTGCCACATCGTCATAACTACAAACTCTTATTACTTCAATTCACATAATCCCATATTATTTCTGTTCACAACATACATTATTTAATTATTTCTTCTTTCTTTCATGTCCATAATAAGTATTTTATTTAACAATTTTTTATTCATTTATATTCAACTTGATTACGTTAAATAGACTCGTCCATAATTCTGGGGGGTGTTTCCTAAGCCGTCAAACCAGCGCAGAAGTATGTCCCAAGGAACGTCATTCAGTGGCGGCTCGAAGGGAAGTCACATCAGTGGCGGCTCCAAAGTATGAACCATTACAACCTACCCCTCCGCGAAAAAAAAATTTTACACAGTAATTTTTTTTCTTTTCTATTCGGATTATCTAAATTTTTAGGCTGGCGGCTGGAAAACTCAAACAAAAAGATAAAAATAAACAGGAATTAATAACAATTACACAATAAATTTTTATTAACACATTAAAATATTCTTTCAATTTTTAATAAATTCAATTTTTTTTACAATTCTTTCCCTTTTATTTACGCAACATTATGAATCTCATTTATAATATAAAATTTTACTTTATCTGGCCAGATTTAAAATACAAGTATTTAATTCTTAACAACCACAATATACTTTCATAAAATAAACAACTTACACATAATATTTATTTACATTAATTTATAATCATTGTATTTTTACAGAAGTGTACTGGACGAGTGCTATGTGTTTTAAATTGTCATTCTTACCTTCAAGTTTTTTACATTCTTCGGGGATAATACTTTTTAAGTTCAGTTACATGTGATCGTCGCCAGCTATCTGAAGCATCCTCAGGATTAGACACAAGCACCGTATTAGGAGTTAAAAATCTTTGCACAATAAATGGACCACACCATTTATAAGATAATGATTTATTTATTTTATCTTTTAAAGAGGATTTTACGTGGGTTTTTAATAATACCATGTCCCCAACATTAATTACCACAGATCGACGTCTCTGCAGCATTAATTTTCTTCTAGTTTCCCAACTCTTAGTCATGTTACTTAAGGCATTTTTCCAGATTTCTGAACTATTATGTGTATTCAAGTCGAACTCTGAAACTTCCCACCTCATTTCTAAAGGAGTTAGTAATGGACGTCCAAAAAATAATTCAGATGGGATAGCTTTCAGTCCCGAGTGCTCACAAAGATTTAACATAAATTGAAATTCTGGAATTGCCTCAGACCAATTTTGTTGATTATCCCCAAAATACGCTCTGAGGGAAATTTTCAGCGTTTTGATAAAACGCTCTGCACAATTCGCCTCAGCGTGATAAGGGCTTATATGTTTTATACCATGACTATAACAAAAAATTTTAAAGGTTTGAGAAACAAAGACAGAAGCGTTATCTGATGAGAGGGTCTCCGGAAAACCCAATCGACAGAAAACTTCAAGTAGTTTCTTACATATGGTCATAGCGGATAAAATTCTTAATCTCTCTAGAAAAACATATCTAGTTGCATTATCGACGCCGATTAAGATATATTTAAATCCTTTAGACACAGGTAATGGACCAATTACATCGACCATTACGTTTTCCAATATTCTAGAGCTATGTGTTGATTGTAAATGACCCATTTTCTTTTTATTACATTCCTTTATTCTCTGACAGAGATCAGAAGTCTTGACGTAGTTCTTTACGTCATCTACGATCCCCTCCCACGTATATCTTCTCATTACCTTATGTAATGTACGGAAGGAACCGGAATGTCCAGCCGTCAATCGATGATCGTGGTAAAACTCAATAACAGGAATACGAAGCTCGGATGGGATTACAATCTTATAAGGATAAGAAAGAGCCTTAGTCTTTTTCATAAGTAATCCTTTACTAAGAATGTAATTCCCAACATTTCGACCTTTCTCAATTTCTTCTATAATACCCTTTAATGCTTCGTCCTTTCTCTGAAGATCTTTAAGTGGTTCCTTTACCAAAGGTAAACTCCATGAGTTGGCAACATTTAAATTTCTTTTCATGATTGCCAAACCCATCGGCCCATCAATTTGACTGAACTCAAACGGATCGTACATACGAGTAAAAAAATCAGCAACTATGTTTTCCTGTGATTTTATATGTTTTAATTTGAAAGAGAATTGACAAAGTGTTTCTACAAGTGGGCCATACTTTTGCAACCTTTTAGCATTACCTAATATCCAACTAAGTGCTTTGTTGTCGGTATAAACATCAAATTCATTTATTAGATAATGCTTATAGCGTTCTATTGTGCGAACAAGACTAATAAACTCTATTTCATAGATGCTTCTGTGTCTGTCTGCTTCAGATAGTTTCTTCGAATAGAACCCTACAGGAAGAAGGCGATTATTGTCGTCATATTGAGACACGCATCCAGCCACCGCTTTCCCTGACCCATCAACATGGATCACAAAGCGTTTAGACAAATCAGGCGTTTTCAAAACCACATTATCGATGAGTGTTTTCTTTAACTGATCTAAGCAAGCTTGATGTTCCGCCTTCCACTCAAAAGGTTTCTTAGGAGAACGCAATTCACTCAGTGGTGCCATTGGATCTTGTAAATTTGGAATAAATTTTCCAAAATAAGAAAAAAGACCACATATTTTTAACACACCACGTCTATTTCGAGGTGGGGGAATAATTTGAACTGCTGATATTCTACTTTGATCTATTTGAATATTATTTCCATCAACTACAAACCCAAGATAATGTATACGTTTGTAAAAGAAAATACTCTTATCTGGTGAAATAGTAACACCAAAAGCGCGCAACCTATCTAAAACCTCTTTCAGAAGTATCTTGTGTTCTTCAATAGTTGATGAAAATAAAAGTAAATCGTCAAAATATATTCTTACACCCTTTTCTTGCATATCACCTAATACCCTTTGCATCCCTCGAGCCAAAAGGCTGCTACCAGTTTTAATTCCTGCAGGAACTCTATTATATTGGTAGGAACCCCTTGGTGTTACAATAGTAGTAATCTCACAAGAGCTTTTATGCAAAGAGATTTGTTGGTATGCACGTTTCCAGTCTAACCTGCTAAATACAGACATGCCTGCTAGGCTTGTTAAACATTCCTCCAAATTGGGGGAAGGAAAAACATCATTAACTATGAGCTGATTCGCCCTACAGTAGTTTCCAACAATTCTGTAAGTGTTATTTTTATTACGAACTAAAAAACAACTACTTCCATAATTGGAATGATCAACTTCAGTGAGAATACCTTGTTTAATCAACTCATCGATATGATCATAAAATATTTTTTCCTTAGCCTTTGGTACAGGGAAAGGAGCTTCCTTAAAAGGCTTTTGTTCTTTCAAATAAATTCGACCCTCAAACCCTTTTATACAACCAATATTATCAGATATTACGTCACTATACTCTTTCTTTAACTCGTCCACGAATGCAAGAACCTCAGGCTCAGTATATTGTGTAGGAGAATTTAAACCAAGGGAATCCACTGTTGACATTCGAGATTTAATATCACAAACTGTTTTTTGTATTTGAACATCTGTTGGAAAAAACTTTTTATTTTTTGCTATTAATTCATGAAATTTATTAGCTTGTTCTATATCGATGTCAGAAGCTTGTGATGAACTGTCATCCATAACTGCATTCGGAGTTTCAATAATAATATTTACGGAACTATTATTCGAAACAGTCAATTCCGGTAAAGCCTGAACCTTATCCACATCGCTAGCAGTATTCTTACTTTTTCGCTTTCTTTTCCTTCTTTTCTTTCTACGCGAAGACGAAGAATTAGTTAAGTTCGAATTTAAACGATTTGACTGTAATTGCTCTAACTCATTAGCTGATTCAACCACTACCTCATTCTGACAAGCACTAACTATATTCGATTGTGTTGTATTTTCATCTATCACCGTTGCCAAATCAATCACTTTATGGTTATCACTAACCATCGATGAGCGCATAGTGTCATAGTTCCTAATATTGGGAATAACATCATCAGCTCGATGGACAATATTTGCAGAGTTCAATTCATTCCCAATTACACGATCATAATTTCCGAATTCACTTAAACAAGAATAATATCCATTATCAACGTTCTCTCGAGGCATACGTTCAGACGATAACATAGAACGCAATTCATTTAATTGATTAGTAGATGGGACTGATATTTCTAATAACTGTCTCTCTATATCATGAAGCTCAATCTCACACTGTATTCCAATATCCGCTAACGATAGCCTTTGATCACTTGCCTTTACAAATAACGACGCTATCTTGCCGGTATTTTTCTCTAAGCTCTTAGTGTCAAAAGAATTTTGGCCAACCGGGTCACCTGATCTAAACCCCTTATGCTCCACTGAAGGACCAGAACTATTCAACGTATTGTACGAACCTTTACAGCCGGCAGCTAGTGCTCTCAAACGGGTCAGGTCAGGCTTCATCGGGTCAGAGCTCGAGTCAAACCTCCTTGGGTCGCAGGTCGGGTCAGGGCTGCTCTAGCCACGGGTCGGCTCAGGTCAACTTTCTTATGTGTCGTTTCGGATAAAACCTATTCGGGTCATGAGTCGGGTCGGGTCGACGTTCAACTCGACCCAACCCTCTCGACACGAGAAGGATTTAGCCGAAATGGCGCATAAGAAAGTTGACCCGAGCCGACCCGTGGCTAGAGCAGCCCTGACCCTAGCGTAGGTGACCTGATCCGACCAGTGCTTCAAGCAGGCTTGACTCGACCCCTGACCCATGAAAGCCTGATCTGACCCGTTTGAAAGCTTTACGCGGCAGCAAACAGTTCATTTAATTTCGTGTTCGCCTGTTACAGTTGTGTAATTTCGAGTAAAAATGGCCATAACAGATAAGGTACAATTGAGTGAAATCATCCAAAGACGTGGTGTATACATTATAATTTATAAACACCTTAGACCGAAAAACAAACAAACAAAAAAAAACCTGGCAACTGTTCTGTAGTACTCGAATGAGTCACATCACGCTCATTTGCTTCTTGGGACTTCACAAATTCAAATAGCCTACGTAACTGTGTTTCTTATATTTAAAAAAGTAGTAGTTAACGTGCTCGTTTTCAACAACTGCTGTATCACAAACCCCGCAATGTTTTAGGGCCTGATTGTCTCATAGACGGAACCTTTCCAAGTCGATAAACGTGAAGAAGAATAAGGTCTGTTCATGAAAGTTTAACTTTACGTCTTTTTTATGCAAAACACAAGTTTGCGGGAGTTACCTTGCCATATTTTTGATGCTGGTAGGTTTAATTGAGCACATCTTTTTAAAATTGGTGGAGGGGGCCCCCTGTTTGGAGGGCCCACCCTGCATTTGCAGGGTAGCAGGGTGGGCCAGTCCGCCCCTGTCTTCATTCGTATTCAGATTTTAAGAATGCTCTTTTGTCAAATTATGAAAACGATTTTATGGTAGCAAATAGAGATGCTGTTTTGCGAACGAACCACTACAATCCAAAGTTACACCGTAGTATTACTGAATTTGTAGTATCGACATATCGTGAGCTAAGATCATTAAATTCGAACCATCCGGAATCCCGAATTATAGCGTCAATTAAGATTTTGTTCCCATTCAGACTACAACAGTTGTTAATGTCGGCTCAGTGCATTAATTTCAATCATTTAATTATGCTCATTCAGAGTTATGAGAGTCAATCTGCAATTCAGAACAACAATAAGATGCAGAATAGAGGTCAGGGTAATTATGCACGTAATCAGACACAATATGCATCTGTTCGTAGTGTAGATATACAACCTGAAAATGATGCTAATGTTCGTTATTTCAATAACAGAATGAGTAGCTTTAATGGTACCGAAAACGTAACGCAACCCAATTATAGAAATGGATCTAGAAATTTCAGAAATAACAACAGGAATTTCAGTAGGAATAATAATTATCGCCGATTCTCACAAAATCAATTTGCAGATGGCAGGAATTTTGCAAACATGAATCAACATATGGTATCATCTTATGAAAGACAAGCACGTACACAAGATTGTGCTATACAATATTCCTTAAATGAACCCTTCGAACGTATAACTTGAACTGACAAAAAGGTGTCCGATAGATTCGTATTAAATTGACCTTTGCTTTCGTCTATGGTTAATATGTTCTGCAGTCGATTTATTATTAAAATGTACGTTGAAAAGCAAGTTAATTATAAGCAGTTAACTGAAAATATTATTGAATTTATTCCTTATAGTTGTGTTGCAATTTCCTTTTATAGCATTAACTGAGAAAATGTTAATTTGTGTTTCATGATAAGAAATTATCTAAGAACTTTATTGTAAGAAGTTATTATTGTTTTCGTGTTTTTATTCCATTCGGATTTCATTTGAATATTATGAATATTTAAAAATAAAAGATCGCAATTTTAATGTAAACTTATGAAAGTAATGACAGATATATCAAATAGATGTAATTTATTATATGGAAAAAATAAGTATAATGAATATTGAATCTCTTCATTTTTCAAAGTGTATTAATGTGTTAAATGAGGACCATCAATGCGTTTTTATGTTCCAACTTTGTTGACTTCTGATCCTATCAATAGTTAATATTATGAAGATCTTTGTTTGTAAATAGTGTGTTTTATATATGAAGGAATAGTTAATTTTGTACCCTATAAGAAAACTATTAGTTAGGTTTAATTCTTGAAAATCCTTAATTATAATAATTGTAATTCGTCGTTATTAATGTCGAGATATATTGAAAAATATAAAAATATGTTATGTTATAGTATATTATATATAAATGGAAAAGTTAACTATGTATGTATATTAATGGTGATATTGTATATATATGAGGACTATTCAAAAGATAAATGTTTCATGATATCTAACCCAGGGTTCTTTCCTTCATAGTAAAACTATTATGGAAGTCCCGTTCGAGGCGACATCTACAACGATAACGTTGTATGTATCATTGGCAATCTGTGCCTATTTACTGAATGTGATCAGAGGCGAATTATGTGAAAAGTATAATGTATAAAAGAGAAAGAAAGATATATAGAAATTTCGAGATTATTATTTTGTAAACGGTAACAAAAATAAGAGTTGTTGTTACTATAGCAATGATATAAATAATTGTACTTATACGTAGACATATTGACGAGAAAAGAAGTGTGTGTATGAAGGTCCATATATTTTGTTATATGTGCAGAAAAGTTAATAATATATACTTTTCATGGTCAAATAATAAACGTCAGTTAAGAAAGAGATAAAACGCGTTGAGTTATTTTGAAGATTAATTACGAACCAAGGTGACCCCTTACAATTTAACAAATATGCATTTACAACAGGTGTCTGAGAATGTACAGTTCTAATCAAAGTTTTCTCTCAACGAGTTTTGTGTTTCATTCATTAATAATGTAATTTAAAAAAATAATCGAATTTAGTGAATTAAATTAGAATTTATACAATTATCTCATCGTCACTTCATATCCAATACACAGTTACTTCACGCAATCTTACTTACTCTACTATAATAACCTACCATGTACAAACCTAATCTATTCTACCAACATAAACTTATCCTACACAATCCTACCAATATACTCTAACCTGCTTTACCCATCTAAACTGATCTATGTTGCCAATCTAACAACCTGTTGTCAGAAGCAAACCAAAACTTACCAAAAGCCATAAAAGAGAAATAAAAGTTTTCTTTTTTTTAATTTGACGACCTATTATCAATCTGCAAATAAATATATTAGAAGAGGGTGAACACAAGAGGAATCCGCAACTCTCAATATATAAAGTCAGTGGCACATTTTAACATTTTGTGTGTCAAACTCTGTTTCGGACTGGCCAAGTTCAGGGACCTTTACGCGGATACTTAAAGAACACCATATATATATAAACTTAACATGTCAGTTGGAAAACATCATCATAAGTGAAAAAATCTTTTCTTTTTGTATTGAATAAAAATGTAGTACAAAAAGAATCGCAATAAATTACAATTATACTAAGCCAAACAAACGTAATCATGAAGTTACTTTAGTTTTTTTTGAGTATTTTACGCATTCTTCACTTGAAGAAGCAATCATATCAATTATTTTTCTTAGTCTATATTCTGGATTATTTTTTGATAACATAAAAAGTAAAGGAAACAAATGGTTTTGACTTATCGTAGATCTTGGTGTAGTTTAATATTTTTCAATTCAGAAATACCCTGTCACATGTGACTTGAGTACATGGGAGGTAAGAACAAATTTGAAAGCAGAGTGCAAATTACTAAAAACAAATGCTCTGTTGCGAAGCTTAAACAGAAGATAAAATGCATATGATAGGGAAAAGATCTTTTGATTATTAATATTTTAATTTTTGTTACAATCAGTTTATGTGTCGTATTTATCTCTCCGTTTTCAGACTCAAGTTTACTATCGTCCTTGTTTACTAACATATTGACTAGCAAACGACTTCAGATCTAGAACTAGACAATTCCGATCAATACGGATGAGATCAGCATTTTAACAGAATTCATAACGGTAGTTTTGCAAGACTTTGGGAGTGAAGAAAGAGCCCTTTATTCTGACATTCTATAATGTTTCGGCGTATTTTATAATCCTTCATTCTATGGTTCGGCAAATTTTATAACCCGGCATTCTCTAGTTCAGCACATTCAATAATCCAACATTCTATGGTTCGACATATTCTATAATCTTTCATTTTATGGTTCAGCACATTTTATAATCTGGTATTCTATATTTCGGCACATTCTATAAACCGGCATCAATTGAGCCTCAAGAAAATTCAACTAAATAGTCAATATTTGATTCTAACTTTGTAGTCTATTTAATTGTAAATAAGCAAACATTTTGCTTTTTTTAAAGCGTCACTTTCAGCAGAGAGACAATAACAAAAGTGGACATACAGGTTAATGTGAGATCCGAACCCCAAGAGCTCCCAGCGGCAATCGAAACCAGGTCACTGGAAGAATGTTTTAATCCCCACAGATACTAGAATAACGAAATATGATGTACAGTGCAGTAGGATATTTATTTCGTTTGCACAGGTTCAGAATATGTGTAAACATATAAATTACATGTTGGAATCATTTGCTTTTTATATCAAGAGTGATATATCTTTGCTTTTATGGTTATAACTATATCGACGATCAATAATTTAGCACGGGCGTGGGCCCGTAACTATCACTCACTGTATTAGTCCATGAGCCAGACCCCTAAAATTTGGCAAATGGTAAAACTGAAGGGCTGCCAATCCCCCAATACTTTTTGAACAGGTACTTGGTCCAGCATGTCAAAACTGCTTGATGGACTTTCGTCCGGCACAGCTTTATGCCAAATATGACGTCATCGATATGGCCGAGTACTGATTTCACAATAGCAATTTCAAACGATTATAATTGCACTATCGTTCAACCTCATCCTCTGGTGAAAAGGCCATGCAGCTGCAAATGGTAAATTTGCAGCATAGTGATTTGAAGGTAGAAAAACTAATAGATACCTGGAGTAATTTTGCCTATCATATGCAAAACACCATGAAATCATGTCTTTAATCAAAGCAAGGTGAAGAAACCAGTTTCCTTCTCTGGAAGCTCTAACTAAGCAGAGAACAATCTCTAACATCAATATAGCTCCTCCAAAATGTTAAATCACAATTTTCGTTATGAAAATAATTCTGGTAGTCCTCGAAGAGATTAAGAATGCGAATACAGTATACATTTTCTAATACACCTTGTAACTTCTCATGACATATATTCTCACGAAGTAATTCAAATTGTTAGCGTTGTTATTAGCGATAGCGTTGTTAAGATCTAGGATGATTTTCTAGTTATTTATTTCCATCCATTTAAGAAAGCCTTTCCATGCCAATCTCATCAAGGCTTCGTAGTGCAACTTATGCAGTCTAATTCCCCAATCATAATGTCTATTCTCCAGTACTGCATGAATATAACCCTCCGCTGACACTCCGATTCCCACAGCCAAGTCCCGTAAGCCTTTTTTTTTTAAATCTCTCTTTCCTATCGTGCCCATCATATTGCAAATGACACTATGAACATGGTAATTCAAATCCAGAACCGCAGTAAACGATCAACTCATATTAAAGGCTATGTGTTTCTGCCGAAATCAATATCACCATGTCTCATTCACATTGTATAATAAAAGTCACATCCACATGTAGACAAAGTAAATACTTCGGAGAACTCCCGCTTGGTGTAGTGGGTAATAACTTTGCCCTCGGTGCGAGTGGCCCTGGGCTCGATTCCCGTAGGGAATACAGTTCAATGAAAACAGTGGTTCGAATTCTACTATAATCAGAGCTCTAGGTCTCCTTTAGCTGCAATTATATAACCTTAGGGCGCTAAACTCGAGCCAAATCAAAATCAAAGTAAAATTTATAATATTTAAATTCTTACAAACCTAAATGTAGCAGCTAATAAAATGAATTATTTCCGTTATTCGTAAAGATACAGTTATCATTTAGGTGTCATTTCAAAGCTCTTGAAATGCACAGCTTTGTTTATTCCATCGTGATTTTGTGTAAATATAACTGTTTCGTAGTTATTCGCCATTAAAGGTTGCGATTGAAGGTGTGATAATAACATTTCTGCTTTTTCAGGCACTATATTTCAAAACAGTAGAAAAGTGTTAGAGAAATTTTGGTATTAAAATATAGACCTGGAGTATGTTATCGACAATAAGATAAAATTTAAGTTTTAATCTTGAACGATAGTGCAAGTATAATCGTTTAAAATTGCTATGGTGAAATATGTACTCGGCCATATCGATGACGTCATATTTGGCATAAAGCTGTGCCGGACGAAAGTCCACCAATGAGTTTTGACATAGTGGACCACTTATCTGTTTAAAAAGTATTGGGGGATTTTGCCTCCCTGAATTGTACCCAATCGTTGTCTGGCTGATAGACTAATAGTCAAATGTAATAATAGCCCTACATATTTTCCGAACATAAAAACATGGCATAGGTCACTACCAACCATTATTTATATAATTCTATATGCGACAAACTATTGATATTACTTTAAAGAGGAAGGCTAGAGAAATTTTACTGGAAAGATTAAAATAGTGCCAACTAATTATCTACTTGTCTATTTATGTGCTATAATAGTTTCATTACCTAAGATTACTTAAGATTTTCAAATTTTCGTTTCAAAATGTTTTTAAGAGTGTGCAGAAAAATTACATTTAACATCAACTTTGTACAGTATTAACTATTGTGCACCCTAGTGTTTCTCTATTTTACTAAAATGTAGACGACAAAATTTGATATATATTGGAAGAAAGCTTCGGTACGGAATAATTTTGAATGTGTGTAAGTGGGAAAATATTGACAATAATCTGTAATGCGTTAAGGTTCGGATCTGTGTCTCAAAAGCCCCCTGACATAGGGTAACTCTGCTATTATCAGAGTTCAAACAAAATGTAAGAAGGAAAATCGTCTCCAAATATGATATTTTCAATCTAAAGTGAAGGATTGTTTTTTAAAAAATTGGACGAGCGGTATGGGTTATACACTCTTTATGTTCCCTTGTTAAATAAAAATGCAACGTTGCCTTTTACTCTGGACCTGCAACATAAGTAAATGAAGTTGCTGTTGAAATGGGGCCTAGCTATCGACGAGTGGGAGTAAGAGACAGTATCTTCATCACTTGTGTTGTGGGTCGAGGTAAGTGTCAACGTTGATTTTTCATTTGACATTGGTCGCATAACGAATATAGAGCCCAAACAGTGCGTCCGATTAAAAAAAACTTCAATTTAGATTGAAAACATCATATTTGGAGACGGTTTCCGCTCTTACATTTTGTTGTAACTGTGATAATAACAGAGTTACCCTATGCCAGGGAACTTTTGAGACACATTGTATATATAATTGATAAAAAGGAATGTGAGACAATTATACATCATATATATATAGTGCAGTAAATAAAGTTCAAACTGAACTTCAATATGAACAAGCCAATATTGCTGACTACATTTTCTGCTTTTTCTTTATTTCTTTTTTTAACATATGAAGTAATACACTTTAGTATGTATAGGCCTGAATAGTCTATAACACAGAGTGTCGTTAATGCATTTCATGATTATATATTTATGTATGGTCAAGTATATTTTCGTAACGCATTGATCGGTTTTGATTTACTATTATTATTATTTTGCTTGGAAGAGAATTCTCTTCAGATGACCACATATAAATTTTGAGTTTATTTCAGGGTTGAACTCATGGTTTTCGTAAACAGAGATGCGCAAACGTATATTTTCGTTATACTTGAAAAGTTTTTTTTTTTTTTTTTTTTAAAGAAGTTGCTCCCACGTAAGTATCATCAGAATCTCAGGGGAGGTTATTAATTTTATTGAGCAGGGACGCACGTATTTAATATTCTAAACATCGTTTTCATTTTTGATTTATAAAAACCCATCTTATTTGAAATCGCTGATGGTTTAATTATACAATTTGTATTTGAACAAGACGTTTGGTGAAATTGACACTTCTCTGAATATTAGTGTCAATGTTTACGCCAAAACAAATGTATTATTAAACATTTGTACGAAATAGAACGTAACATATACTATTGTGTTCTACAATATGTAGAAATAAATATGTATATACAAAGCACCTGAAACAAAGAAATTGCAACAACATGACTATCTGAAGCAAGGAACGGAGTAGTAAGCGTACGTGAAGACGATGTGGGATTGTTATATCTAGACTAGAAAACATAGTAACCATAAAATTAGATAATTATCTTCATTTTATTGATAGATGTTCTTTTTTTCTGTAGAACGTCACTTCGCAGTTCTTTATTGATTTCTTTTATCCTGATGTATATCTTGGTTTCCACCAAGTAATTAATAACTTCGAGAGGCACACTTTGTTCAATTTTGTTTTAAATTATTTGTGTTGTACTTTGAACTATGCAACGCCCTCGAGTGAAGAAGCTACCATGATAGTCCATGACGCACTTCTCTGACACTTTTGCCATAGAAAAAAATGTTCAATTGGCTCTATTAATTGTTTTGGTGCACAAACCTTACCCAACTTCCTTCTACTCCTTTTTAATTTCCTCCTTACAGCACAGTTACACTTAGGTTATCGTCTTGCTTCCTGAAATGGCGGGCTACAAAATGTGCGACGAATTTCAGACTTTCTTCTGAAAGTTTCTATAGTTTTAATGTGTTTTCACCTTCCTTTCTCATTGACTCAACTTGATCCTCAGTTTCGATTTTGGTTTCTCCTTCAACAACTTATCTCAATAAAGTGGCGGTTTGGCATTCCATCGAACATTCATCTTCAAAGTTCTGTATTCCATTCAAGCAATTTTCATCTTCATTAGCGGCTGTTTGTTTAACAAAAATCGGTGACGAATGCTTGTATAAAATGTAACCGCGTATTCTATATTTAAAATCAAGGGGACTGGGATGGTCTTTTGTACTATCTGTACTACCAATATAAGAAAAAAAGTTCTCAAGTACATCTTGATTTAATTTACTTGTTATGATATACTTCACTCCAAATAGAAGTTGCATATCAGATAACACATTCGAAGTGAATTGCTGCACATTTGGATGCCAAGCCGAAAAGGCACCTTTTGTATATTACCTTTCACACGCAAATCATGCATAAGATTGTCAAAGGCACATAACACTGAAGGTTGCGCCTCCAAAACAGTTCGATAACCTTGTTTTAGAGAATTACCTTAGAAATTCCCATACGAATTAAAAACATCAAACCAATCATTTATCAGCCTTAGAGTGGATGCAGTTTATTTCCACTTATCACCAATTATTCCCTACTTTAAACATCCTGCATATTACCTGGCTTCTTTAGAGCCAACTTCTCGGTTGGTATAGTATCCACGTTCAACTTTCGAGATTTCAGAGGAGAATAATTCAAAAGTGTTTGTTGAAGAGTATCATATGCTCTTTCAGCGAAGTACTCAGAACATATCCTAACTGTATATCAATAAAATAAATAAAAACATGGTAGCATTTACATCTAGCTTATAAAGTAAATACAGAAACTAATTTTCAATGATAAATATTGAAGAAAAATATATAGTTAATTTTTGCACAAATTGAAAAGTGCTCTGCGAGAATGTGCATTGGTAAGGAAGAGTTTTGAGGAATAAAAGGGAAATTTCATTGGTGTCATTCTTATTTAATTTGTTTGATGTATTCGAAACAGTATTATTTAGAACAGCCCTTGACCCTTTGTACGAGTTAGTGTTAGAAGTGCGTTTTCCTCACATTTTTCTTTCTTAATACAACCTTCTATTTCTTGAAGTATCTGTTAGGAAAAAAATTAACTATGCTCGAAATGGAATAGTAAAAGTAAAGGAAAGTTGATGTTGTACCCCTTGTTTCCGAGGAGAAATACTGCCATGATAGTTAATGTCATCTAATTCAGGTTTGTTAAGTAAGTAGAGCAGTGCACATTATTGCATTTTAACGTATGGGAATAGGTTCCCTCTTGTCTTCGTCACTGCCATTAGACAAAGCTGATATGTGATACTGATTATGATTCATCACTAGTATATTATAATAATTTTTCTAACATTTTATTCAAAGAACACAAACTTTTCTCTTATAAATAAATGTATGTTTCTAAACCTTGTGTTAGTCTCCACTAATACTGAGCTTCTGATTTATTGGTATCAGCGCTTCTTTTCTCGTTTTGTAGTTAATTTATGTTCATGAGACCGGGTAAAGAAGGTGGTAGCGAGCAGGTAGAATGGTAACACATCACTTGATAAAATATATACAATAAATGCGGGAAACAAGTAACAAGTGCAGTTAGCACTGTGAGAATTACTAGGGAAGTACATAATTGCTGTATGGTTCTTTTTTTTTTACTGTGCAAAATAACTGTTTAGTGTGTAATAATAGATATACCTTGGATAGAATGGAAGGAAATTCCTTGTTTTGCTTCTTGTTACATCTTAATTTAGTTTTCTTCTGTCTTTTGATTGTACAAAAAACTAAAATTATTAGTTTAGTATCCCATGATTATGTACCGTGTACTAAAGAAGAAAAACGATAAATACAAGTGAATGATTATGGGGAATTTGGTAGAATGAGAATGCGGGAGTACCCTTATAAATTCACAGACACGATGCTGTCCACCACAAACTCACTTGACCGGGAACTAAACTAGCACCCTTTGCAGCAGAGGTGAGCGTTGTGCCACTGAGGCACTGTGTTTCGTTGATTGTTCGAGAATCTACCATATTTCTATATATACTGCAGTCATTCATAATTTTGTAATTCTGGAGGGAACCCCTGAATATGTACATATAATTATCCAAAGTTATGATTAGAACGAACAAAAATTTCAAAAGTGTTCCGACAATGTCTAAAAGTGTAAAAGTGTAAAAGTGTCTGAAAGTATCCCGACAATGTCGCCCTGTGCTAGTTTATTGTTTTGATCTAATATATTGTTATATATCTTTGTATACATTATTCGTTATTATGAACCTTCCATTCGTTAGTTAATTTGAAGTGCAACGTCCCGTTTCAGCACCAAGGCTACAGGGAATGCAGACCTTCAGAATGGAATGGGATCTGAACTACTTTAACGCGTTCAATACTCTCCATATACGTACCTCGAGGGAGGTAATGCCTCCTAGAACATCGTGCCTCCTTTCTCGAGTTGCATGCCTGCTTCTGTGGGGGAAATTTTGTCTCAGTATCTTACATAGACGGAAATGATAATAGAAATGATCGCCTCTGTCGCTCCTCCTCCCTCATGATTTCGAATCCTGGTCTTACCTCGAAGTTCGTCTTTCTAAATTGTAATATTGGATTTTGTATGCAGAATCAACAGAACCCACTGTATATACTTCTATTACATACCATTAATGCTAAATTCATTTAATTTCATTTAATGCCGAATTTCATTTAACATTGCATTTATTTATTATTTTTATGTAAAACCTACCATACTTTAGGATTATTTTGTCCTGTCGCCTGCACGCTAAAATCCATTTCTGGAGAAATTCCATCTCTTCTTCAGAAAATCTTAAATATTTTATATTAGTTCCTTTCGTTTTTCTTTAGTAATTATTACAACCGTGCACTGCACAGTTAGGCATTCTCGACATCAATTAACCCTATATTGCGCAGTGTTAATCCAAATTAACAAACCATGTTGAGTGTGATACTTTGAAAGTCATACCGTAGATGGTGCCACTTCTGTTTCAGATGGTTTCCTTTATGCCGTGCCATCTGTTATGAACACTCATAATTGCATCTCTTTCGGAAGGAGAGGTTTTCCAGCAGTTTATGTTGCGAGGGCGGATACAGCGTGGGTGAAATACATTGCTTTGTTTAGTTTTGAAGTAAGAGGAGTCGAAAACATGGAAATTTTTCTTTGAAAAAATATTTTTCTAGAAGGTATGTGTCTGTTGTTTATTTTAAGTGCTTGTAACTTATCACACTAATTTCGTTTTGTATTTGATCGTCCGAAATATGTTTGTATATTCTGATTAACATTGAGCAACTACGAACCTCTTTTACTAAGAATCAAACATTTCTTCGATAGGCCTAATGGAAAGTTTGAAAGGTTGGTTTCTTACCTTCTTTTCTTTGAATTTTGTTGGAATTTTTATTGGCTAATGGAAAGCACTGTTGCGTGCAGTGTATGCTTTCAGTGTTACCAACTTATAAATAAAAAAATATGAAGTTGAACACAAAAAATACTAAACGTAACAACGTCATTTCAGACATCTTTCTCTATTTTTTTTCGATTATGTGTTATTTTGAAAAATTCAGTTACTCTTTCTCTCTCTTTTCTTTCTGTTACTCTTTAGTATTATTTACCGATTTATTGCCCGATAAAGATTCTTGAAGACTGTAAAAGCTTATATTACTTTAACAGATGAGCAAGAATATATATTTCGGAAAAACGACTCGTTCAGCCATACATACCTCCTGATGACAGTGAGGATGAGCAGCTCCAGGTAAGCGATAGAGTTAGGAGTTCTAGATTCAGACGATGAAGAATGGCGTCCTAAATCTGAAACTTCAAATGGATCAGAAGATATGTTCAAAACTATTGTACTCCAGTATTTTACATTGATTTCATTGAAATAGATACTTTTAGATTAGTAAATTGCAAGAATCGTTTGTTTTTTTCTTTCTTCAGATGAAACAGTAAATGTCAATTCCAGTCAGGCTACAACTGCTGCCAGTCGTCAGCCCCAATGGAAAAGAATAACATTAAATTATCCACCTCTTCAGTCACCACAATAGAAATCGCGTTTGTCTTCTCCAAATGAAATCAGATCTCCAATTGAATATTTCCAAATGTTTTTAGTGCTGATATTCTGGATTTAATCGTTCGTGAAAGTATTTTATATTCTAACCAGAAGGACCCCAATAAACCTTTGGAACTAACTAAGTTAGAATTAGAAATATTTAGGAACCGTAATGTTCATGTCCATTTTCGCATACCAAGGACAAGATTGTATTGGAGTTCGTCCTATAGAATTCACCAAGTTGCTGATAACATGTCTTACGGCATTGTGTTTCACTTCAAAGAAAAATTGTTTACTGTCACTCTATACATAATAGGTGTGATCCATGAAAGATATGTTAGTAATTTCAGATTAAACATACTATGTTTCAGCATACCTTAGAATACATATTGTTTACTAAAGCATGTTATGAAAATCTGCATAATACTATGTGTAAAGAAAGTCTGTAACGTCTAAAAAAATTCTGTATTGGATATCAATGAAAAATTAAACAAATAAGATTCATAATTGCGCAATGTTAATTCAAATACACAATTCTCCTGACGTCATATGGTAAATGTGAAAGTCAAAATTTATTATTAGTTCGGTTAAGATACGCGAATGCAGTAAGAAAAAACATCTAAATATTTTTTTCTCGAAACAATTAATAAATTGCGCAATATAGGGTTAACAGAACAAAGTAACAAAGAATTTCCACTTGTCACTTCCAGCCGCGCCTTTTCCCGTTGTCCCTTGCAACCCAGACGTCGTCACAGCCACGACATGCGCATGCAACCAACCACCATGTAGTCTTTCCACCATGATCTTCCCAAACGCAGCCTATAATGTGTGTGCTAATAGGGGCCACCTCACAGAAATCACAAAAACCAAAGTCCCATGTTAAAATTATCAACATGAATATAACTTTATAACAGTACTCTATTTATATTAAATAATTAATAGAACTAAAAATAGAAAGCATACGGAACTGGTAAAGGATTTTCAATATGTATCAATAGTGTCTAGTGTCTATTAGAGTCTAAATTTTAAAAGTGCCTTGTGATAGAATATTACAATAGAGAAACGTGTTTCGGTAAAAGGAAGAAGTAGAGAATATACCTTAACATTCTATTTCAATCTACTCTAATATTCTACATTAAAGGTGTATTAATCAGGTTTATTTAACGTAAAGAGATCATTTGCAATTCACCATCTGTTCCGAGAATAGCCAACATATCGACAGGAAAATCGTGAAAGAAGCAGATGATTGTCTGTGTGATAGTGCCCGTATCGATCAGTTATTATTTTATGATTATCTCAACCGATTAGTTTGTAAATAAGTAGGACATAAATGATTTCTAACAGGAAAAATAGCCAGTGCACCTAAAAAGCTTCTGCGTATGTGGCTTTGATTCGATTTTCTACGAAAGAGCACAAAAACGTAATTCATTCATTAATTAATCATCCCTCTCCTAGGGTCTACAGGGCATAACGTGGAACGTTAACCTCAAATAAAAACTTTTCTTTTATTTAATTAGATATGCCTCCCATTATAAATGCGAAATATACGTCAATAGCTGCACAGTTGTGTATACATGATTTTGTTTCTGGGGTGGGTTTTTTGTCAACTTTAGTCCTGAAAATGTGAAAATTCTGCAAGATATTTTTTTTTTAATATAGGAAATAAAATTTCGGGTTCGCTTAAGCCCGAAAGCTCCCCAAAATACGCCACTGGAGCTGACGAAACGTAAGACATCTGAACAGCGTATACTGATCAATCAGCTTCTCTTAAAAATTTCTTGAAAATTGCAATATTTTATTATTTCCCCAACATACGATACGTGCAAGTATTGTCAAGAGACTGTCGTGAGATATGACGGAATCTTAAATATTTTTTAACTTACGATTGTAACTGATCGACAGCAGTTTTAGAGAATATAAGCTTTATTTTAGGAGTATAAGTTCTGAATAAATCTTGGAACTTACTTTTATTACTTGTAACAAAATTCAATATTTCGAAAAATTTTATAATACCCATTCGATCGCCCATCTCGTATCAATAATAATTAGTAAGTTCATATGACCCGAATTCAAAACACACAGTTTAATGTCCTTTTCTTTCTTTCTTCTTCCATAGTTGAATATCTTATTGTTCGATTGGTTAGTTTGAGATTTGGGTTCCTCTTCAGCAATAAGGCTGAGAAGTGGATTTATAGATTTGCGTGCAAACGGGAGTAAAAGTGCATGTCTGTAAGGTAGGGGTACGCTTGACGTCTCACAGTCATCTATGCCTATATTTGAACATTTTAATTTTTTAGAAAGTGGGAGAACACCGTAGATATAGTTGGAAGTGGGGAAAGGATGTTCGGCTGCGTTCCCCGTATCTTTTACCTCTGGATGGCTTTTGCTTCATTCACTCCAAATTATATATAGGAAGAGTAAAGAGAAACCTGACACTACTATGTAAAGAACAAGTCCTATTCGGAATATTCATATCTGTGTTTACCTAAAATCCTACGTTGTAATTAACTTAATTTACGTTGCAATTATGTTGTCATATAAGTTATATTTACTATTTTGTTTTAAAATAAATTTCTGAAAGCATGAATAGTTCAACAAATAAGTTGCCTATGCTTATAAGTTTAGTCATAGGACTGGTGGGTCCAGAGCTCTACAGTAAGGAACTGACATTAGGAGTGCCATCGAAATCGACAAACCTCGTCCCCTTTATTTTTCAATTTGATGGATTCCTTAAATTTGGATGTGAGATAGAAATTCATTCATTGTAAACGTTGAATAACTGGGGTCACATATTACGTCTTTCTCTGACTCCTTTCCTAATCTCCACAGTTGTGTTCAATTTGGTTTGGGATTATTTATTTCATGTCCTATGTACAGGTTCCGAACGAGCAGACAGTGTCTGGAGTTGACCTCGATTTCTTGAAGTATTTCCATTAGTTTGGTCCAATTGATTTAGTTCAAAGCTTTTGCCAGTCGATGAAGCATAGAAAACTTTCTTTAAGTCGACAATTTGGTTTGAAATAATTCTCATCAACCATACAGCATCAATGGTTCTTTTTCCTTGCCGGAAATCAAGTTAATACTCCCCAAACAAACTTGTATCTCATTTTTCTCAGTATGCGTGCGATAGAGTGGTCTATTCCGTTCGTAAAGACAATTGAACATTTCACATTTCACATTGAAGCAGGCTAAGACGTGTATGAATGTATCATCCCGGCATTTGCCTGTTATGAATGAGGAAAAGAACGTCAATCAGGATGGCTAGTCTGAAAAGGTTCTTACACCTGTTCCACAGGCACGTAGCCAGGATAGGTGACAACATACTGTGGTTATCACACCAGAAGCTCCATTATTCCTAACTATTTTACTGGAAACATATATTGTTTCGTTTAGCCAGGATTTCGTAATGGGGGGCTGACATGAAAACTGTGGCTACACACCATGGGCTCGATAAATCTAAACTATATTACTAGCAACACAAATATATTGGTTTGTTAGTACAATAAAATGAGGATATGTACACTATGAAGAAATCTCGAGTAGAAGAATATATAAAAGTATTGAAAAAGATATAATCTTCCGAGGTAATCTTTTTGCCTTCTTATTCTTCTGTGCTTTCATCTTGGTTTAATGCCATCCAGGGTAGCAACGAGATTTTTCAGCACTGAAGCCATCCTATAAAAGGATTAATGTTGCCTCGAAATTGAAAATGTCTTTAACAAGTCTAACTGGCATCAATGTCGCCAGGCTCATATTCTTGGCATTTCTTAAATTCTACCTGAGAGTCTATCCGATCGAACAGGTTTCTCGATCGTCATTTTTAGTCCATAGGATTAGCAGTAGATAAAATTGAATTATCTGTTACAATAATATCCATTTTGAACAGAACCCCTTACCGTGACCTCCACACAAAGCTCCTCATATGAAAGATTAACCAAACCCTTGCTGTAGCTTTATAATTTTGAAGCTGATTTTTGATTTAATCGTTTCGTTTTGTTTATTCCTTCCTTATTTTTTCATTTCTGGTTCCGAAGGGGGGCGGTCAGGGCCCCCCCACCCAAAACCTGTGTTATGTGCCTGTGTCCCACCAAGTGTTGTCACTGGGAGGACTGAATTTGGAAAGTTCAAGTAATTGTGTGCATAAGTATCCATGTGAATGAATGAAGCGAATTATTTCATCCTTGCACTTAAAATTATTCATATAGCTTCATGATTCTGGATAGATGTTGCCAGAAGATAAAATGTAATTGACGACATTTTACCACCAATTGCACGTTAATTAAGTGGTACTGCATTAGGCCAAAGGGTCTCTTCACAGAATAAAATTATTGCTAGTATTCTACAGACAGACACTGAGACATTCCGTCCACTGACGATGGGCGTCACAATGGATCTTTAGGCTATAGGAACGTACTATTACTTCACGTAATATGTCCACAGTAAACGGCCTTTGATTAACGTGACAAATAAGAATGGAATAAAACACACCCTCTACACCTAGAATGAAGAACTCGTAAGTGAAAAGTCCGCTCGAGCAATAGTCAGGAGTGGTGGTCGTGACACAGTACACAACTGGCGAAGCCAGTGCGAACTCTAATAGATGCACATTCAAAGACGTTTATGGAAGGTTATGATTTTATCTGTTGCTTATTAGAGTAAAAGTATTATTCTGATTCCTTCCACATCACTTTTAAATGTCTGGCTCTAATTAGTTTTCGAAGCAGTTCTACTCAAGAATTTCATTGGAAATAGTTATGGTTACAGACCATGCTTAACTGAGTCATGACTTTCTGAGTGGGTTCCGAATTACATATGTTTCTACGAAATATCTAATAAAAACCTTTATCACCGATTGAACAACAGCTAACCATTTTAATACGGAGGGACTCTATTTAAATATAAAGGAAAGGCGCATATCTAAGCTATTTTAATTTTAATGATTGTACACTTCAATTGAACAGATGTTATTTTTTCTTTAAGATGTTCGAAAGAATGAAAATTTAGGTAAAGTGTAAATATACATCTACATCGTTTCAATCTAATGAGATTTCCACCGCTTAATACAGATATGTAGATTAAATCCTCATCTTAGTCCTGAACGAACGAACACCCTAAGACCCTCTTCAACCGTCTTCAACGAACAATGTAGAGGATATGCTGATCCTATAGACCGAATGAACAATCCATGTACGGAGTTGCTAACTCACTCTCCTTTTGATCGTGAGCCCCGTTTAATTACCCGGTGGGGACACTAGGTCGAAAAAAAATGAACGTTTTTCAGGCTAGTAATTCTGAGTAAGGTTTTCTTAAGTTTTCCCATTCCCTCAAACAAGTTTTTCTGTATCGAAATTGTAACCAATCTCAAGTTCGTGGTCCATGTTCGGGCAGCTATTTATTTGTAAGCGCCTGGATAATTTGGTCGCTGTCCGTGGCTCGTGGTACTACCAATAAGTATCTTCCTGATACTTTAACTTACCTGGACAGGACGATGAAGGACCTCTCCAAGAAAAGGTTACAAACTATTTCCAAATTGGCCGTCGGTCTCAATAATATGAGCATTAGGCGCCGAGAGGTTCGGGTGTCTCGTCTCGAAAACCTCACGGACGATCAGACGGTCATCCAGACCATAACACACACAAACACCACTCATACATACAACGTAAACACACTGGGTTAAATGACACTATACTTATTTATTAGAACACTATTATGAAAAAAATAACGAAGAGAAATGAACACAACACTGGACACTAATAAATTTTGCCGCTGAAATTACGTTTTGCCCTTTTCGGGAAATAGAGCCCTTTCTATATATATGATTATAATTCAGGTATCACTATAAATACTTTGCTCACACCATTAACACACTTGGGGGATTCGCACTGGGGAAAAGTTGTCTGGATCGTCCCACGATGAATCCAGTTATTACGCTGAACAGTCCTGCAGCGTAAAGGTGAATCTTCAGCAAACACACGAAAGAAGATCTCCACAATGGAATACAGATATTGGAGGGCGCGTATGTAATATTTTAAACGCACAAGGTCTGAGGACCTGGGATTTCACTGATTGGGGCTAGCCGTAAGAAATCGTCCTTCACCGGCTAAATAGCTTGTGCCCCTTAACACAACTTATGTTTGAAGTTCAACGCGAGATGCGTGGTTGCATCTTCCAGACCTGGAGTCAAACTCCTCGAGCATCCAAGCTCAAGCTACGGGTTGCAATGGTCAACGGAAAAGTGTTGGCAGTTCATTTCAAAAATCACTCGGTTAACTCACCTGTATGCACATACAAACAGAATACGGAAAACAATTTATGTTAATTTTAGTCAACTGCCTATAATGCACTAGACGCGGCGATAACACTGGCGTGAGAAAGTACAGATAACGAACAACGAAAACTGTGAGGCTGGTGCCACTTTGGCTACTGAAACATCTGGTCAGCCCGTATTTCTCTAATCTATTATAATGTTTCCATAAGCGATTAAAGAAAGCACTTAATTCAGTTCCCAATAACTATAGAATATATACTGTGCATATAATAAGTCAGGGAGAAACACTGAAATGGTTAGTCACTAGCTGAAATGTTCTCACTAAGAGCAACGTTTTAAATATATATATGAAAAAATGATGAAAGACTTCACCACGTAGACAGGTTGAGAATCCTTGGCCGTCTGACGAAGTATGAATAAAATTAGGTTTTTCACCTGAAAATTTAAAATAAGTTAGTTGGCAACACTGTCATATGGTGTGAGACTTACGTGCATAGACGATGAATGGTTTTTCACCTGAAAAACTGCTATTTAAAATAGTTAAATAACTTGTCCACTCACTATAACATGATGAAGTTCCTGCATGAGCAATGTCCAATCCAAATGTTCCATAAAGTAATAAGATCCTCTTGAACAATTGATGCAGTTGGGTTTCCTTATCTTCCGTTTCTTCACATGTTGAAACCATGCTGTCTTCCTGTGTGAGTATCCTCCAATCCTCCATGATTCTCCAACGATGAGTTGATGAGGGGTGAAGGGGAGATTTTTTTTTAACACTGGTGTGAGAAGCGAGGTATGGTTGAAACACCTGTATGATAACTTTTTTTTTAAGTTCGCAGAAAGCGTTTGTAGGGCTATTAAAATTCTTACTTTTTCTTTTTAAACTGTAATATATATATATATATATATATATATATATATATATATATATATATATATATATATATATATACAGGGTGAGTCAAAATAAGTGTTACAAGCCAATATCTCGCGAACTATACATCATATAAGAAAAATATTAAGAGACAATATACAATACAGAGGGGCCTAAGAAATGAGTCAAACATTAGATTTCCCCCGTCCCCCATTTTGGGGGAGGGGGGTGAACGTGAAATTTTCAAATGGGAACAGGTCGAGTGATACCTCGTTCGAAAGATACCATATCATTGGGCCATATCACAGGTCGAGTGATACCATATCATTGGGCCATATTTTTTTGATGGACGTCTTACTGGTGATACCTATGCCGCATTTATCAGTGATGTACTATACCCGGAGTTGTTAGAGAATATTCCTTTCGCTGAACGTATAAGAATGTGGTATCAACATGATGGTGCTCCAGCACACAACGCACGTCAGGTCAGAGCCTTATTGGACCACCGTATGGCGAATAAATGGATTGGGCGTCGAGGTCCTATTCACTGGCCTCCACGATCTCCTGACCTAACCCCACTTGATTTTTTCCTCTGGGGTTATGTTAAGGATCGGGTAATGTCCAACGTACCAACAACTACTGATGATATGAAGGCGCGTATCCAAGGTGTGTGTGCATCTATCACTCCAGAGATGCTACATGATGTACGAACATCCCTATGCCGCCGCTTACGGAGGTGTGTGGAGCAGGATGGAGGACATATCGAGCATCATTTGTAACATGGTAAGTGTTGAAATTATTTGCTTTACAGTGATTGAAATTACAATTTTTAACATCGCACATACCCGTAGAATTACTAAACGTTATCCTACTACTTTACAGGATATTAGGTTGTGGTAATGCTGTTGTGACAGGCTTGTCTGAAATCAAAACAACTTTTGTAGTAAGCTGTTTGGTATTTCACGATCTATCAAAGAGGTATCACTCGCCCTATGTTGCGATTTGAAAATTCCATGTACACCCCTCCATACAAAAGCGGGACGAGGGAACTTCTTTAACACAAATTTCAGGCTTTCTGTATTGTACATTGACTCTTAACACTTTTCTTATTTGATGCGTAGTTCGTTGCGTTGATATTGGCGTGTAATACTCAAATTGAACACTGCACTTTCTATCTGAATGTGAAACGATTTTTGGCGGCCATTTTGAAACAGGCTTGCCCAAAATGAAAACGAATTTCGTACGAAGCTGTTTGGCTTTCCACGATCTATCAAACAAGGTATCACTCAACCTACAGGTATATTCTCATTAATAATTTTGAAATTGGTCCCGGAGCCCCATTATTAGGGCCCTGCGGACACCACGACAACATCATTCCACATTGCCTATGATGTTTCCGTTTTTTATTTTTTGTTTAATCGTTTCCTACTCATACGTTTCCGGTTTATAAGTACTGGAAATTTTATCGGATACCGGACCATTTTTGGGGCCCATCTTGAAAACGGTGCCCCATATCAAAAATTGTTTCCTACAAAAAATGTTCAATTTTTCAAGCTCTTTCGAACGAGGTATCACTCGACCTATGTTCTCATTTGAAAATTTCACGTTTACCTCCCTCCCCCAAAATGGGGGGCGGGGGAAACCTAATGTTTGACTCATTTCTTAGGCCCCTCTGTATTGTACATTGTCTCTTAATATTTTTCTTATATGATGTATAGTTCGCGAGATATTGGCTTGTAACACTTATTTATAAGTACTGGAAATTTTATCGGATACAGGACCATTTTTGGGGCCCATCTTGAAAACGGTGCCCCATATCAAAAATTGTTTCCTACAAAAAATGTTCAATTTTTCAAGCTCTTTCGAACGAGGTATCACTCGACCTATGTTCTCATTTGAAAATTTCACGTTTACCTCCCTCCCCCCAAAATGGCGGGGGAAAAACCTAATGTTTGACTCATTTCTTAGGCCCCTCTGTATTGTACATTGTCTCTTAGTATTTTTCTTATATGATGTATAGTTCGCAAGATATTGGATTGTAACACTTATTTATAAGTACTGGAAATTTTATCGGATACAGGACCATTTTTGAGCCCATCTTGAAAACGGTGCCCATATCAAAAATTGTTTCCTACAAAAATTGTTCAATTTTTCAAGCTCTTTCGAACGAGGTATCACTCGTTCTATGTTCCCATTTGAAAATTTCACGTTCACCCCCCTCCCCCCAAAATGGGGGGCGGGGGAAACCTAATGTTTGACTCATTTCTTAGGCCCCTCTATATTGTACATTCTCTCTTAATATTTTTCTTATATGATGTATAGTTCGCGAGATATTGGCTTGTAACACTTATTTTGACTTACCCTGTGTATATATATATATATATATATATATATATATATATATATATATATATATATATATATATATATATATATATATATATATATATTTCAAACACTTGTAAATACTTTTCGAAAAATGTTTGAGTGTTCCGTTTCGATCACTATATTTTGTGTAATATGGAGTAAATATATTATAGGGCTATTTAATTCTTTTTTTTTAACACATAAATACGTTTCGTAAAATGTTTAAGTGTTCCGTTTCGATCACTTTATTTGGCATAATATGAAATAAATTTACACACTCAATAACTATTCATAAAATTATTGACTTCAATACGTATGAAACATCTCAGTAAAAGTTAGTTTTTTTTAAATATCGACTTAAAGAATTATTAAACATTGCAATAAAGATTAGTAAATATACTGTTATCTGTATTTAAAATATCAAAATGTGAATGAACAAGCAAATAGCAAAACATGTTAAAGGTACTAAAATATTAAAATTATTGTTAGTTTCGATATCACTCTAATATATTTGAAAAATATGAAAATCATTGAAAAAATAAAATGAATGGAAATGTAAACACATGATAAAATGACAATATACAAACAAAATAAGATTTTCACCTGTATGTCCTTTTTTTAACTGTGCCTCGTGTTGTTTGGCAGAAAAGGACGAAAAATCGTTTTTCAAAAATAAAAAAAAATAGACTTAAGTGTCAAAATTGACGTTCATAGTAATTCCAAGAAATAAGCATGATTCTGCATATCAAAGAAAAGATTGTGATTTCGCTGACATGCATGAAGAAAATTTGGCACGCCATAAGATCAAATGCCATCTGCTCGTCGTGAAAATCGAGACTTTAATTCAATAATGCTCAATACAACAAATGGTTTCATTCTGAAACAAAGTTATTATTAGCTTAGGCCTAGAATAATGGTTGTTGTTCACTTCCATAAACGTAAACATTGTAGGCTTACCAGAATAAGTGGGTATTATCTGCAAAAAAATTATTAATTAAAATGTTGAAAACTATTCAATATTGATCCAAGTTTTTCGAAGGTCTGAATCAAGGAAGTTGACTCACTAGTCCAAACATTCCTGAAAATAAATGGTCATTACACCATGAATTGACCAAAAGCATAGGTGGGAAAAATGTGTAATACTACACGTACTTACACAATATGCCGTCGACACCTGCGAGGCAAAAAACTAGAAACGAGGAAGGCCTGCAACCATAGGCACTAACAAAATATTTCTATAAATAACTGAAATATCAACACTAATATTCAGTAACATACATGTATGTTCCCTGGAACATAACGTACATCATCCACCTGGAAAAAGATGTGTAAACACACCAAATACAAATGCTCTCCTAGCATCGTAAAGATATGTCTCTACAAGACAAAATACATGAGACCGGTGAAAAGAAAAACATGGGATACAAACAAGAGTATAGTCAACGACATTACAAATTTCTGGTCGGTCTGAAAACGTCAAGATTAAATTCCCTACAAAACGGTTATATAATTTCACGACAGTTAAACTTTCTTAGGCATCTTCGCTACAAAATTTTCAAAATGGTCTTATTAACATATTAAAATTCAGTCATCGAGCATATGAAATAATTGACAGAAAGTAATTCTCAAAAAACGTTATTGCTTCATACTGTCGGAAAAAAAGAAAATATGTTTATTTTTCGGGATCTATCTCTAAGACGGCTGAAACCTCATAAATAATGGGCCATGTCGATTTTTGAAGAAAATCATCCGTCATTGGCAGTATGGCTGAAACCTAAAGATTTGTATTCCAAAACCTTTGGCCATGTTGATTTCTGAAGGAAATCCTCCATAACAAAAACAATTTTACTAAAAAAAATTCCAAATAGTTTTGGGACATACTGTGATTAAAATATAGCTTTCTGAAAATTAATAAAAAAAATACAACACCTTAACATACAAGTACACAATATAGTTACGATTCATAAACTATAAAATATTCACTAGAATATTACTAGACGTATAAATATACTAAAAAATTTAAACTAAGAATACACATATCTAGTTACAGGTTACTATTAAAATGAAAACGAAAAACTAAGGTTAACACTGAAAAAGAAATTTAACATTGATTATAAGTGTAAAGTTTCATATTCTACGCATGAGATTACATACTAAGTTTCATTTACAAATACAGAAATATATACGTGACTAACAACTAAAAATTTTCTTATCCTGGGCATCTCGATACATTTTTTTTCTAAAAGAAAATCAAACACTAATTCTAAATAACATGTAATAACATATTTAAGAATTTCGAAAGTGGAAAGGGATCCTAAAAGAATTTTTTAAAATTTTAAAACACAATAAAATTATATATTATAACGCCAAAACATCTCCCCACTGGCTGGGGATACGGAAATCGCGCCAAGATTTCAAATTGCTTTTAAAATGCAATTCCCCTACGTATGGGATACGTTAATTATTTACTAAAAAATCTAAATTCAAACATCTGAAATGAAAACAAGAAATAATTAATGACATTAAACTAATAGTAAGTCATTAGTAAGGTTTGCAACACTCATACACAGCTGACTGAGGTGTGAAGTGCTACACGGAGCAAAGACAGAAAAAAGAAAAGAATTAGTCAGCTGTATATCACCCGTTATTCGTAACCATAAACACAAGTGGTTCTACAGTCTGGCGACTGCCTTATCGAAACAAGAAAAAGAAAGAAAAACATGTTATCTGCTCTTTGCTGAACAGTTAAAAGCTGGAAGCAAAAATGAGTTTAAAAGAAATGCGTAGTTCTTCTCATATCCAGGTGTTCTGATCAAAACTAAAAGCAAAAAGGAAGAAAAATGAATGAATGTCTATCGCTTAAAAGTTAAAAGAAAGATTAAAAGAAATGCGTTGCTTTTCTGAAAGAAAATTCGTATGAAGATACAAAATTTTGGTTACTTTTTTTTTCTTTTCCTATGATTGCTATTTCTACTTTGATAATTATGGTTTGTTCGTCTATTCCTACAATGATTACTACTACATACAAAAATACTCTTAATGATGTCACACAAGTTGCGGTTCCTGTCTAGTATGTGATAACTCAGGCTACGTGGCCGTGATTTACGACTCCTTCTGTTACTGGCTTTTCGAGTGCGGTCTAGATTCTGATTCCCTTTAAATTTCGTATTGTTTACGCTCCGGTTTGCGCATCTTTGCCTATTGCTATAACTGTAATCTCGTTTACGCCTTTTCTCTCTGTAGTTTGTGGTAGTTGTTTTTGTGCGCTTACGACCTCTGTCGTCTACAATCATATGTTCGTGGATTTCACTACTTCTACTATTAGTAGGGATGTTATTAGATTCTGAATAAATAAAATCATTGTCAGATTTGTGACGAGGTTGGTTTAGAATACCTGTCTCTGGTTGGAGTTCAAATTCCTGCGTTTCCTTTTCATAAGAATATTAGTCACTAGCTCAGGTTCCAATTCCAATGTTTTGTTTTCACTAGGGATATCAGTCACTAATTGAGGTTCAAATTCCGGTGTTTCGTATCCAGTAGGAACATCTAACTGTAACTGGGGTTCGCATTCCGATGTTTTGTTTTCAGCAGTTTCCGTTTGCTGACTATTTTCACGAAATACGTCCCGTAAACCGTCTATCTTTTGACCTAATTCGCTCTTTACCTCTTTCTCTAATCTATCAATATTCTCTTTAAAATCAGCTATTTGTTCTAATCTAGCAAAGATCTCTGTAAGATGAGCAAAGTTCTCTTCATCTTTAGCGTGATTCTCTTTACTTTGCCTTAATAATTCTTCGAGAAGTGAAATCGCCCTAGCAATCGCATTAAGTCTCTGGTGTGCCATCTTGAACAAGAATAAAGCTTAAAACATACAATTAGAATAAAATTAACTATCACGAGAATATATGATTAAAATCACCTGAAAGAGATTTTTTTAATTCCTGGTACTGAGCTGAAAAAAATGGTATATTAAAATATTAATCTTATAAGTATTCGAGCACCAACGGTCTCGATTCGGGTCCCTGTTCGGGCGCCATTTATCTGTAACCAATCTCAAGTTCGTGGTCCATGTTCGGGCAGCTATTTATTTGTAACCGCCTGGATAATTTGGTCGCTGTCCGTGGCTCGTGGTACTACCAATAAGTATCTTCCTGATACTTTAACTTACCTGGACAGGACGATGAAGGACCTCTCCAAGAAAAGGTTACAAACTATTTCCAAATTGGCCGTCGGTCTCAATAATATGAGCATTAGGCGCCGAGAGGTTCGGGTGTCTCGTCTCGAAAACCTCACGGACGATCAGACGGTCATCCAGACCATAACGCACACAAACACCACTCATACATACAAAGAAAACACACTGGGTTAAATGACACTATACTTATTTATTAGAACACTATTATGAAAAAAATAACGAAGAGAAATGAACACAACACTGGACACTAATAAATTTTGCCGCTGAAATTACGTTTTGCCCTTTTCGGGAAATAGAGCCCTTTCTATATATATGATTATAATTCAGGTATCACTATAAATACTTTGCTCACACCATTAACACACTTGGGGGATTCGCACTGGGGAAAAGTTGTCTGGATCGTCCCACGATGAATCCAGTTGTTACGCTGAACAGTCCTGCAGCGTAAAGGTGAATCTTCAGCAAACACACAAAAGAAGATCTCCACAATGGAATACAGATATTGGAGGGCGCGTATGTAACATTTTAAACGCACAAGGTCTGAGGACCTGGGATTTCACTGATTGGGGCTAGCCGTAAGAAATCGTCCTTCACCGGCTAAATAGCTTGTGCCCCTTAACACAACTTATGTTTGAAGTTCAACGCGAGATGCGTGGTTGCATCTTCCAGACCTGGAGTCAAACTCCTCGAGCATCCAAGCTCAAGCTACGGGTTGCAATGGTCAACGGAAAAGTGTTGGCAGTTCATTTCAAAAATCACTCGGTTAACTCACCTGTTTGCACATACAAACAGAATACGGAAAACGATTTATGTTAATTTTAGTCAACTGCCTATAATGCACTAGACGCGGCGATAACACTGGCGTGAGAAAGTACAGATAACGAACAACGAAAACTGTGAGGCTGGTGCCACTTTGGCTACTGAAACATCTGGTCAGCCCGTATTTCTCTAATCTATTATAATGTTTCCATAAGCGATTAAAGAAAGCACTTAATTCAGTTCCCAATAACTATAGAATATATACAGTGCAAATAATAAGTCAGGGAGAAACACTGAAATGGTTAGTCACTAGCTGAAATGTTCTCACTAAAAGCAACGTTTTAAATATATATATGAAAAAATGATGAGGCTTCTTTGTCCAACTGTGTGGGAAAGAAGCAATTCCCACCAAATAAAGAACTTATGTGCGTTGTAGAATAAAGTATAAATCGAAAATAATCATAGTCTTTACGAAATATACAGAGTGTCCACAAAAAATCATTCTATAACCTGATAGCGGTTATAAAATTATAATTTAACGTTATCTAATTTACAAAGATAAATTATCGATATCTAATTTTTGTGTATAGCCAAACGCCCAGTTTAACCCTGATAATCTCTGCTTTTCAACCAAGGTCCAGTTTTTCTCTCATTTTCAAACCAAACACCTAAATGTCCCATTTAGAGCAAAAATAAACAAATATCCTGCAAATGCTCATCATAATCTGAATTATCGGAGCATATTCTACATTCGTTCGATAAAATTACTGTGCATATATCTATTTTGTGTACGAAGACTCATAGGTAATTTTTAGACCTTGTAGCCGTATACGCTAGGCCAATGGCTACCGATGAGATTATGGTGGAGATAGTCCTGGGATCAATTCCCGGAGGAAAGGGAATAAAAATAATTTTACAATCATTTCTTTTATGAAACATCCTTTGTATTTAGCCTAAAGGATATAACAAGGGGATATAAAACTAAACTTTTAATTTGATTTCGTTTTAGACAATATCTGCGACTTTTAAGTCCTCTTGACTGCTTGGAACTTGTAAATGCGTTACTTGTTTATCTTGTAGCTATACAACATTGCTACCAGCACCGTAACCAGCAATGTGACCAATACAAGTTTGGAATTAGAGACTGAAAACTCTCTTTCACGATTCATGCGCGATCACTTTTAATTCATTCTGGTGTAATTGCTAATACTGACTTAAACTCATAATTCTAATCTCTAGTTGATGCTATGATATTTATTAAAAGTCATCCGCTTTTGTCTTAAGACATAAGTAAATGACATATAAATTCATATGTCAAATGAAACATGCAGAGAAGATACTTTGTTTGTTTTCAATTTGCACCTTTTCAAAACTAATACTGTGTGAAATGTGGATCTATAATAACATTGAAACGATCTTCCACAATGTATCAAAGCTGGAACTGTAATCTTAGGGTCAAGGGAGCTATTAAGAAGAGACAAAGAAAGACTGATTTAAAGATGCATCTAATGTTCTCTTCATCAATGACGATGATTTTACCTATTCTGTTGTGAAATTCAATGAAATGACGGTTCAAGTTTCCTTTCTCTCAATTATGCTTTTTATGCTAAAAAAAAGACAATTAAGAAAAATAAATGTTCGTGAAAGAACTGGTGCGACGGTAAAGTAGAAGGAATCGGGAAAATTTCCAGGGAACTAAAGGAAACTTTGTTTTCCATCACAAACTCATATTACCTTGGATCAAACCCCGGCCTAATCACATGAAAAGTGAATGCTTCATCACTGAACCAGCGTGCCACCTTCCATGTATTGGAGGTTAAAAAGCAAGAACGTTGAAGACTCCAATTTTTGGCATGAAGCTGTAAAGAGGACCTAATAGTGGATTCGCGTCATATCCTACCAGCATTCCGATAGTTAGAATGCTAATAGAAACAATTTTACCGAAATCACAAGAAACCATTTTGCATTTTAAATCTAACAGCATGGAACATATTATAACAATACTGTATTTATTTTAGATTTTTTATAGAACTATAACGAGAGAGCACATTTGTGGGAGTATTTCGTAACGGTTTACGTCATAGCAACGCAACATTTGCTATTTACTTTGGGATAATGGGCATAATAATAACACTGCTCATCAAAATGAAACTTTTTTTCGCTCCCGCGAACGAAGATAGGTGATTCGTATAGGTTTCGATCGCCTGAGTTCGAATCCGTAACCCGTTTTTCTCCAGGACGTACCAGTTTTCAGGGAGGAGGAGGGGATTTCAATATCAGTCCAAAGATGCTATTTTCCACCCATAATAATTTGCACGTTATAACTTAATATCAATATAAATTATTCAGATAAAATTGAACGAAAAGTTAAACACTTACGTGTCACTTGGTTTTCCTACTCCTCTTGTAATTACTACATGGTGTCTCGCGTGTCACATTCCAACAAAAGTCTGCCAATATATTCACACACCATTTACCACTTTAGCGCCTCTCCATGGTAGCTATTTGCTGGTGAGACCTTTCACCGTGTTCGTCAGAGACCTTCTCCAAGTTGTACATTTCAGGGAAGAAGTCCAGGTGGCAATATAGGAAGTGTAACATTAAGGACATATTACATCCCATGTTACGAAATGAATTAATTAACCTGCCCACAATGTCTTTGTAATCAGGACACTTATGATTCCCTAGAAAGTTACTGCACACTTCTTGAAACGTATCCCATGCCTCACTTTCCACTTCATTAAGCTTAGAAGAAAATATAGTAACCTTAAAAACGTCCCTGATTCCAGATCCCGTAAAAGCACCTTCTTTCACCTTGGCCTCGCTGAGCCTTGGGAATAGTTTTCTGAGATGATTAAATGCTTCACCATCCCGGTTCAGGGCCTTGACGAAGACTTTCATGAGCCCTAATTTTATATTAAGGGTTGGTAAGAATATTTTCTCCGGATCCACAAGACGTTCATTAGCCACGTTCATCTCCCCAGTGACCAGTTGTTTTTTGGCTGACATTTTGTGATGGTGTACTAACCTTTGGCCCTACTATCCCAATGATACAAGAAGAAGCAGTGCTTTGTGTAACCTCCTTGTAAACATGTAAAGATGGCAATAAGCTTACGATCAGTGCATACAGACCACTGGAACGGTTTGTACTTTATATTCTGCAATAGGTTTCTCATGTTCTCGCATGTTTTTATCGTATGTACAGCATGAGCAATAGGGGTGGCTGGCTTTTCATTGCCATTGTGTAGTAACACTGGCTTGAGACTTATCCTAAAGGAATCTACGAATATCTTCGAATCTTCAGTGTTGTAGTTCAACTTCAGTTGTCCCATAAGCGATGGAATGTCACTGCAATACATCAAATTACAATCCTTTGTAAAATTAGGAACTAGGCTCTTCTCTCTTTTCCTATACATCGATGTATTCACATCTTGGTTTCTCTATATATTTATCAAGATTCCATTGTTGAAGTCATGATGCAAGCAGCAGGGCCTTAGACTTGGAAAGGTTTAATTAAGTCTCTGATCAGATCATTCAGCTCGTCCTGACTTATCACATGTGGTTCATTACTGTCAGGCATTGGAGCGTAATTGGGATCTGACTATGTAATCGAAGAGTTTGCAACATCCCCACGAGCAGCAGGTTTTTCATCGGATGAAACACTGCACAGGGTGTATGAGTTTGGTGGTACGGGTACAGGCAGACAAACATCATATTTCACAGGTCTCCTCGCGGAATCCAAGTTAGGATACTGTATTTTATGCTAAATGTTTTTTTTTTTTTTTTTGAGAAACCTTTTATGTTGGTCAGACAGAAGGAAACAGTCAGAAATATTATCATGGGGTTCGTGCCAAACCATAGGTACGGCGAACGGCGTCGATTTAAAGTACCTTTCACCCATCCTGTGAGAGTACACACACAAGTGTTGCAACTTTGTTTCGGAGCCCAAACGAGATCGTGGTCGCAGATTTTACACTCGAAGTACATATGGTAGGCTCTCTTCAGGAACGGTTACAATAGCCTACTTTGTCCCTTGAAAATCAGTTCCCAACATACGTAGCAGAATGAATCTGTCGAATTGTTGTAAGTTCTCGGCATGTTCGTTTAACACAAACATCAATATTTCACGCAGAAATAATTTTCACCTACGGTATACACAGACACAGCGTAACACAAATTTCTAACACGAAGATCAATTCGAAATTAAAATATTTTTTCACGTGACAACGTGGTGTATGTCTTGGCGCCTTTTTTCAACAATCTGTCTGTCGTCTAAACAAAAGGGATCCGACGAATTATCGCAAGATGATTACGAAACGTTTCTCCGCCAATAAAACCAAGGTTTTAGTATATGCAGTGTGGAACGACAATAAATCTTTGAAACGCAAGGGGAGGGTGTACGTTTCCGGGGGAAGGCACGTAGCCTAGGGGTGGGTCCGTGGGGTCCGGACCCCCCCCTTCGAAACCAGAAATGTAAAAAAATTAAGGAAGGATGAAACAATAAGAAACGAAAAAAGAAGTATCAGCATTAAAAATATTAAGCTACAGCAAGCGTAAGGTTACTCTTTCTTATGAGGAGCTTTGTGTAGAGGAAACTGTGTGTGTGTGTGGGGGGGGATCAAGTTGAAAATGAATATTATTGTAACGGAGCATTCCAAATTCCATCTAGCTCCATGGTAGTCCTATGGACAACAAATGATGATCGAGAAACCGGTTCGATCAGATAGACTCTAAGAAGAACTTAAGAAACTCGGAATATTATATCTTTTTCAATACTTTTTTTTTATATTCTTTTACTCGAGATTTTTTATTCTTTTACTCGAGAGATAGTTCATTATTGAAATCTTACTAGCATATCCTCATTTTATTGTCCTAACAAACCAATATACGTGTTGCCACTAAAATAGTTTAGATTGATCGAGCCCCTGGTGTGTAACCAGAGTATTTCATGTTATCCCCCCCTCCAGCATTACGAAATACTGGCTAAACGAACCAATATATGTTTACAGCAAAATAGTTCAGAATGATAGAGCCCTGGCGTGATAACCGCAATATTTCGTCACGGACCCCCCTATTACGAAATCCTGGCTACGTGCCTGCGGGGGGTCGTAAGCTGGAGAAAGGAATGCTCCTGGGATATAGGCTACTAACAGTTCTTCGATTAAGATAAAAATTCAGAATTATGCAATCCATACACGGAAAACACATATTAAATACGAAAATGCGAGTTTTCTGTTAATTATGGAAACAGCACCCAGCAAAAAAAAAAAAAAAAAAAAACTTATGGGAAATTCTCGATGAGATATTCGTAATCAGCTTCTCGAAATCTATCCGGTACACCATATAAGTGTACGCAGTGGGCTAAGCCCTTCCGAAATCTTACTATAGTAAAGTGTATGAAATATCTTTCAGAATTTTCACATTTTCAGGCAAAGCCCGTCCCCGGAAATTAGCAAAGCCCCCGAAACAAAATCGTAAATACGCCACTGAGTGTACGTAAAACTAACATGGGCAATGCTTCATGTATTCCAGGGGGTACTAATCCATAGGCCGTGGTCTGCTGGTCGGATGGGATATCGTAAGAGGGAGCCGACTGTGGTCAGTGTCATACTCCTTACATCAACCACCTTATTGTTTTATAATTCCTTTCGGTGGTTAATGAATAGATTAGTAGGTTGGAAGTGATTTCTGCAACGAAAATAACTCCTCACGCCTAAAAAGGTTTAGCGCATGTATCTTTGGTTGCTTTTCGGTCCCGATGAGAGAGCGCAATAAAAAAAAAAAAAAAAAAAAAAAACACTTGTCAATCGTCCAAATCCTTTAGCGTAAATGGCATAATTGTGAGACACTAAACTAAAGTATTCCATTTTCACGTAAAAAATTAGTTACCTTTAATCTATCCTGTGCGTACATATACATATGGTGTCTGACGACATATTAGACAGTTGAGCAGTCTACCAATCTATCAGCTCATTTTGAAAAATTAAACAACGTAAAATTTACGTTATTGTTACAATGTGAGGAAAGAGAGCCTCATTTACCTTCAATAGTGTACATCCAGATTAAATTGAGAAAATTTCACTTTATAGGAATAGACCTATTTATGGTATATGTCACAAACCATTTGTAAAAGTTATAGGGAGCTTATATTGTTGTAAACCTTTCTTCGTACTTGGCAGGTTAAAAATTAGTTAATTTAAATTTTTTGGAAGAAATAAAATACTTAAATAAAATTTCAATTCCAATTTTAATAAGTAGCAACATATTTATTGCCTCGGAAAATATTACGAAACAAAAATTGTTTGTCATCTAGTAACAACAATAATAAATGTATTCATATGAGTTTCTATCTAAAATATGGAAATTGATAAAATCAATCAATCGTATTGTATAGATGAAGAGCCTGGAATCATATATTAATTCATGATATAATAATTTTATCACAAAACCGTCTGCTATGAAGTTGAAATGTTACCATCTTTTGAGATGCTTTACTTTTCTGGGTGTAGATATACTTTAGGCGAACATAACTGTTATGGATATAAAGACTGCTACTCGCTAGATGGCAAACAAAATTAAAAATGTATCAAACCTCCAGAAAGATAGGAGAAAGTTGATGAGCGTGCTCCGCGGTGTGGACAGTCGTCTATGGTGAGTTGGTGATTTTGCGGTTATGCGTATGAACGAAGACAGAGCAAAACTAACTTCATGTATTTGTTGGTACCAAATTTCACAATATTAAATCCCCACGTTAAGCGGGTTTGCATATCCAGGCTCCTAACTATGAAAACATTTACGCTCAGCCCAACCTCAATCATTTCACGAATTCAACCTGTTTTACGTATGTTATTAGGACATAATATCGATTGTGATTTATTCTAAAAACACTTTTATACATTGCAAGAGCTGTAACGTCCAAATATTTACTGAGAACTCATAGTCGTATCGGAATAAACAAAAGCGAGTATGGAACAGTAAACTGATTTCACAAGAGGCAAAAGAAGATGTGCAAAGGCATACAAAACGGTCGAGTGGATGGGTCGATACACTATCAATCATATGTTTGTGTGTTCAAACCCGGTAGTAAGTTGTTTCTTTTTTTAAGTGTCTTCCTATTTTCATCCGGAGGCTGAAAATATTTCTTTGAGTAACTCATTGAAAACTTCTTTTGTTTCAAATTCGATTAGAACGGAACATTATATGAATTGCGAATCTTAAATCCATAGCTAAAAAAATGAAGTATACTCACTACTCTATTACCCTCTGATTTGTAACGAAAAACTATTTATAAACAGTGGTGACTTCAGAAAATTATCCTCGGGGGGAATTTCAATATGCGGGTGGACGGCAAACATTGGTAGTCCACATTGAGCACGATCGAATATATAGTCCTGAAGGCGGACATTTCTTAGCTCGAGAGGGGTCTCAAATTCTCCCTCAGATCACGTCATCATTGCTTAAAAGCTTTACGTAACAAATATAATATTACACTTGTTTCTCGTTCTACATTTAGAATTGGTAAAATCATAACTTATAGAGGATTATAATAAAAGCATAAAAATTACAATACCAATCATGTATAAATTATCCTGTAAGTTACCAACTTTGGGTCAGATTAAAACTCAAGTATTTGTTTTCGGATTGCACTTAGAAGTAAGTTCTCTCTAAATAAGCCTGATTGGAAACCCATGTTTAACACTAATTAATCAATATTTAAACGAATATTTTTTTTTTATTTTACTATTTTTACTATTCAATAGTATATACACTTCATTTCCAAAATCAAAATCTCGAAAATGTATATTGTACGAGTGCAGACTCGCAAATAAATGATTATTTATCATATATATTGGTCTCTATTCGAAATTCTATTTAATCGAATCCGACAGGAACACAGACAGAAATATCGAGAACAGGTGAGAAAAAGAGAGAAAAAAACGTTTACTCGGCGGGGACTCGAAGTAAGTTCGAATGGTGCTTTACAAGCCGAACGCCTTAGACCACTCGGCTATGGTAACAACTAGTGAGTGTAACAAAGGCTTCGAGTAGTAGTTCTTATTACAGAATAACATTTTCTATTGCCTAAAATTTAAACCTAATTTACTTTGATATAATATATATATTAATTTGTTTCATGAACACGTTTTCGTTACTTTGATGAATGATGTATGTTGTTGATATAAATTCTATTACAAGTTCTTTCGTAAATATTATAGAAAGTATCAGGGTTATTTATGACCTTTTATGGAAATTGACTGGCGCATGCGCAGTACACAGACAGTTCAATTGGAAGGCGAGGAAGGAAACGCTAACACACTGTTAGAATATTTCCCTCGCAAGCAGCAGTTCCCAACCGAGGGACGGCGGGACGCACTTCGTTCGCCTGGGGTGGCGTGAAGGGTTTACGAAGTCCCTTCGTTGTCTTATATTTCTTGAATGATTATACACAATATCCAGTCACATCTTCTACACATTTGGAAGTGATAAATCGTAGTATAAATAAACCGTCCTCCACACACAGTGATTGTTGCTTTTCCAAGATTATAAACTGAAACACTTTTTATTTCAATAGAATATAAAAGTTTCAATGGGAGGGGTTACAACCCCCTGGGTCTTCGATATGTCACCGCCTAAACTGTAACTTTCAAGTTAGAATCGAAAAATGGAGACATGTGACCTACTTGTAAATCTTTGTACTTTCATTTTCCTTTTTTCTTCTCAATTGAGCTTGAAAAATGTAAAAATGGGAGGTTAAGAACTTCAAATATTACGTATATTTTAGCGTATTACGGAATTATATTTAATAGAATCCGGCAGGATCACAAACAGAAACGTCAAGAAGAGGTAAAACCAAATTATTCTGTGGTGGGATTCGAACTACTCTTGAATGGTGCCTCAGAATCTCTAGCCGAATGCCTTACTCCACTCGGCTAACGTGACAAGTTGAAAATATAGTAAGGGTGTTTCATGTTCAATCTTTTGTTACAGTATGAAATTTATTTTGTATTCTCTGAAGTTTAAGCCTATTTTGGCCTGATGTAATAGTCTGTTGAAATTGTTTTATGTTTACGGTATTCTTTACTTTGACGAATGATGTTAATATAGGTTCTATTACGTATTCGTTCATAAATATTACAGCAATTGTCAGTATTATTTATGATCTTTCATGAAAATTGACTGGTGCATGCGCAGTAGAAACAGAAAGATGCACTTTACCGACATTTGTCATACACGCCAGAACGCAAATTTCTAACAGGTTTTCAAAATGCCTCTTTCTAAAGGTTGTGGAGAACTGTCTGTTGCTCTGAGAGAAGAAATCATAGGCCGAGCAAAAATGGGACAAACTGTGCCTCAGAGTGCTAGAGATTTGTGATGTGACAAGAAAACGGTCAAGAAATGGGTTCAGCGACATGAAGAAGGTGGTGAATGGTTCAGGTCTCGGTCAAGAAGTGGAAGGCCAAAAGTGACACCTGCAGCTCAAGATCAAGCTTTAGTTACAGAAGTAATCAACAGACCTCTATGCCACACGTCAATCCTCTTGGACAAAGCCAGAGAATATAATTGTTCTCACGAAACAATAAGAAGAAGATTATTGGGGGCTGGTCTACACTGTTCAAGACCCGCTAGGAAGACTCTCCTGACTGAAACTCACAAGGCCAGACGAATGAAATGGGCACAGAATAACATAGCCCAACCTCAGTCATATTGGGACTGTCATCTGGACCGACGAGAAGGTTTTCAAGTCTAACCAACAAGGCAGAGTTATATTGTATAGACCGCGCGGAACCAGGTATGCTGAACAAAATATTATCAGAACTTCTTGTTCAGGACGAATATCAGCACACTTTTGGGGATACATGACGGCTTCTGGTCCTGGAGATTTGGTTGCGGTGCCTGAGAGAATGAACAGCAGTGTTTACATTAATATCCTCGAAAATACGTGTTTTTACCGTCCTTAGAAAGAAACTTTCTCGAACAGGAAGAATATATATTTATACATGACAACAGTGCTGTTTACACTTCCCGGCAAACACGAGAGTGGCTAAGTGAACATCCAGAGTTAATTTGTATTGAGTGGCCCCCTCTATCCTCAGATTTGAACCCAATTGAACATCTGTGGGCCTACATGGTGCAAGCATGGGAAGAGAGACGTGAAGACAGAGACCAAACGTTTCTTCAAAATCATGTTATGGAACTGTGGCAACATTTTCGTGACACACCGTCGTATTGCTCGAGACTTGTATCTAGTATCCCCTCCAGACTTCAAGAAGTTACTGACTCTGGAGGTGACTACACGAAGTACTAGTGTGTTATTTTTTGTGTAAACATTTATTTAAGTTTCATTTATTTATTATATTTTTTCAAGAGCAATACTTTCGTTCTTCATTCTTTTCCTTTGCTTGTTTACTTATTAGTTCGTTAAAACGTAAAGGAAGAGTAGTATATCTTCAAAAAGCATTTGTGAATTTACTTTGAACGTTTCTAAGAATACATTTACTGTTTTTTCTTACTCTATATCATGAACAATATTACTTTCATTTCAGTTAATTAATAACTTTATTTCACATCTCGGATAAAAGTCTTTTTAACGATATTTTTCCTTTTGATTGTGTAATTTCTAGTTTCATTGAATTATCTCAATTCGAATGAATAAATCATATTTTGTTTATTGTCCCTTCCTTAGCTAAGTTCGAATTCGAGAACAATGTGGTGTAATATACGTTCTTTATTCTTCATATTGTGCAGTAATGACAATATTAATTATTTTCATGAGTCCAGTTGATTAGTGAGAACTTGGACAAACATTAACCTGGTAATTCTTTACGCAATGACAAGCGTAAAATACATTTTAGCTTTTCTTTATACTTCACAGCGACGAAACATTCTAACAGTGTGTTAGCGTTTCCTTCCACGCCTTCCAATTGAACTGTCTGTGTACTGCGCATGCGCCAGTCAATTTCCATGAAAGATCATAAATAACACTGATACTTTCTATAATATTTACGAAAGAACGTGTAATAGAATCTATATCAACAACATACATCATTCATCAAAGTAACGAAAACGTGTTCATGAAACAAATTAATTTATATATTATATCAAAGTAAATTAGGTTTAAATTTTAGGCAATAGAAAACGTTATTCTGTAATAAAAACTACTACTCGAAACCTTTACTTTAATTACTAGTTGTTACTATAGCCGAGTGGTCTAAGGCGTTCGGCTTATAAAGCACTGTTCGCATTAAGTTCGAGTCTCCGCCGGGTACATCACCTTTTTCTCTCTTTTTTTCACCTGTTCTCAATGTTTCTGTCTGTGTTCTTGTCGGATTCGATTAAATAGAATTTCGAATAGAGACCAATACATATGATAAATAATCATTTATTTCCGAATCTGCACTCGTACAATATAGCCTACATTTTCGAGATTTTGATTTTGGAAATGAAGTGTATATAATATTGAATAGTAAAAATAGTAAAATAAAAAAAAAGTATTTGTATAAATATTGATTAATTAATTAGAGTTATACATGGCTTTCCAATCAGGATTATATAGAGAGGACTTACTTCTAAGTGCAATCCGAAAACAAATATTTGAGTTTTAATTTGATTCAAAGTTGGTAACTTACAGGATAATTTATACATGATTGGTATTGTAATTTTTATGCTTTTATTATAATCCTCTGTAAGTTATGATTTTACCAATTCTAAATGTAAAATGAGAAACAAGTGTAATATTATATTTGCTACGAAAAGCTTTTAAAGCAATGATACTTTCAGGACGTGATTTGACGGAGAATTTGAGACCCTTTTCGAGCTAAGAAATTTCCGCCTTCAGGACCATATATTCTATCGTGCTCAATGTGGAATGCCAATGTTAGCCCTCCACCCGCATATTGAAATTCCCCCCGAGTATAATTTTCTGAAGTCACCACTGTTTATAAATAGTTTTTCGTTACAAATCAGAGGGTAATAGAGTAGTGAGTATACTTCATTTTTTTAGCTATGGATTTAAGATTCGCAATTCATATAATGTTCCGTTCTAATCGAATTTGAAACAAAAGAAGTTTTCAATGAGTTACTCAAAGAAATATTTTCAGCCTCCGGATGAAAATAGGAAGACACTTAAAAAAAGAAACAACTTACTACCGGGTTTGAACACACAAACATATGATTGATAGTGTATCGACCCAAACCACTCGACCGTTTTGTATGCCTTTGCACATCTTCTTTTGCCTCTTGTGAAATCAATTTACTGTTCCATACTCGCTTTTGTTTATTCCGATACGACTATGAGTTCTCAGTAAATATTTGGACGTTACAGCTCTTGCAATGTATAAAAGTGTTTTTAGAATAAATCACAATCGATATTATGTCCTAATAACATACGTAAAACAGGTTGAATTCGTGAAATGATTGAGGTTGGGCTGAGCGTAAATGTTTTCATAGTTAGGAGCCTGGATATGCAAACCCGCTTAACGTGGGGATTTAATATTGTGAAATTTGGTACATTCGGTTAATATGTGGTCGCATGTGACAAAAAATGGATACGCGTTATATCTTAGCACACTACCTAAATATTCCACTGCACTTCATCAGGGTTTCCTTACGCAGTACTGGCACATTTAGCACAATTTTCATTACAAATGCTAAACCTTATTATGCATGCCAAAGGTAAGATCCTCATATGTTTTGTTTACTTATGTATTCATCATCTTATATTACAATAGGTATTTTTCTCTAATTTCTACAAATATATGATCCCAGATTCGAAAGTGTCATCAACAATAGCAGCACCAACTGTCATAAAGTGCCTTTATTACCCGAAACAGATTAACATCACATTTCATGACCAGAAAAACTATTCGTGATACCTTCCAACATCCAAGGATGTGGAACTCATTGGTAGTGAATATCTTTGTACATTGTTATATTACTTCCTTAGGTTTAGATCCGTAGCAGAGCACTAAAACAAGATAAAAGTATTTTTAGGACATAGCTAGAATTCACATTAGGTTAATACAGAAATATCGACAAACATCGTAAAGTATAAGATGGCGCTAAAGATTTTTGCCCGGGGGGATTCTGTGTCGATTCATAAGCTATGAGTTTGCTTATGATCCACTGTATTTATGCTACTAGTATATTGTAGTGCTTTAGACTACTAAAGTCCATTTGTACACACAAATCGTCTAGGCACAGCTCTCTCTGTTCTATGGGCACCAAACTCCTTCTGAACATACAGCTACTGCTGAGCACATAGTTCCCTTTTGATTTCCCAGCTCAATGTATATTCTGAATACTAACCTCTTTGTTAGTACAGGAGTCTTCCGATATAATGTTTAGTCTTCAATGACGATTTTTATGCCTAACAGAACATAAATGCATCAACTTGTGTAAACTCTCAATAGCTTGAAGTGAATTCAAAATTATATGATCTCCGACAGGTTACACTGTTCAACAACGAAAATGTAAATTGAACAAAATCAGCTAATTCTTATTGATTTTGTGGTGCTGATCACGAATCTGAAAGTTATTTTCGAATATTAGCTCTACTTTTCGTTTTACATGCATGTCTAATAATAACGCTTTAAAAATAAATATATTTTCTTCGTTTGGGGTAAAATGTTACACTGATCCGGCAACACTGGAGAAACTATGTGAACGTTTGGTTTCATTGTGTTCCTTATCTCAGTAGTGTTCTGCTATTGTTAGAAAAGACAGGTTTAGTGCAGTTGTCAGCGTTTTGGGTGTGACGTTTGTGTAGTGCAGGACATAAAAGTACAACTACAAGTACGCAAAAATACTGGTATTTCGAATGTATATTTTTAAATAGTTGTCGGAACTATTTCAAGTGACATTTTGAGGATTTCAATAAACAAAAATGCCCCGGAATTGTGTAAACAGTGCGGATAGCTTCTGCTACGTGTGTGGGGAAGTGACATTTTCCTCACAAAAGCAGACTATAACCCACTAATAAGAAAAGCCTATCAATATTACTTTGGTTGTAAAATTGGAGACCAAGATAAATCTTGGGCACCCCACATTGTGTGTAACACTTGTGCCAGCAATCTAAAAATTGGATTACTGGGAAGGGGCGCTCAATGCCTTTTGCAGTGCCCATGATTTGGAGGGAGCCAAGCGACCACATCAGAGACTGTTATTTTTGTATGGTTTCTTCCGTCAAGATGGGAATTTCCACGAAGAAGAAGCGGGACTTGATCTAACCTAACATTCCTTCTGCAATGCGCCCTGTTCCACATGGAGAAGGACTACCTGTTCCTGACCCACATAAAGAATACGATCTTTTTTTCTGATGATGATCAAGAAGTTGGAGCTCCTGAAACAAGTACTTCGAAGGACCCTACGTTTGTTGTAGAAGAACCTCCATGTGAACCATATAGACTTACTCAAGAGGAACTAAGTGATCTAATCAGAGACTTGGATCTCGCGAAAAGCAAAGTCGAAATTTTAGCGTCAGGCTTAAAGCAATGGAATTTATTGCAGGAAAAAGTAAATATTTCAGTGTATCGGAATAAGGAGAAGATGTTCACTTCATTTTTTACTATGGAAGACACACTTGTGGCATGTACAGAAGTAAATGATCTCATGAGGGCACTTAAAATTAATTACGAACCTACGGAGTGGAGGCTCTTTATAGATTCGTCCAAGGTGAGTTTAAAGGCAGTGCTTTTACATATTGGAAATGAACTTCCTTCAATTCCTGTAGGTTACGCAGTTCATATGGAGGAATCTTATGAAAACTTGAAACTTTTACTTCAAGCCATTAAATATTACGATTTTCAGTGGCTCATTTGTGGTGACCTTAAAGTAATAGCACTGTTGCTAGGTATGCAGTTAGGGTATACAAAGTAATGTTGCTTTATATGTGAATGGGACAGTAGAGATCGTGGATCTCATTACCGCAAAAGTGATTGGAGTAAAAGAGAAACTCTTCAGCCGGGAGTGAAAAATGTGCAGTATGAACCACTGGTAGATCGTAACCGAATTTTGCTTCACCCTCTACATATTAAATTAGGCCTTATGAAAAGTTTTGTTAAGAGCATGAACCAAGAGGATGAGGCCTATAAGTACCAAAGATTACAATTCCCTCGATTAAGTGATGCCAAAGTTAAAGAGGGTGTTGTCATAAGGCCACAGATTAGGCAACTATTCAAAGATCACAAGTTCGACGAAATTCTCCAAGGTGAGGAGAAAGCTGCGTGGGAAAGCTTGAAGAGTGTTTGTTCACAGTTCTTGGGAAGACACCGAGCAACAAATTACAAACAACTGGTAGCAAAGTTGTTATTGTGCTACGAAAATCTTGGTTGCAATGTGTCTCTGAAACTCCACTTTCTTCATTCACATCTAGACTTCTTTCCCGAAGATTGTGGAGCAGTAAGTGACGAACATGGTGAGCTTTTCCATCGAGATATTGCAGCCATGGAGAAGAGATATGAGCGAAAGTGGAGTTCTAACATATTGGCCGACTACTGTTGGACTATTGCAAGGGATGCTACAGATGTAACTTACAAAAGGCAAACCAAGCGAAGACGCTCAAAATAAAATAAACATAATCCTGTACAAGGGATCACTTGAAACTTTTGTCTACATTGCAGTGTAGTTCTTGCACAAAAAGGTATTTGTACATATTTTTCATGTTTTGATGTTAATACTGATTTTTATTACGGAATTGTTAATGTTTAACTTGACCACAGTTACGTTGTTTTCTGTATCGCTGTAAAACTGGTATTTGCGCAATTTTGAAAAAGGAAGTACAAGGGTATAAAAAGCTATAGGTTAGGATACTTCTTAACTCCCCAGCTTATCTCATCACATTGAAATAGAGAAAAAATGAAATGTAGGTTTTTACAAGGATTTTGCTTAAATGTTCTATAAATATTAATATATTTGTATAAATACAGCTACTGTTGTACAAGGGCGTTTTTTTCACAATCTGAGCTAAGAAATTTCTTCTATTATCATTTCCTTTCATATTATGCTAAAATGAATGTAAAAATCGCAATTTCAAAGAATTTACATACTTTCGATCAAAATTTGTTGAACAGTGTTATCGTTATTTGAACTAACGAGGCAAGGGCGAATATTCTAATTTTCAATCTACGACGAAGCTTCTTTTAAAAGAAACAAGGAAAGTCTGATGTAAAAATTCTTATAATATCATCTCCGCTTTTGAATACGATCTTATCTCCTTTGTTATGATACCTCAACCATTGTGTCCTCTTCTGTAACGTGAACACTGAATAACACAAGAACGTTGAAGTTCCAATGTCTAGTTCCGATACTGTAGAAAGGACCTAACAATGAGTTCGTTGAACTTCCTATTGAAGTCGGCCCATGATAAGTGTTTATAGACACTATTTCACTTAAAACACACAAAAGTTACGAATTTTTATGTTAAATGTAACAGTATATACGTATATTACATTATACCAATATTGTATTTATTTTAAATCCGTAATAGATCTAAAAGTAGGGAATACATGTGAATTTCTAAAGGATCTAAAATATGTATTTATAACATCTATTTAGTATTAAATTCGGAATTTTTAAAAGTGTCTTGTGATAGAATACTCCAGTACAAAAACGTTAGAAATAGAGAATATACCGAAACATATTCTATTTGAATCTATTTATTTCACGTGAAGGAATAATATGCAATCCATAATCTTTTCCAAGGATAGATAATATGTAGAGCAGCAAGCCTTGAGATGTAACCTACAATTGCTGTGTGATAGTGTCTATATCGTTTCGGCTTATTATTTTATGAACCCCTTTAGCGGTTAGTTATTAGCAGGGCCGGACTTTGTTGACCTAAAGTTTTCTAAAAAATGACCTATAAAATGACACTAAAATTCCTGTAAAATGACCCTAAAATTCACAAAAGTTGACCTTAAAACTTGTAGCTTTCATTAAAACATTGACAGTTTTTGAATATCTATTGGATTTTAATTACAATTTCTCACTCATTGTCAAAAGTTTTGTTTCAGTTAATTGCAGTCCATTGATCATTTGTGTCTTTGGTTTAAAAAAAGCAATAATATTAATACTAAACTTTGACCAATTTAGGAAATAGCTAAGCAGTTCATATTTGAATTACAGATACAGTATATAGGCCTATATCCAGTTAAACAACATATAAGCATTTTATAAGCTGTGGTGCAACAAAATAACTGAGGAACTTTGTAATCGTCAGAAAATTTAGCTCATATCTTATTCAGCATTGCAGTAGATAACTGTAAACATTGTTACGATTTTATTGAATCAGCAGCCTTAATTATATACAGAATAGCATCTGTTACAAAAACAACATGGTCATGTTGGACACCTTCAGGCCAAAGTAAGGATATCGATTTATCGAAAAGTCTACATATTGCAAAATGGTTGACGGATTCCAACACTTCACCAGTTAGCAAAAATATTTTGCTGGGCTCGTGAGTTTCATTGCCCCAACAATAATATTGACTATATAGCGTTCCTTCACATTACTAGTCGGGGCCGCGGTAGCTTAGTGCTAGAGCGTTCACCTCTGGTGCTTGGGGTCCCGGGTTCAATCCCAGCCCCCGCCAAGTGAACCTTGTTATGGACAAACACCATGTGCATGGATTCTCTCGGGGTTCTCCCGTTTCCTCCTACTTTCTTCATTCCACCATTTTCATTCATTTCTCATCACCACCTTTAGCCTAACCGGCATAACCGTGGGACGCAAAAGTTTTCATTTCATTTCACATCACTAGTCAGTCTATAGAAACAAAAATTTTCTGAGTCCAAATTTCGGCTCTTATTTTTCTTATTGTGTCCTCGTTACACTTTGGAATGTAATTTTTGCAAAGATTCGTTTCGTCTGGAATGGAACGACCTGTATGACGTTACAGAAAATCCCGCAATATCACATTGTTGAGTTTCCAAAGAGGAATATTTGAAGACACAAAAACTTCACACAATTCTTTTGAAAACTGAGGATTTGAATTTACTATTCGAAGCACTCTCCACAAGTAACAACTGCGAACACCTGGTTTTATGTTCGCTTTCCACTGCGCGTAAATGTTTTTTTTGCTTCTGATATTTTTTTTTGCACAGTGTATCTTTTCTCTGCTGCTACTTTTACTTCCCATTACCTTGCAAAACAATATTGTATCGTCAGTACTAAAAACATCCTCACCAAATTCAGAAACAATCTGTCTTAAATGAGAAGCTATAGGTGGTATAGGCCTTGGCATTCTACATACTGAAAGCATCAATTCACTCTCTAGTTGAAACTAGAAAGCTCACTTAAAGAATAAAAGTTCGCAAGTTTAGATTGTAAACACCAGAATAATAGATAAAAACCCTGTTAAAATCTGTGTACGTCTTGTAATCTATTTTTAGTTATTCACGTAGTCATATCCTTTGTGGTAAACAACCTAAGACCATCTGCTTTGGCCACTTGCGAATCCCCAGCTCTCGTCAACCAGGTACAGCTTAGTGTTCATTAACTTGTTAGGAATGCAGTTTTCCACCCCAATAATCAGGAAGCAGAAAAAATCATTTAACTTTGTGTTTTTAAGTCCGTAAACAGTTTTCGTTTTAAGATTTACTTATATAGAAGAAAAAGAATAAAAAGACAATAAGTGACCTAAAAGTAACCTTAAAGTATTAAAAATTGATCTGAAACTTCAAAACGGCAAAAAGTGACCAAAAGTAGACCGTAAAAAAAGATATTTTTAGAACCATGAGTTGATGGATAATGTTTTTATTTGAACTTCCCTTGTCCTATGCGTAACAAAAAAAAAAAAAAAAAAAAAAAAAAACTTGACTTGTCGACAAGATCCGGGCCCTGGTTATTAGATAAGTGGATGACAAATGACTTCTAAAACGAAAAGTAACCCTTATTCCTAAAAAGGTTAACGTATGTGCCTTGGATACGATTCGCTACGGAAGAGAACAAAAAGTTCAATTTTTGAAAACTCATTTTCTTTAACCATCCTTCTAATAGCGTCTGCAGCGCATAACCGTAGCAAATTAAGTTAAAATATTAAATTTGAAATTATTTATGAAGGTATGCCACGGCTTATCTATTCTATACATACATCAGAGCTGATGAAGCATTAGACACCTGAACAGAGTCCCGATCAATCCATCAGCTCCTTTTAAAAATTATAAAAAAATATATATCGTGGCAAAGTTTCCACAAAGTTAGAGTACTTTTTCGTATAGTCAACGAAGCTGAATTAAGACATGACGGAAACTTAAATTTATTTTAAGCTTACGTTCATTACTCATCCACAAAAATTAAACGGAATGAATTTCTTACTTTAGAAGTAAAGTTCTTAAATAAGGTATGGAACTTGCTTTTAATATATGGAACAAAATTTAGTAGTTCGACAAATGTTATAATACTATTTCAATCCACCATCTGGTGTTAATAATCATTAGTTTGGTTGTCTTTTTCTTTCTTCCTTTTCTGATAGCGGAGTTGAACATTTTTTAGTTTTATTGGTAAGCTTGGTATTTGGGTTCCTCTTCAATACTAAGGCTATATGAGATGCTTGGTATTTGGGTTCCTCTTCAATACTAAGGCTATATGAGATGCGGATTTATAGTTTTGGGTGAAATTCGAATCACTGTTACCACCGTCCATACTTCAAGGTTCTTCCAACGAGAATCAAACCGAACTCCTCGTGCGTAATTGAACTCCATATCAGTTTCTCGGTATATAGTGTGATCGTAAACAATACTAAATAATTATAGTTCTAAAACGAAACCATAAAAAAATAAGTGACCAACGAAATCCTGGAAATGTGTTAATAAAACAATGTTTTGGATCGATCGTCATCAAGCTTTAAGACAAACGTTCCGTACTGTCGAAGTTACAATTTGGTTATGCATCCGTAAGGGTTTTATTACGATTTCATGTAATTCCTGATTACGCTTTTGAGGCTGGTGTGAGAAGTTTATCTTTGGAAGGTGAAGGTACTACAGCTAATCCCAGGGATATCAGGGGCACATGTCCCCCCAATCTTGAACTAGAAACTACTTCAATAATCTAATTTGAAATGTATTTCTGCGGAGAAATGTGATGACTTGTCGCCAACGACCACAAAGTAAAGTCAGATGAACTTGTTGTCCCTTGTTGTACAATATACAACAAGTTCACCTAAGAAATCAGATTCACCTATCGTAATATGATTGGCTCGTGGGATACTCCTCATGGAGGGGCGAGCGATATCCGATATCCGCGCGCCCTTTCTAGATCCCCAATTTGGCGATATCCTTACAATCGTTTGTCTAGCTAGCTGCCAAGTGAAACTTTTCCATGATGAGTCATTGCAATCAGCCTACAATTTCCGTAATGAGTCGTTCCATCCCACCCGGGAATAAAACAAAAGTTGGGACTATTTGAAGCCTAGTTGACACTTATAAAACTATCATCTACTCTCTACTTATAATTATAAGCAATGATATCGTTCTACTTTTAAAGAATACAAGCAGAACATAATTCATATTAAGTATGTAATGATAACTTTTATATATATATATATATATATGTGTGTGTGTGTGTGTGTGTATGTATGTATATATAACGCAGAACCTGAAATGCTTGTGGCAGGAGCGGGTATGAGTAAATCGATGATCGATCGATTCAGAGCGCAGTAAAACTAGTTACGCCGCTGGTGTATTCTTCATAGTTAATCAAGGAAAGCAGTGTAGTGTTACACGAAATACCGCACTTCGGAATACATAATAATTAATAAAGTAGTGCATAAAGTTTGTTACAAAGTTCTAAAGAATACTTCTAATATAAGACTACATTAGATAGTGTAGTGTCTAATATAATACTACATTAGAATACTACAACGTTTTAATATAAATTCTCACTCAGAGGGAACATTGTATGGAGAATGCGCTACATTACTTTTAACGTTCTTAAAAGGGAAGATGGTGCAATATATTCGACACGTTTAATACTTGTGTCTGTGAAACCAATAATACTACATATTATCGTATGTCCTCTTTGAACTTCAAAGTTACAGATAGCATTAAAGTAACTTAATAAATAATACAATAGTTATAACATTTTAATTGTATAGTTTGTATTAGGGCTTAATTTTAGTAATTCGTTTCCACTTCTTCTTCAGACGCAGTCTCGAACGTAATTGTCAAAGCATGTGACGAATCAAGTTCATCTGGGTTCTAACATTATGTTTAAGGTGAATGAACTGGTCTAAAAGTATATTTTCCTTCTGAATCAACCAGTCATTTTGAGCATGCAGTGGATTAACAACTAATTTCTCCATAAATATACAATAAAATACATGAGTTATTGACGTTGATGTTATTCTATATACAGTAGTTTCCTAAAAAAAATAGCAAACTTAGCCAACAACATATACTATCAACAATTATCGGTTGTAGATACACTCTCATGCATCTTACAATGACAACGTAACAATGTTGCAGAAAAAGAAGGCAAAATGATAATACGAGAGACGTGCTATGCCCTCGTGTGCACACACAATTGTAAGATTGCTCCCCTTCCCATTCTGCACTCACCATTAGTTTTAAGAACTAAAATTTCTCAGCCAGCGAAATGTATTATTTCTCCTCTAGCATTTGAAGAACAGATCCTTGGTTTGAACTCAACCCTCTATTCCATTAGGAAGAATTGGATTTACTACTTCCCATATCAGTATTGCATTTTCATAGAATGGAAATCTGAAAAAGTCTCAATGTAAAACCAAAAAGACAGTTTTTCTATAAGTATTATTGCTCACTCTGCGCGATCATCCTCTAAATTATCTTCTACAACTAGGTAGTGCATGTCTGATTATATGAATCATCGGTGTTCATTCCAAACTACACAGTCTTATCATTTCACCTCTCTCTCTCTCTCTCTCCAACAACTACATAAACTCAACAAATCCCTGCTATCTAATAGTTTTATCCAATCTGCTGATTGTGCTTCATTGTTAGCTTTGACTTTCTAAAACTTTTAATTTTAGAGCGAACTTCCTTTAAAACACGATTCATTATTCTTTTCAGTATCACATAAACAGTATGGCTCTAAATTCGTTGTACAAAAGCAGAGGAGTGATTCCTGGGATTAAAACAGACATAAAAGTTACAATAAACATAGGGCGAAAAACCCCATCATTTACGTGTTATAGGCTGTCCAAATCATGAAAAAAATGAATTTTAAAGGTCCATAGCTCCAAAACTATAGGACCTACCTTGGTCGGGTCAAGAATTCACTTAGGAACTAGTATGTGCCCTACCCAATAATGCGTTTTTCAGAATCCTGAGGTGCTTCCACAACAATTTTTATAGAGGGAGTTTGGCTATGGGCCTATGATTTCTAGTTTACTACTAGTTTACACTGTCTAGTTTACTCTCCAACTAGCTCCATAAAAAATTGTTGCGTGAGTCCCATTTCATTAGAGAGATTGCAGTGAAGATGGAATATATTCTTCGGCGCTTTATTCGTTGGGGGAAACAGTTAGATCTATCTTTTAGCGTTTTACTCCTCAGCTATCAACATTGAAAAGGAAATGGTTTATTTAAGATTTGAATAGCATTTCTATCAATTAACGTGGCTCCTAAAACATGTATTTTGAATAGAGCACATACTAGTTCCTAAATGAAGTCTTGACCCGACTGCAGTAGGTCCCATAGTTTAGGAGCTATGGACCTTTAGAATTAATTTTTTCATTTATTCGGTAACCTATAACACGTAAAGGATGGGGTTTTCGCTCTATGTTTATAGGAATTTTTTGTTTGTTTTACTCTTAGGAATCACTCCGCAGCTTTTGTACAACGGATTTAGCGCTTTCTGTATACTAAATAAAGAGGTTTGGTCTATCTGATGTGATACTTTCTCAACTAATATCGAAGCCAAAGTAGGAATAAATTTCTACCACTTCGCATTTCATTAGAGAGATTTCAGTGAAAATGAAATAAGTTCTTCGGCGCTTTATTCGTTGCGGAAACAGATCTATCTTCTAGCGTGTTACTCCTCAGCTAACTAACTAACTAACTAACTCTATGGCCTATGGAACCCGGAGGTTCAGTGCCGCGTTCACAAAAGCTCTCCACTGACTTCTATCCTTAGCTAATTGCATCCAGTTTCTACTTTGTATTCCTATCTCTGCGAGATCCATCTTAATATTGTCCTCCCATCTGCGCCTAGGTCTTCCTAATGGTCGTTTTCCTATGGGTCTACCAGTCAAGACTTTGAAAGCGTTTCTACTTTCTTCCATTCTAGCTACATGACCTGCCCACCTAAGCCTCCTAGACTTGACGACCCTAACAATGTTGGACAAACCGTATAAACTATGTAGTTCCTCGTTATGAAGCTTCCGCCATTCCCCATTCTCGTTCCTCTTAGGTCCGAATATTCTTCTCAGGATCCTGTTCTCAAATACTTTCAGTCTATGTTCTTCCCTCAGAGTAAGCGACCATGTTTCACAACCATATAGAACAACAGGCATACTCCTCAGCTGTCAACATTAAAAAGGAAATGGTTGATTTAAGATTTGAATAGCATTTCTATCAACGAACGTGGCTCCTAATGTTTTACTTTCTACATATTGACCGAAATTAATGGTGTTTCGTCAAGTAGTTCCTGAGATACTTTTTTCTCGAACGGAAGGGCAAAAATGTTAAATATAAGAAGAAATTTCCATAAAACAAACTTCTTATATAATGCTTAAGTTCCATATCACCTGCACGTGTCAATATCATTCTATAAAATAAGGAAATCTTGAGATGCAAGAAGCAAAGAGCAGGGTGAAGCTGCATAAGCGCTTTAATACACAATGCGATTGTCTCTCGCATTCTAATGGCATCTAGTGAGCGCTGTATAAACTACTTATTGACAGATGCTTTCCTTTCCATCAGAGGGCAGCAGCACAGTGAAACTTAAAATGTCTGATTCTTACTGGAAAATCATAATTGATACCCTCCTCTAAAAAAAATAGCAACATATATAAAAATGGAGATATGGGACTTGCCCTGTAAAGACACTAACATCTTTCGTCTTCTTAATCATGGAAATTTATTTTGTATAAGAGATGAATTATGAATAATTAAATTAATAATGATGTGCAGAAGATGACTGGCAAACTAACCCATAAGGTTTAGCTACATTGTTGTTCTTACTATCGATGTTTATTTTATGATAGTAGTTTGAGTTCTAGCAAGAAAGTGTATTACGAAAGTCAGCGAAGAATTATTAACGACCTGAAACGTTAGCAACTAGGTTCTGTAGTCGATTGCGTTTAATTTAATATTTACTAAGATTCTCAATTGTTTACTAATCTTGAAATTTAAATTGCATCATTAACAATTATTTCCATGTAGGGCTAGAATAAATAACAACGATTACAGCAAAATGTACGATCCACTATCTTGTAAATTTGTCCAAAAGAAACAATGAACTACTCTTGGATATTCTATGTACAAATTTATAATTAACGCAGGTGATTTCTCACCTAGCTACCACCTACGACATGATTACTTTTTTAACCATGTACAAATAATTGTGACATCTTTGCATTGTGTATAATCATTTGCACTTGTAATATACGTATCATATTACTTCTACACTATTGTATCAGGGACATTAAAGGGTAATTAAGTGCATCTGACAGGTAATAGCGTTTGTAAACCTGACTGACTGTAGTAGCGCAACAGAAAGTACAATTTTATTGAAATCTCTATAATGACAATGGGCTTATTTAAGAAAATACTTTATTCCAATGTTGTCATAAATTATTACTGAAGTTAGAAAATTTTTGTAGTAATGTTAATTCCCTTATTAACAAAGAAGCTTTCACCATATTCCTTAAATCACCTAATACAATGAGCCGTACTCGATAACCATTCTGATCAGTGACGTATTTACAATTTTGTTTCGGGGGAGGGGGATTTGGTAACTTTATTCCTGGAATTGTGAAAATTGGGCAAGATATTTCATTTACTTTTATATAGTAAATACAATTTTGGGTGGCTCGAACCCAGAATCCCCCATTAAATACCCTATTGATTCCTATGAATGTCTTTCAGTATACTGTGCGACACTAAAAAATATATTCTATTTGTTTCTATAAGAACGTTGAGTAAGGTTGGCATATTTTTCTGGGTGAAAAAGGGAAGGAAGACCTTAAGATTTTTAGGGGGAGAACGAATATATATGATATTTATAATTTACATATAACAAAAAACATATATTGCTTCACATAGTAATGCAGAATGATTTCGATTGGGAACTGGGAGTTTCATTGGAAATAATTATAACGTTTTCAACAGAAAAAAAGTGAATTACAATTCCCGGTTTCAAAATAAAATTAAAGTACTAATAAACGTTATAGAACGTTTCTTAGATTAGCCCAATGCTGCTTTGCAGTTTTCAGACCTTCTTTTATGGAGGATACTATGTCCTCTAGCATATGCTTTCCTGCTATTCTCAGAACGATTTGCTTTAGATAGTGGTGTGTTGTTCTCAGAAGCAACATATAGCTTTTTATCTTCGGTCTATCAGAGCCTCAGGTTAAAATTTTCTATAAAGTTTTCCTATGAAATGCTATCAGGACATTTAGCTTTAAGCAACACATATAGTTTCAACACTGAAATCTAATCCTATAGATAATTTGACCACACCGGAGGAGCCAAGTGCTTCTTTTAAGGGCGGATCCACAGTGGACTTCTGGAGGTGGTGGTGGTGGTATTAGGGCTACTTAGAGCTACTTTTAAGAGCTCCAAACTCAGGGATGAGTTTTTATTTATATATAGAATAACAAAGGTTCCTCTTCTGGGGGAGGGGCGATCGCCTCGATCGCTTCCCTGTGGATCCGCCATTGCTTCAAAGGACAGTTACATTCCCCGTTGGTTGCGTGAAATGTAACCTGCATCAAGCGTCTTACGAATATGTGCAAAAATTAAACTTAAATCAAGCGACAGAAGACATCATCTTGAACAAAATTATATGTGAAGGAATCTGCAGTGCATAGTTTTCGATAAAATCGATAAACAAATTTTTTGTTTCGCTAAAACAGTACGGTATATCAGTTATTGCTATTAATAATTGGCAGCTCTTTATTTGCTGCAATAGGTTGTTCGTTTTATTTACAGTACGCGCCTTTTTTTTTAAAAAAAGTAAGCTGTCGACTAGAACATTGTATCTAATGTATTTGTTGTTCTAACAGTCATACATATAATCTGTATGATCTGCCTGTTCTAACAATAGCATTTATGTACCTTATTTGTAACAGTAGGAGTTACAAACAATTATTTGTACGTGTTACACGAGGGAGTTGGCCCAAGGGCCATAGTTTGAAGAGCCTTGGAATTTAGCATCCTAATTAATTATTGTATTCGAAGAAACACTTTTTTCAATAAATACATCGAACAGGTAAATGACAGGCAGTTTTCGTTCGAATGTAAAAATGTAAGCAGGGCTGGCCTTAGGTGGTGCGGGGCCCGATTGGGATCATTTTGCGGGGCCCCAGGTTTACAAGTAACTTGCACCAAGGTCTGTAGAATATATATATATATATATATATATATATATATATATATATATATATATATATATATATATATATATATATATTGACTCTCCCTGCTGATGTAGTGGTTAGCGCGTGCGCCTGTAGTGTGCGTATCTCGAGCCCAATTCCTGGAAGGGACAGCACAAAAAAAATAATAATTTCAATTTCATAATCACTCCCTTTCATTAATCATCCATTTACTAAGAACAAATCCTCGGACTTCAAATTAAAAAAAAAAAATCATTTCAAAAGTTATTACAGTCAGAAGGATGGTAATCAAACTGTGCACTTAAATACAGTGCGTGAAAGTTAATAGAGTAAACGTAAATAAGGTACATTTCAATATAAAATTATACATATGTAAATCTACAACTAGCGATTTTAGTATATCATATATGAGAAGGACAGGAATCATCACAAAGGTGTTTTTTGAAATAATGTGTAAGTTTTAATGAAAGAAATAGATGTATGTGATACTAAACATTGCAAATACATCATTTACAAACTTAGTGTATATCGTTATTACGTATTCATATACAGGGTGATCCGGGAAAGATCGACACACTTCGTAAATGTTTGCAGAACCCAATACAAGAAAAAATGTGCAACTTTGATCGAAAACGCTTAGGTACGGGACAAGGATACTAAAAGGATAAGAGGAGGGAAGAATCCAAGTATTTAATTTTAAGTTGCTCTCTCTTTCCGTAATTAAGCGTTTCCGACCAAAGTCGCAGAAAAGCATTTTTTCCTGTATTGAAGTACTGAACACATGTGATAAGTTTGTCAGTTTACCCCCGAAACACCATCTATGTACACTTATAAGCTTGGTTAAGGAAAATGATTAACGCCGAAGACGGTTTCGACACATTTTCCCGTTTCTATTTTGTGGGGTCCCTTCTCAATAATTTCTCATCATGGACGGTCCCATTTACGTTTATAGCGTTTTTCCATCTGCAAAATGTTCTGGTGAAAACGCTCATCCTGCTCACTGCATTTAGCAACTAATCTTTCAGACAAATAACTCAAATGGAAGTGCAGACAATAAATGAATCTTAAAATACATATTTCACAATTTTTCAAGAAGGTTCTGTACCAGTATTTCATAGTTTTCTTATCTTACAATCATCTGTGTCAAAATCTAGTTTATTGACCAAACTTCACAGAGAAGTGTGGAATATCAAGAAACGAGAGTAAGCAAAATTTAAAGTTTTTCCGTCCATGAAGACTGCCGCAGTAGCCAAACACTTGATTTATCAGAATAAACCATAACAATGTTTCAAGTCTGAAAATTTCATTTTATTTGTAAAACGGGTAAAGGGAAGAAAAACATAAACACATTAACAGATACCGGGAGGACGTAGACATCTACTTGTGGGTATGCTTATCATGGCCGCCATCTTGAAGTCGGCCATCTTGTATCTCGCTTGATTTTTTTTAAATAGGAAGAGGGTCATGTAATATATCAGATCGGGTTAGAATTTTACGAGAAATACAAAGGCAAAGTCTATTTTTATATTTGCAAAACATAATGAAATGCACAATGATATCAATTCGTTGGCTCAAAGATTTCTTAACAGCTGTATTCTTTTGAAAAAAGTTAAGTCAGGGAAACTTAATGTACGCAAGTTAGAACATCGCAGGTATCGATAGCTACTTATGAAAGGGATAGTCAGTTCGAAAGCGTTATCAGCTGCAGACAAAATGAAATGCTGATGAACCTATCATAAACCTTAAGCAACTGACGGAAGATGAATGACACATTTTCCAATGGATTATTCGAGTTAGAAGACAAACCTTCAAAAGTAGCAACCCATTCAGTATGTAATAGTATACATTCGGTTTTCCTGACTTGATTTTTAAAAAAATATATCGACGGAATTTTTCGCAGGAGAGGACAAATTTTCTCCTTTGGTTTGTGTTTTTAATGTAGCTATAGTAAGAGAAAGGATATGGAAAGAAGTCGCACTGAGGCTCATTTATTTGATACCATCTCGGTATTCACATTAGCATCACATGACATAATCAGTAAGAAAGAACCAGGAAACTTTTACTTTGTGGAATCTTCGAAATAAAGGTGTGCACTCAGGATAATTATATACATTTTTACACAAACTCAAAGAAAACAATATTTTTATAGCCAGGGGTGTTCCTAAGGTATTTTGGAAGAGTGTTAGTGGTGTTGGGGGTGTACAGAATACTCCCTGGACATAATATATATTTTTACAACAGAAGTTGTAAACCAAAGAGAAACTACTGCAGCATTAAATTCAGAAAATATTTGGTTATGCCTGGTAACTTAATACAAACTGTTCATTTACTGGTTTGGGAGAGGTCACACCCTCCCTTTCGAAGTCCATGGATGTACCTGTATTGCAATATGTTCTTATGTGTATTTGACGTTTCACGTTTCAACGTCGACCGAGTTCTAGAATACCTTAATCTGCACCGTCGGACAACCCTCCGAAAGATCAGCGAAGAACTAAATTTGACATACTATGCAGTGCAAAAAATTCCAGGTTCAGGTATTCGCGAACTCGGTCGCCGTTTTCATCGGTTTTCGATGAAAGCTCCCAGAGCATGGTTCGTCATCAGCGTCCTCCCGGCCTTCTTTGAAGGCCTTGTGCCACTCAAAGATCCGAGTACGGAACACCACATATTCCCCAAAGGCTTCCTTGAGCAGGTCCTGGGTCTCGGTGAACGTCTTTTTTAGTTTGACACAAAACTTGATGGCGTAGCGTTGGTCAATCTTTGACTCCATTTTCGGTGCTCAAAAAACGTGACCGACGACCAAAACGACGTTCGCGCGGACAGCGATGTTTTCTCAACCGCTGCTCGCAGCGCACTGGGCCAAGTTCCGTTTGAAAGAGGAAGGTCCCGCGCACATTTTCCCCCACCCATCACATTTCTCGAACGCCAGGGAGCCGCGCGGCGGGAAAAGTTCCGGTACTTTTCAATCACAACTTGTATATTTCAACTATTAAGATTAAATCTGATTTATTTCTATTTAGAATCATCAACATATATATTCTTTTCTTCTTCTTCTTCGCCCACCGTTGCCCAAAACCAAGATAAAAAATAGAAGAAATTGCAAAATAGGTCAACAATATCGGTGTAAGCTGATTGCCACAATGGCATTTATGTCCAAGCCTTTGTTATTTAAATAACAAGGTATACTTTCAAATATATTCCTTACAATCTACTTCTAGGTATTACATGAACAATAAACTGACTATCTCATGAAGTCATGATATATCTGATCTTTCCTTACTCAGCAGTACATTTTAGTGCCTATCATTTCTTGTACCAGACTTTCATCTTTCTTACAATCAAAGTATAGCTTTGGTAATGTTTCAAATCTATTTTGTAATGCTATTCTAATTTGCTGCTTTGCTCTTCTAATTTTACTTTCATCTGTAACCAAGGAGGTGTCCGATTCCGTAGTTAAACCAGTCTTATAGGGCACTGGAAGCAACTGCTGCGGTTGCTCTGTCCGCTAAACTGAACCTACGCTTACTACGGCAGTAGCGATCAGTTTCAATCGCATTTGCGGTTGTGTTAGTGAACACTCACCTAGCATGTTTACTTCAGAGCAGTCTTTAACAGTCTCAGTATCCTCCCCATCCAAAGAAATCTCAGAAGATGTAGTGTCACTTTGGTACTGAACATTAGAAATTGCAGCTTCGTGTACCTTTCTCCCTTCTTTTATCCTAATTATTGTACTTTCCTTCCAGTGTATGTTATCGATGAAAGAAACTCTTAGCGTTCTTTGGTCTTGGAGAAGTTTTCGGTAAATGGTGAATAAATTGTATTTTATATTGGGTGTTCCATAAAGTACGATTTTTGACAATTTGACGAAATATTGACCTTGATGCGCGAAATGAAGATACCATTCGATTTCGAATTTCTTTTCTTTCTGTATTATTACATGTCTACGAAAAACTTACTGCTCTATTAGAACAATAGAAAATAAACTGTATTTTATACAGGATGTTCCAAAAGCGTAAAATATTTGACAATTTGATGCAAACTTGGTCTCAATGCGTGAACTGAACGTATTTGCCAAATTCCAAAACATCATTATAGTTGCACGTTTTGATAGACGCTCCAAATATTCCCAACTATTGTAATTCGATTTGAAAAAAGAAACAAAAACTCATCAAATAACTCATCGATCCACCCTCGTTTATATTTGTATGCTTTTCTTGTTTTAAAACCACTAGACGGGTCTTGATCAAAGAGCGGCTAAGTTTAACACCAATTTCATATCTCAATGAATTTGCCCAATCGTGATTGCAATCAATAGATCCCGAAGCGTAGAACACGCCATGAAAGAGAAACAGTGGTCAGATATACCGTTCCTGAGATATCGTATTCCAAAAGTGTGGATGCCACGTAATAACGCGAGCTTCGAGGTTAAGTAACGCTGAATATATAACGACAATCCTGCCGTGAGAACCACCAATATGTTACATGTCGACGATTATACATGTACTCCTTATGTACTTATATACTCCTCAGTCACATTTATATTTACAACAAGCTACGAAAATCACATAAAAGAGTTTATATGGCATTTAATTTTCCTTCTTTTTATTGTGGCACACAATTACTAAAATAAATACACACCTTTAAAGATTAGGTATATATCCTTTTCTTTAAGATGGTTCCGGAATTATATCATTTATTTACAATTTGTTGTTGTGACAACCTAAAGACAAAAATTCATCAAATAACTCATCAAAAACTCTTCATAATATATAATAATAATCTTAGAATCTATTTGATTTTCTTTCTTTTTCTTATTTTCTTCCTCTTCCTACTGGTTAGTGCACATTTTAAAATCACACATTGCCTGAAAATATAAGAAAAAATATTTTTAAAAAATTATACAGACAATACAAGATATCGTTACAAATAAAATGTACCTGAGTCTGTTCGTTTTCTTGTTTTGCATTCAATACTATCGACCAGTGGCGTATTTACGATTTTGTTTCGGGAAGGGCTTTTCTAATTTTCGGGGGGAGGGGGCGTTGCCTGAAAATGTGAATCTGCAAGATATTTCATATATTTTACTATAGTAAGGAAGATTTCTGGGAGGGGGCTTAACCCCTAAATACACCACTGCTATCGACTGACATAGTCTCCTCAAAGAAGAGCAATAAAGCAATAAAAACGATTGCTGTGAAATCGTTTTGTTTTGCAACAACTATAAGCAGCAAACACAAATACAACCAGTTGAGAGAAGGAAAGATAGAAACAACGAGCTTGATCAACAAGTTTAATTCGATAAATAGTTACGTCTGTCACCACTATAACGCATTAGCTTCACACTTCATACAAATACCCTCGGGTTGTGAAGAGGCGATCTCGTAGCTGCGCCTTTATACTGGCGCTATCTCCTGTTACTCTACATCTTTAGAACGCGATATCGCAAGAACGGTGCATCTGATCACATTGTTTCCTACGCATCGGAAACTGCCACTTGCACTCAATTTCGGGCATATTCATGGGGAGATGAAATTGGGGCTCCAGGTTAATGCTTGTTAGCCACAGTCTTTAAATTAACGTTGGTGATAATTAATGGCTACATTATAAAAATAAATAAAATACTTCTATTTACAAAGGAATAATCACAAAATATGTTTCCCATATATTTGAACGGGAAACCAAAATAATCATATAAAACATATAGAGTTTTCTTTAAATTAAAAACGTAGCGGAGACTATTTCTGATTACATTTGCGACAATCGAGATTGGCTTCAATGAAGAAGTCAGACATTATTTAGTATTTGAAACCAATTTTAAAAGTGCTAACAACTGCACTAGCACAAAAGTTCATTCGGAGAATTTTCACCACAGTAGTTTTTCAATTATTTCTGCTGACTACTTAAGGAATGGCTTACATCATTCTCTAAATTCAACAATAAGACTAGTAAATCATAAATTACTAGGTAAGTAATCGGAATGTAGTACACCAAAATTACTAAACTTTTCTCAGATTCTGTGAGAAAAATGAATGGAAGGGTCTGCGAATATTCTTGTTCATTAAATAATTATCTGTTGTATATAAACACAATAACTAGAGTTGTTTTCAGACATTCACTCTAAACACTACATTAGATAACGAGTATGAACTTAGCAAGACCACTTTTGAAAATTAGAAATATCAATATTTGCATACCATACGCTTGCACAGGGTTTGCGCCAGTTTGTGCTGTAAAAAATTCATTTCTACTGGTCTCAAATCCGAAACAATCGAACAATAAAGTGCTCGTGCTAAGTTCACATGTACTTAGGACTCACACAATACACATTTCTACAAATCTGATCATTTTTCTGTAGGCATCGTCCCTACTGCGTTAGTACCGGTTTGTACCGTAAACATTTTCGTTTGTACAGGCGTCAAATTCGAAAAAATCGAAAAACAAAGCGGTCCTGCTAAGTTCATGTGAACACAACAACACCAAAAGAAGGCATCATTTATAATGCGTTTGTACCGGATTGTACCATTAAAATGTTAATTTGTACCGGCCACACATTCGAGAAAATCGGAAAATTAAGTGTCTTGCTAAATTCACTGAACTTAGCGGAACCACAATAAAAATTTCTAGAAATCTGAAGACTTTTCTGTACGAATCGTTTGTACTGTAAAAAGTTTTGTTTTCACAGGCTTCCAATTGGAAAAAATCGAAACATTGTAACCAATCTCAGTTCGAGTCGCTGTTCGGGCGGCTTTTATTTGTAATCGTCTGAATGCGTGTCGCTGTTCGGGCGAACATTTATTTGTAAACGGCAGGGTCGGGTCACTGTTCAGGCAGCCATTTATATTTGTAACCACTCCGTATAATCTGGTCGGTGTCCGTGGCTCGTGGTACTACCAATAAGTATCTTCCTGATACTTTAACTTACCTGGACAGGACGATGAAGGACCTCTCCAAGAAAAGGTTACAAACTGTTTCCAAACCGCTCGTCGGTCTCAATAATGAGATGAGCATTAGGCGCCGAGAGGTTCGGGTGTCTCGTCTCGGAAACCTCACGGACGATCAGACGGTCATCCAGACCATAACGCACACAAACATCACTCATACAAACAACAAAAACACACTGGATTAAATAACACTATACTTATTTATTAGAACACTATTTTAAAAAAAATAGCGAAGAGGAATGGACACAACACTGAACACTAGATAAATATAATAATTATCGTCGCTGAAATCACGCTTTAACTTTTCAGTGCGCGATAGCCCTTTAAATATATAACATTATGATTCGAATTTCACTGTAAATGCTTCTCTCACACCATTGACGCACTTGGGGGATTAGCACTGGGGAAAAGTTGTCTGGATCATCCCACGATGAATCCAGTTGTTACGCTGAACAGTCCTGCAGCGTAAAGGTAAATCCTCAGTAAATAAACGAAAAGAAGGTCTCCACAGTTGAATACTGATATTGGAGGGCGCATATATAACTTTTTAGCGCACTAGGTTTGTGAACCTGGGACTTCACTAGTTGGGGCTAGCCGTAAGAAATCGTCCTTCACCGGCTAAATAGCTTGTGCCCCTTCACAATAAATCGTATCTGAAGCTCGACACGACATGCGTGGTTACGGCTTCCAGACCTGGAGTCAAACTCCTTGAGCATCCAAGCTCAAGCTACGGGTTGCAATGGTTAACTGAAAGTGTTGGCAGTTCAGTTCAAAAATCACTCAGTGAACTCAACTGTATGCACATACAAACAGAATACGGAAAATAATATATGTTAATTTTGGTCAACTGCCTATAATGCACTACACACGGCGATAACTTTGGCGTGAGAAAGTACAGATAACGGACTGCAGAACAACGCAGTTGGTGCCACTTTGGTTGCTGGAACATCTGGTCAGCCCGTATTTCTCTAATCTATTATAATGTTTCCATAAGTGATTAAAGAAAGCACTTAATTCAGTTTCCAATAACTATAGAATATATACTGTGTATGTAATGAGTCAGGAAGAAACACTGAAATGGTTAGTCACTAACCGAAATATTCTCAGCGAAAAAATTATGAAAGACTTCTTTGTCCAATTGTGTGGGAAAGAAGCAATTCCCACCAAATAAAGAACTTATGTGCGTTGCAGAATAAAGTATAAATCGAAAATAATAATCACTGTCTTCACGTAATATACAGGGTGTCCACAAAAATACTTCTATAACCTGGTAGCGGCTATATATGGCGTCTGAAACGTGGAAAGACCTGTCAAGTGCACACGTGGACAGGTTGAGAACCCTTGGCCGTATGCCGAAGTATGAATAAAATTAGGTTTTTCACCAAAAAATTAAAATCAGTTTGTTGGCAACACTGTCATATGGTGTGAGACTTACGTGTATAAACGATGAATGGTTTTTCACCTGAAAAAGGGCTATTTAAAATAGTTGAATAACTTTTTTCACTCACGACAACATGATGAGGTTCCTGCATGAACAATGTCCAATCCAAGTGTTCCATGAAGTAATAAGATCCTCTCGAACAATTGGTGCAGTTGGGTTTCCTTATCTTACGTTTCTTCACATATTGAAACCATGCTGTCTTCATGTGTGAATATCCTCCATGGTTCTCCAACGATGAGTTAATGAGGGGAGAAGGGGAGTTATTTTTTTAAACACTGGTGTGAGAAACGAAGTACGGTTACAACACCTGTATGATAACTTCACTAAAAAAATGCGCAAAAAGCGTTTGTAGGGCTATTAAAATTCTTATTTTTTTAAAAAACAGTATTTTTTGTAAACACTTGTAAATACTTTTCGTAAAATGTTTAAGTGTTCCGTTTAGATGACTATATTTTGTGTAATATGAAATAAATATACACAATCAATAACTATTCAAGAAAACATCGACTTAAAGAATTATCAAATATTTCAATAAAAATTAATAAATATACTGATATCTGTATTTAAAATATCAAAATGTGAATGAATAAGCAAATAGCAAAACATGTTAAAGGTACTAAAATATTAAAATTATTGTTAACGTTTCGATATCACTATAATATATTTGAAAAATATGAAAATCATTAAAAAGGAAAATGAATGGAAATGTAAACACATGACAAACTGACAATATGTAAACAAAATAAGGTTTTCACCTGTATGTCCTTTTTTTTAACTGTGCCTCGTGTTGTTTGGCAGAAAAGAACGAAAAATCGTTTTTCAAAAATAAAAATAAAAATAAACTTAAGTGTCAAAATTGACGTTCATAGTAATTCCAAGAAATAAGCATGATTCTGTATATCAAAGAAAAGATCGTGATTTCGTTGACATGTATGAAGAAAATTTGGCACGCCATAAGATCAAATGCCATCTGTTCGTCGAGACTTTAATTCAATAATGCTCATTACAACAAATGGTTTCGTTCTGAAACAAAGTTATTATTAGCTTAGGCCTAGAATAATGGTCGTTGTTCACTTCCATAAACGTAAACAATGTAGGGTTACCAGAATAGGTGGGTATTATCTGCAAAAAATTATTAATAAAGCGTTGAAAACTATTCAATATTGATCCAAGTTTTTCAAAGGTCTGAATCAAGGAAGTTGACTCACTAGTCCAAACATTCCTGAAAATAAATGGTCATTACGCCATGAATTGACCTAAACCATAGGTGGGAAAATGTGTAATGCTACACGTACTTACACACTAAATATGTCATCGACACATGCAAGGCAAAACTAGAGACGAGGAAGGCCTGCAACCATAGGCACTTACAAATTGTTTCTGCACAAAACTGAAATATAAACATTAATATTCAGTAAACTACGAGTATGTTCCCTGGAACATAACATACGTCTTCCACCTAGAAAAAATGTGTAAACACACAAAATACAAATGCTTTCGTAGCATCGTAAAGATATGTCTCTATAAGACAAAATGCATGAGACCTGTTAAAAGAAAAACATGTTATACAAACAAGAATATAGTCAGCGACATTACAACTTTCTGGTTGGTCTGAAAACATTCAAATTAAATTCCCTACAAGACGGTTATGTAATTTCACGACAGTTAAACTTTCTTAGGGATCTTCACTACAAAATATTCGAAATGGTCTTATTAACATTAAAATTCAGTCATCGAGCATACGAAATAATTCACAGAAAATAATTTTCATAAATCATTATGACTTCATGCTGTTGGAAAGAAAGAAAATAAGTTTATTTTTCGGGATCTATATCGAATTCGAATAGTTTCTAGGACATACTGGAACTAAAATACAATTTTCTCAAAATTAACATGAAAAATAAACATTACAACACATTAGCATACCAGTACCCAATATAGATACGATTCATAAACATTAAAATATTCACCAGAATATTACTAGACAATAAAATATACTAAAAAGTTTAACCTAAGAATACGCATGCTTATTTAGGGATACCATAAAAAGGAAAAAAACGATATTAAAATTTTCATATTCTACGCATGAGATTACATACTAAGTTTCATTTACAAACACAGAAATATATACATAACTAACAACTAAAAATTTTCTCATTCTAAGCATCTCGATATTTTATTTTTTATTTATTTTTTTTAAATTCTGAAAAAAAATCAAAAATTAATTGTGAATCATATGTATGATAACATATTTAAGAATTTCGAAAGTGGGAAGGTATCCTAAAAAGGAATTTAAAATTTAAAACATTTAATAAAAATATGTTATATGGCCAAAACATCTCCCCACTGGCTGGAGTACGGAAATCTTGCCAAGATTTCAAATTGCTTTTAAAATGCAATCCCCCTACGTATGTGATACGTTAATTATTTACTAAAAAAATCTAAATTCAAACATCTGAAATGAAAACAAAAAAAAATAATAATATTAAACTGAAAGTAAATTGCTAATAAGGTTTGCAACATTGGTATTCAATTTTGAGGTGCGATACGGAGTAAAGACCAAGAGAGGAAAAGAATCAATCAGCTGTGTGTCGTCCGGTATTCAGCGACATAAGCAGGTGGTCGGAAATACAGCGATTATCTTATCAAAACGAAGAAAGAAAAACTTGTTATCTGCTCTTTGTCGAACAGTTAAAAGAAAGATTAAAAGAAATGCGTCGCTTTCCTGAAAGAAAAATTTGTATCAACATACAGTCTTGGATACCTTTTTTTTCTTTTGCTATGATTACTATTTCTACTTTGATAATTACGGTTTGTTCGTCTATTCCTACAATGATTACTACTACGTACGAAAATATTCTTAATGTTATCACACAAGTTGCGGTTTCTGTCTCGCTTGTGATAACTCAGGTTACGTGGTCGTGATTTATGACTCCTTCTGTTTCTGTTACTGCCTTTTCTAGTGCGGTCTTGGTTCTGATTCCCTTTAAATTTCGTATTGTTTACGCTCCGGTTCGCGTGTCTTTGCCTATTGCTATAACTGTAATCTCGTTTACGCCTTTTCTCTCTGTGGTTTGTGGTAGTTATTCTTGTGCGCTTACGACCTCTGTCGTGTACAATCATGTGTTCGTAATTTTCACTAGATTCTGAATGAATAAAATCATTGTCAGATTTCTTACGAGGTTGGTTTAGACTACCTGTCTCTGGTTGGAGTTCAGATTCCTGCGTTTCCTTTTTATTAGGAGTATTAGTTTCTAGCTCAGGTTTCAATTCCAATATTTTGTTTTCACTAGGAATATCAGTCACTAACTGAGGCTCAAATTCCGGTGTTTTGTATCCAGTAGGAACATCTGACTGTAACTGGGGTTCACATTCCGGTGTTTTGCTTTCAGCGCTCTCTGTTTCTTGATCATTTTCACGAAACACGTCATTTTCACGAAACAAGACTTTTCTGTACTTTAGTGTATAGCTTTTCGGGGAACCTTTGCGCACTGAAAATCTGGAAAAATCATCTCTCATTCGGGTTTTGAACAAAACTGTCCCCAAGTCGTCTTGACTGAATCTTATCCATCGCAATTTTTGCCATCCAATCTCATTGCCTTTTTGATCTTTGCTGCATGGTAGAAAAGTTTCTCGTGCTTCCTCGAAGTCAAAGAAATCATCTATTGTCATCGAGTGTACCTCGTATGGAAACGGCTTTTTGCGCGACATTCGAGCAACACTTAACCACTCTGTTGGAACGAACACATCTACATTTTTTTCCGCATACTCAGTGGTACTACGCATGGAATCAAATTCCATTTCCGTACGTCCTGGCTCAAGAAATTTATGATCAATCGTTTTTATATGAGTACTACTCACCGCATATATACACATTGATGCGAATTTCTTGTTTAAATTTTGCCCTCCGCATCAGTTGGAATACATGGTCACGTGTTCAACTTCTGTTGATAATTCGCGTAAGGATTTAAGATCACATGATGCAATTTCATCTGGACCCCTCTTTGCCTTTGTTTCGTCCCAAAAATAACAGTAGCCCTCATGAGTAGCAACATCTTAAATAGTAAGATTGTAAACGTTTAGTTTCCTCGTGTAATACAAAACTCCTGTTTTGCAGGACGGCGTTGTTAACACTTTCTGAAGATCAAAACAAATCACCTTATGAGTTCTATCTTTCAATACATTCTCCTTGTCTAGTCTCTCTTCTTCCCTTGCTTCATTCTTCTTTTGTTTGTGCTCCTCGTAATTTTGCAGTTCTGGTCTTTTTCCATCTTCGGACAACTTACTAAACTTGCCACATACTTTATTGAAACTGTGTGAGATTATTGAGACTGTATGCTACTATACAGCAGTTTTACTCTCAACATCTTAAAGGAATATTATAGAGATTCTTTATTAGTACTAATTAAACTTAATGGCACTTCTTTGTTATAAAGATTTTAAAGGGTGTTCTTAATAGATAAACTCTTGCTTTTATATTCCTAATTTAAAATAATCATCTGTAAACAAAATATTAAATTAAGGAAAATATACTATACCTTTTTCAGACAAATGCTCTGGAACCCCATCACTGTCATTTTCTAGCTCTGTACACTCTCAAGCACTATCATTGTCATTGTATGTCAGTAACCGGCAAATATCCTTTTTAGCAATACTTTTGCTTCGCCTGTTCATTTTTATGACTTCCTTGCAATCCTGCTTTTGAAAAAATAACTGTTGCTTCCTTTCTATTCAGTGCTTTTGAACTCTTTCGCAAAACAAAAGAAAAAACTTCTTTGTACGCCACTAACCAAGTCTCTTTTAACAGTCAAACCCCTAAACAAATCCAAATCAACAATCGTAAACAATCCATGGCGGCATTTACATACAAAGAGACCAAAAAAATTCGGTACTCATTGTGGCGTATGAGCCGCAGGCCATATTACTCTGTACTCAGATCGTTTAATACAAAAGGGTGTATGTGTCATTTAAGCCCTTATGCTTTGAACAACTTGCTTTCATATCTCTGAACGCCCTTATGAAGTGACCCCCCACAACTGAACGGTTCGCCGTACAGCCACAAAAATTTCCCAGCAGCTAGACACGATTGACATCTATCAGAAGAATTGAAAATCTGAAAATCCCAAAAAATGTAAGTTACGCCCTTATGTATTGAAAGCGACGATATATGGTTGGAAAGCTTGAAAGACAGAAAATCCAAGTAAATAACATATATGACCATCGTGCTAAATTTCTAGAAGAAGAGAAAGAAGAAAACAGCTATTCTTATTAAAAAAGATATATTTTCAGACATCATGGGAAGTTTGCAACACTGACAATTATTGCACATCAACAAAACAATACCAACAGATGTCCTTGATATTTATCTCAAACATAGCCAAGAATGACACAAATCGGTGTAATAGAAGCTGAGAAAAAATGATAACCCATATTACTATCTGACCTCTCTGTACAAAATTGCATAAGGTGACATTCATTTTCAAGGCTCTAGTCACCTTCTGTTATTACATAGGACCAAGAGTTATATATCAATGGGAATCTTAAGAAACGTAAATTTGAACGAGGTAACACGTATACTAATCAAGCTCAATCTGTGGAAGAAGCGCAAAACCTAAAATTTCGAGATAAAATGCGATTTTCATATAAATTGTTTAAAATTTGCAACACTGACAATTATCGTATGTTAACAAAACTCCACCACCGTTTTCGTTACCATAATTATTAATTTACTTTTAAAATGGCGTACATTTTTCCCAATGGAGTAAGCTTTTATGACATAGTTTTACACCACGTAAATATAACACAAAAATTATTTATTGACAGTATTAGAAAGTAGCAAAAATTAGTAGTCTCCTTTTCATGGGAAAACCGTAATTCACACACTTGAAATCACTCTCAACTACAATAGGCATTTGAATATCATTTTGTTTTTGAATGTCCGGAGTGGCCCCGGGTAAAAGTACACAATCCGAGTATATCTCCAATAATAATATAGGGGATAGGAAATGTGTATTCCAAGTTTTGTATTGCTAGTCAGAAAACTTGGTACATACATTTCGTATCCCCTATAGTAATTTTCGAGATACATTTGGATTGTATGCTTTTACCCGGGGACACTCCAGAGGTGTCCAAAAATTGATGGTAGGGATTTCTGGAGAGAATTTGCAAGACATTCTATCAATTTTCCCTGTTTAAGTATGTTATGGCCCCCAATACATAGCACTTCTGGAAAGCTTGTTTCATGCTGAAGAGAATGAATTATAAACCATGACATTCCAATGAACAGTGCTGATGCAATAGTTATTTCCCTGTGAGGTTAACTTTTCTTTATACTAACAGGGTTGATGGGCCCCAGGGTCTTACTCCACTGTCCATGGCACCTAATTTTTTTGTGCATGAACGTATCTTTGTTTTGTATATCGAATGGTCTACGTTTGATTCGGATGTCCGGATGACACGTTCATGTCCTTTCCTTGTGAGCAAAACAGTTAGTACATTTGCCCACGTATCTTGCAACTTCTTAGTTCTAAATTCTTTTCTCACTTCTTGACCACGTCGTGGCTTTCGAAATGTGATGTATTGAGTGCAAGCAAAAGGATTAAAATGTCAACATACTCGCCAATTACTAAGACGTGCCTACAAGGATTTAAAGACTTGGCAATACCAGTTTTAGCTATAAATGCATCAACATCACTTCTTGCTCGCTAGGTTTGAATTTCTGCTTGAACCAAATAAACCATCAACTCACGGGCGAAACAAACCTTATTTTTGAAATTACCCAAGACTTTATTTTCTTTAGTTGATAATAGGGTTTCATTTGTGAATAACAACAAAGCTGAGTGAACCTTTGACTCACGTCGTTCCCGTTCCGTGGCTTTGGTACAGTTTTCAGTATAATACCCATTAAAAATAACTGTTGCTTTCGTTCCAAAGTTTGTGAGTGTATAGGACACATACGAGTTGTACATGTTAAGGTATGTTCCATGTTGTGTCCAAACAACATGATGTAGCAGCCAACCTCCATCTATAAAGCACACAGTGTTTTCAATTTGAGTTTTAGAATCTGTCCGATATTCAAACATATCCTACAAAGTGGACTTTTTCGTTTTCCTCATAGGCGTGTCTGCAAAGAGAGAAAGTGGGTAGGGTGCAAGCTCGTAAGCAAAACACTGCCAGAATTCTTTTTCGGACTTCACTACGTATATGATTCGGTTGAAGATCAGCATGCTGTTTACAGTCAGTACCCCATCACGGACGCGCACTGCATTATGCATTGCAGATAACGGGATGACTTTATATTTTTGTTTAAGTTTCACATTTCCAAAAGTCCGTCCAAACATTCCTTCCATAGCAACCAATCCGATTTCCTCAGCTTTATCACAGTTGATCATTTCATTTCCTACCATGTCAGTGCTTAGGGACGCGGGCTCCGGATATGGAAGGCATGAAGAATGCTGGGCAAAACCAACGCAAGAATTTCTCTACGTGGTGTATCACGCAGTTGATTGCTTTGGTACTTTTCCACATACTGACCAGTGTGAATTTCATGCCAATCTTTGCCTAATAATTTTTCAAAACATTTTCGTAAGAGGCATGCTGCTGGCATACTTGACACCCACCTAGATATTATCTTTTTAGTCATGCATCTCCCATGGGTCAGTCCAACACTGCTCTTCATTGCCCTCATTGAAACCTGCTCAGTCGTCATATCAGACCATATACCACTCCAAAATATATCTTTCCTCTGAATAATGAAGTAACCGTTTCGTGTAAATAGCTGTAACTCACGAGGATCCATTCATCCTCCAACAGCAACATCTCTTGTAAGTATAGATGTGCGTATTTGGTATGCAAAAAATGCCGAGATGCATAGAAGTATAGTAACATTTTTCGTATGCACTGAAGATGAAGATTCCAGTCTTCCATTCTTTCCGCACGAATGAGAAGACGCATAATTTCTACAAGCTGAAAGTATAGGGCAAACATATAGAGGTACGGCTTTTTTCTGCACCAGCGTCCATGAATAACTTCAGGTCATTTGCAATCTTCATTATATTTGAGTGTTAAACAGCATCAGTATTGATATCTTCTTCAATCATTAGAGGAATACAAACATCTCGTAATTGACGCACAAACTCCTCAGTGGCGTTTAATTCATTCAATATGTATATTGCAATTGCTAACTGTGTTTTAAAAAATGAACTCTCAAAGCACGAATATAAGAATGGCCTGAAATCATCTGTGGAATGGAGATACTAGCATACGCACAAGACTAAAGTTCTTCATGCCACTACCTTGCAACTGTTCCCTTAAATGACATTAATGTGGGAAAAACCTCAAGTCTAACAACCACCGACGGTAGTTCACCAGAATTTCTACACGCTGCTACAATGTACATGCTTTAGCTTACAAAGGTTGATCGAACGTAACTAAGCACGTATTTTTTGCTTGTTTCATGCACCTTCGTTGCTGGCGAACATAAGTGCCGAGTATATAGCATCCATGCTTGTTGGCTGAAGATTGATGAAAGGTAGAATCACTACTTGAGATGTTTGGTAGTGACTGTTGTTGCTTATCACCAGCTGCATGAATCCACTTCAATTCGGGCAAGTTAGTGCCTTCAACCACTCGAATGTCATCCATTTTACATCGTACAGAAGGTAGGTTTAAGTTTGAATATTCAGAACACGAAGATGTAGACCATTACCTTTGCATGTGTACGTCAAAAGTGGTATCTTCCATTCATTCTTTGACAGTATACGTTCTTCGAGCCGAGGAACTGCTCAGTGACACGCGAGTTACTGAATATAGATGGAAAACATTAGAAAGTATTCTGGTACCAGCAAGAATAACAAAGGAACCCGCCCCGTATAACGCCATATATTTTATATCCTGTAACTATAAACAGGGCTGTGAACGTATGTGCAGTTGTCGGAAAGCGGGAATTGTTTGCTCTAATTTATGTAAGTGTCGAGGAATTGGATGTATGAATACGCAAACCAAATGGTGAAGACCATGAAGATGAACGAGATAACAATGATAATCTTATTGATTTCTAATAAAATAAGTCTGAATAGACAAGTTATAAAAATGTTCTCGAATTGCATACTAACGTCTAATGTAAACATTAAGTTTGACCTGAAGAATACTAGTAGGAAAATTATATTCTAGTCATAAACAAGACATTTAAAAACAAAATTACATTCAAATGCCTATTGTAGTTGAGAGTGATTTCAAGTGTGTGAATTACGGTTTTCCCATGAAAAGGAGACTACTAATTTTTGCTACTTTCTAATACTGTCAATAAATAATTTTTGTGTTATATTTACGTGGTGTAAAACTATGTCATAAAAGCTTACTCCATTGGGAAAAATGTACGCCATTTTAAAAGTAAATTAATAATTATGGTAACGAAAACGGTGGTGGAGTTTTGTTAACATACGATAATTGTCAGTGTTGCAAATTTTAAACAATTTATATGAAAATCGCATTTTATCTTGAAATTTTAGGTTTTGCGCTTCTTCCACAGATTGAGCTTGATTAGTATACGTGTTACCTCGTTCAAATTTACGTTTCTTAAGATTCCCATTGATATATAACTCTTGGTCCTATGTAATAACAGAAGGTGACTAGAGCCTTGAAAATGAATGTCACCTTATGCAATTTTGTACAGAGAGGTCAGATAGTAATATGGGTTATCATTTTTTTTTCTCAGCTTCTATTACACCGATTTGTGTCATTCTTGGCTATGTTTGAGATAAATATCAAGGACATCTGTTGGTATTGTTTTGTTGATGTGCAATAATTGTCAGTGTTGCAAACTTCCCATGATGTCTGAAAATATATCTTTTTTAATAAGAATAGCTGTTTTCTTCTTTCTCTTCTTCTAGAAATTTAGCACGATGGTCATATATGTTATTTACTTGGATTTTCCGTCTTTCAAGCTTTCCAACCATATATGATCTATGGCTTTTTGATAATTAAAACGGCCACTAGAGAAATAAATGTAAAGGGTGACGATATCTATAAATTCATTGTCGTCGTCTGAAGATGGCGGCCATTTTTTAAAATTGCGGGAAAAGCTACAGTGGGATTTTAGGGGACTTTTAGTATGTTATTCCTGACACATTCCCCTACTTCCATACCAATTTTCAGCTTGTTACTAATTTGTTCCTTTCTTGGCAGAAAAATGAGCTATCTTTACTGGACTATATTGTGACAATGTAATTTCAAAAACAATTTAGTTTTTATTGAAGTCATCTGATAGGTATAGATATAGTGAAATTTCTCACAAGAAGCACTTCGATGAAGTTCAGAGGTGAATATATGGAAGTAATTATTTGTGGTGGTCATGTCGGAAGTTTAAAATGCACAAGATTAATACTGTATTGAGCCTCACAGCACAAGTATTAAAGTTTAGAGGTCCTAAAAAAAATCAACATGCAGAAGTCCTAATGTGTATTCACTGTCAATAATCCTAAATGCACAAGCCCTGAGTGCAGTAATCCTGAAAACCTCTTGTGACACTAGCATCAAGTATTGAAGTTCATACGTTGTAGCAGAATATCTTTACATATACCGAGGGAGGGCGAAGGAGGTGTTCACAATTGATAAATTACAAATGTTTCTTAAAATAGATACCATGATAGGGAGAATACTGGGGACGCGGCACAAGACCTAACACTAATTTCGCGGCACAAGACCTAAACGGCACTAGGCCTAAAAAATCATTTGGCTGTATAACACCTAAAAATTATTATATCGATTTCATTATATCGAAACTTGTTGCAGTTTTGGGCAAATGGAAAGTTAGTGACATAGATGCGGTTCATATTTTAACTGCTGTTACCAAAACAGTGAATCAAGATATAGATACCTTGGGAATAAATAGAGCATCTGTGCGCCTTTGTCGTCACTATTTGGGTCTGTTAGAAGTTGCAAGAATTTTTGGGGGGTGAAATTGAAAATATAAATGCTGTTTTCGCGCACTGGGGTGGAAAGGTGCCACTTGCATTAACGAAGAGTTCGTTGACAAATTATCTGTTATTGTTACTTTCAATGAAAGTCAACGATTATAAGCAGTTCGAAATTACCAACTATCACAGGAGAACATCAAGCGATTGCTGTGCATAATACTCTGGAAATATGTGGTCTTGTTGATACAGTCCAAGATCTTTGCTGTGACATAAACTCCGCAAATACTGGACGAATAAAAGGGTGGCTGCATCTTGTTGTAAGAATACATGGGAAGAGTTATTTTATATTTGTTACGTAGGCATCACACTTATGAACTCGTTTTTGAAATTCTTTTCGAGTTCAAGATCAATGACCAAATGTTTTTATTTTCAAGAACTTTCAACAAGCTTGGAGTGCTATTGAGAAAACTAAAGTCAAGCCCAGTATACAAGATGAACGAATTCAAGAAAAAACTACACGACACGACCAATGGCATCCTTCAGATTGCTATACAGAATATCCAGAATAACTTACCCAGAGAAGACTACCTTGAACTTATTGAACTTGCTGTTATTTTTCTCGGAGTTACACCTAGTAGAATATCATTTCGTTTCCCAGGAGGTTATCATCACACCAGATGGATGGCAAGAGTCATATATTCCTTGAAGATTTTACTCTGCCGTGATTCATTTTCACTGCAGTAAAAGTCTGATTCCCTTTCACTTACTACTCGTAATTCACTTTCACTCACTGTATTTTCTTAAATTACAGAAAATAATTTGAAAATTGCTTGTAAGTGCTAGTCATTATATCTTCATAGGTGCTGCCATCTATTGGATAATTCAAAAACTCCCAACAAATGATTAAAAACTTTAGGCTCTATGCGACACCATTTATCCTTATTTGATTGGAATGTAATTTTGCACATTCTAGTATTTCGATAAGTGGCACCAAATGTAAAATAAGGACCACCCTAATTAATATATATATATATATATATATATATATATATATATATATAGAGAGAGAGAGAGAGAGAGAGAGAGAGAGAGGAACTGTACCAAAAGTGGGCCCCCATTTTGTTTTTTCCATATATCTAAGAAAGTATCAATCAGAAAAAAGTGCTATTCAGGCTGAAAATAATATGATATGTAATTGTTTTGCTTGTTTCTTCCCATCACAATCAAGGAAAAAATGGGTTGAGAAAAAATGGATTTTCATATGGACTGCATTTTCGGCATTCGAAAAAACTGTTCCAAAACCGGGCCCCTTTAAATTTAGATAAATTACCCAAAGCGAAAACCTGTATTACTTTAAATGAGTTACGTATTTAAGCTAAAAACAACATCCTAAACACTGGGGATTGAAATAAAATGAAATATGAATGTTTAAAAGACTTTATTGGAAGAAATTGAAACAAATTCCGAAAAGTAAAGAACACATTAAAATTGAACTTAAAACTTAAATATTCCACATTCTAGTGGCCAAAATGCAATCCGAAAATATTTTTCTTAACTCCAGCACAACCTTTCAAATAGATTAAACTTATAAACTGAAAATGTCTAAACTTAAATATTCCACATTTTACTGGCGGAAATAGCAAATCAAAATGTCTTTTTTTTTCTTTTTTAAACTCCAGAACAATCTTTCATATAGACTAAACTTGAAGACTGAAACTTTCAAAACTGAAATATTCAATATTCTACTGGTAGAAATAAGAAATCTAAACATCTCTCTTTCTCCAACCTACTTATTTGGCATTAAAAAAAATCCTCAAACTTCAGAACCAAAACTTCCAAATTAAACGTGATAAATGAAATGTTTCACAAAGTTAAGATTGCCTATACTGGCAGAAGTCACAAATATAAATGACTTTGCCAGTCCCCTCACAATCTACATGGCCCCACTAAGAGCACATGACACAATGGACCCACAGTTCAACTCTCGTATCACTCGAAAAATTTTCAGTGCAGAACATGCATGTGGCATCGTCATCCGTGGATGATGTTTTCCCAGGTGGAACGTTTAAAGTTGAGAATATTGTTGATGCTTCCTTATATCAGAGATTGAGTCACTATCAGAATCGTCTTCCTTGGCTCTTCCTTTCACCTTCAGCTGTCTTTTACTTTCCTGGAACATAGGATCTTGATAATGACTTAACACTGCCATGCCCTCGACCACGATATTGTGTTATTAGTTTCAGCTTTGTTTTGAGCATTTTGGTCCTCTTGAAAATTGTAGATAAATTGCACGAGTGATGAGAATTTGGTATGAAACATATCGTTTACTTTTGCACAACATAGTAGGGGCTCGCTTTAGGATTGACCAGGGGGCCCACTTTACGACCATACATGTTTTTACTTTCGCTGCAAATAATTTGTCAATCCTACGTCTAAATTACTAGCTAATTACATAGAACATACCTCTTACCATTAAGATTAAATAAATAAATAGTTGGCGCACTTACCTCTTTACTAACTATGGAAAACAATGCTTGCTCGTCGGAGCTTCAAAACTTTCCACTGCATGAAAACTCGTCAGATGTTGATTGCGGAACAAAGGATTAACTGATCAACACAGGAACTAGCGCTGCATGCAACAGTAACGTTAAACTACAATTCAGCTTATTTCTAGCATTCTACGCCAATACCCGGAGCAGCAATTGAGGGGGCCCGCTTTATGGACCCGGGCCCGGGTTTGGTACAGTTCCTATATATATATATATATATATATATATATATATATATATATATATATATATAACGTTTCAAATTCACGAACGGTGTAAGGTGTTTAATGTAACGTAAAAATCCAAAGCTTTGTATTTACGACCTTCTAATCATAATCACATTGCAGTGATACTTTACAAAAAATTTTACGGCTACGCCTAGCCTCATCTCGTTTTACACTCTTGCTGTTAGATATTCCAAATTTCAAATTAGGATGTTAGTTACTAAACGGATCTGCAAGTATGGTCTTTCTTTCTAATCTTGGACTTTACAATACCAATGCTCTCCCCTTCTGCAGACATTTCCGTTATCACAATGACATTGTGTTATTTATCTAACTTAAACATCATCCTGCGTTAACTGACTCTAGAAACCAAAATCAAAGGAAATCCGTTTCGTCCGAACGAAATTTCAAACAACGGCATAATTATTACAATTAATACATGTGGAACACCTTCTCAACTGACATCTATATACTATAACGCAACAAAAAAATAGCTCAATTAATATTTATTATATACATTTATCCTTCTTTGAAAGCTAAAGTGAACTCGAAACATTTATATACTTGAAAACGTAAACAATAGTGCGTCAATTATAATAGTTTTAGTACTAAATAATGCTTGTACAATTTGTCGACTCTCATTTCTTGAATAAAGAGTACTGAACATGATTGGAATTTTTTTTATTAATTAATTCTTTGCCATCTGTTGAACATTAACGTAACTTCTACAACAAACGGTTATTTTAATGTTATGTTTATATTTTCTCCTCAAATTAGAGGTATGCAGGGGCTCGGACAGTAAATTTATAAATGCACAACCATATATCAAGGGCCTTTTCGGTCCTAAATTTGTTCTGTACAACGATATTTACTGGACCATTCTTTGTGGAGAACGTTTGAAGCTAAGCTGCAAAACTCAAAATCCAATTACTGTAAATAAAATACAATTCTGCTTTAATTATTAAATTTCTGTAATTCATTATTTTTTGGGGCTCATTTGATTATTATACGAGCTCGGGCCTAAATGCTCATACATATTTCGGACTTGGGTCGGGCCTCACATTATAAATCCACGCGCCGGGCCGTGCCCGGGCAAAGAAAATCCGGCCCATGCAGACCTTTACCAGGGCGCCGATCCCGTGCCCCCCCAATCTCATGTGGGCCCTCTATTGTATTTACGGGTATACAATATTTATCATAATTTGAGTGTAATTTGTCTTAAATTCTTCATATATATATATATATATATATATATATATATATATATATATATATATATATATATGTATATATATATATATATATATATATATATATATATATATATATATATATATATATATATATATTTACATCAGCTAATGCTTATGGCAACTAATACTATTCGAAGCTTTCTTGCACCCACTGGAAAACGTGAAGTATATTAATATTTATTTGCATATATTGTTATTGTAGACTGTTCCCATAATGCCCACCGACTTCGATTTTACAAAATTTGAGAAATAAATTTCACTTTTTATTTAGTGGTCAATTTGAAGGCATTTTGTTATACTACCATTAAGAAACCCATATACATCATATTACGAATCAATCATTATGGAACAATCTCATGTGTGACACGCAGCAGTGGTACCAATCTTTGAAAGTTTCATTTACAACTTTTTTCTTTTTTCTTTTTTAACTGATTTTGTGAGTAATGGTGCATTCAGTATAAAGGTACAACAAGATATTCTCTTTCTCTCTCTCTCTCCCTGTGTGTATGTGTGTGTGTGTGTGTCTCTGTGTGTGTGTGTGTGTGTGTGTGTGTGTGTGTGTGTGTGTGTGTGTGTGTGTGTGTTTGTTTCTAGTTTCCGGCGTAAGCGTGTGGATACTACCAGGTATACTTTTGTGTGTACAAATGCTAGTGTGTGTGTGTGTGGCGCGGGTATATGAACTATTAATTGGGATCGCGTAGTGGAACTTATCAATATTAGTACGTACATACAAACGGCTGTTACTTCACCGGATAACTTTGGAGGAATGCGAATTTTTAAATTCTGCTTTTTGCAATAAATAAGTAGAGTGATTCCTCTCGAGGGAGTTCCCCTAAATGGTAGCCCCTACCATGTAAAATTGAATCACAAATTGCCGCAATTGTTTGTACTTCGTTTGTACAGAAATGTGCAGGCGAAATGTATGTTCGCACGCAATTAGGGGCGCCGCCAGAACGAAAAAAATTGGGGGCTGTCTAAGTGGTAGCCCCCGACCATGTCCTATTCAATCACAAATTGTCGCAATCGTTTGTACTTTGTTTGTACAGAAATGTGCAGCCGAAATTTTCGTTTGTACATAATAAAGGGCGCCGCCAGAACAGATAAAATGGGAGCTGTCTAAGTGGTAGCCCCTCCCACCATGTCCAATTTAATTACAAGTTGTCGCATTCGTTTGTGCATCGTTTCTACAGAAATGTGCAGGCGAAATGTTTGTTTGAACAAACTTAGGGGCGCCGCCAGAACGAAAAAAAGTGGGGAGATGTCTGAGTAGTAGCTCCCCCCACGATGTCCAATTGAAAAACAAACTAACGCAATCGTTTGTACATTGTTTGTACAGAAATGTGCAGGCCAAATTTTCGTTTGTACACTATTATTGGCGACGCCAGAACGAAAACAAATTAGGGGCTGTCTAGCTGGTAGCCCCCCATCAACATGTCCTATTCATTCACAAATTATAGCAATCGTTTGTACTTCGTTTGTACAGAAACGTGCAGGCGAAATTTTTGTTTGTACACAATTAGGGGCGCCGCCAGAACAGAAAAAAATGGGGGCTGTCTAAGTGGTAGCCTCCCCCACCATGTCCAATTGAATCACAAATTGTCGCAATTGTTTGTACTTCATTTGTACAGAAATGTGCAGGCGAAATGTATGTTCGCACGCAATTAGGGGCGCCGCCAGAACGAAAAAAAATTGGGGGCTGTCTAAGTGGTAGCCCCCGACCATGTCCTATTCAATCACAAATTGTCGCAATCGTTTGTACTTCGTTTGTACAGAAATGTGCACGCGAAATTTTCGTTTGTACATGATTAAGGGCGCCGCCAGAACAGAAAAAATGGGGGCTGTCTAAGTGGTAGCCCCCCCCACCGTGTCCAATTCAATCACAAGTTGTCGCATTCGTTTGTGCATCGTTTGTACAGAAACGTGCAGGCGAAATGTTTGTTTGAACAAACTTAGGGGCGCCGCCAGAACGAAAACAAAGTGGGGGCTGTCTAAGTGATAGCCCCCCCCCATCATGTCCAATTGAATCACAAATTGTCACAATCGTTTGTACTTCGTTTGTACAGAAATGTGCAGGCAAAATGTATGTTCGTACACAATTAGGGGTGCCGCTAGAACGAAAACAAAGTGGGGGACTGTCTAACTGGTAGCCCCCCACCAACATGTTCTATTCTATCACAAATTATCGCAATCGTTTCTACTTCGTGTGTACAGAAATGTGCAGGCAAAATTTCGTTTGTACACAATTAGGGGCGCCGCCAGAACAGAAAAAAGAGGGGGCTGTCTAAGTGGTAGCCCCCCCACCATGTCCAATTCAATCACAAATTATCGCAATTGTTTGTACTTCGTTTGTACAGAAACGAGCAGGCGAAATGTTTGTTTGTTCACAATTAGGGGCGCCGCCAGAACGAAAACAAAGTGGTGGCTGTCTAAGTGGTAGCCCCCGACCATGTCCAATTCAATCAGAAATAGTCGCATTCGTCTGTACGTCGTTTGTACATAAATGTGCAGGCGAAATGTTTGTTTGTAAACAATTAGGAACGCCGCCAGAACGAAAACAAAGTAGGGTGCTTTCTAAGTAATACCTCCCCACCATGTCCAATTGAATCACAAATTGTCGGAATCGTTTGTACTTCGTTTGTACACAAACGAGCAGGCGAAATGTATGTTTGTACACAATTAGGGGCGCCGCCAGAACGAAAACAATGTGGGGCTGTCTAAGTGGTAGCCCCCGACCATGTCCAATTCAATCACAAATTGTCGCAATCGTTTGTACGTCGTTTTTACAGAAATGTTCAGGCAAAATTTTCGTTTGTACACAATTAGGGGCGCCGCCAGAACGAAAACAAACTGGGGCTCCCTAAGTGGTAGCTTCCCACCAACATGTCCAATTGAATCACAAATTTTCGTAATCGTTTGTACATCGTTTGTACAGAAATATGCATGCGTAATTTTCATTTGTACACAATTAATGGCGCCGCCAGAACGAAAACAAAGTGGGGCTGTCTAAATGGTAGCCCCCACCATATCCAATTCAATCACAAATTATATCAATCGCTTGTACATCATTTGCACAGAAATCTGCAGGCAAAATTTTCGTTTGTACTCTATTAGGGGCGCCGCCAGAACGAAAACAATGTGGGGAATTGTATAAATGGTAGAAGTATTAAAAAAATGTGTCACATTTATGGAGTATTTTTCTAACAGGACTTTGTTCACACTATTGTGTGGTTTAGTTTGTTCACACTATCGTGTGATTCACTATATTGATCTTATCCTAACAATGATGGAATTAAATTTTTTTGTTGTTTTTTTATATTTATATTTATACTTACAATCATTATTGCTGAGTTAGTTTTTCACTCCTCGGCTCTTATTATTAAACTTATTCATTATTTCTTACGTGAACTGAATCCTTATGAGAAAAATGTATTTTTTTTCTTTCTATCTTGTGCAGAAACCGTTATTCTCATCTCGTACAGGAAATTGATAAGTGGAAGATATAACAAATTCACAAAGTAGACTGTTAAAGGGAAAATTATAACACAGTATTTTGTTTTATTTGATCATCTTCATTAAACTCATTTTGCAGAAACTATAGAATGCATGGTGAAGTATTTTGGTGCATTCAGCATTCTGATTTACGAGTAGAGTTGCTAACTGGCCGGTATTTGCTGTAATTTTGATTAAAGCCGGTGACCGGTACAAACTTCTTATTAGACCCCTTCTGACTGGTATTTTGGAATCTGCAATCCAGAATATAACATTGAACATCGAAATTTTTCAACAGTGCCTTTACAAACACAAATTTCCGTTGTATTATACATTATCGATATTTTGTTAACGTATGGCAGTTTTTTTTTATTTATTTAACATAACAAATTTGATAACACTTATATTTTATTGTAAAAGAATTTTATTCATTTATTGAGAGTAGAAAATGACTTTTTAAAGCAATTTCCTTTTTTTGAAGTGAAGTTTATAGAATAAATTTCATTTTATGAATCAACTATTGTTACATAAAGATTAATATCCAGTATTATTCATCTGTTTCGATAATTTTAAACAAGTGGCAATTGCTGGTAAATACAATTACGATCAATACAGTCTTCAGTTTCTCATTTGTACAGAGAATTTTGAGGGTGTGCCGGTAATTTTGTTTTCCTGAGTTGGCAACCTATTTACGAGGTTTTGTTTCAACTCTGCTACGTAGTGGCTCCGTACTGACACTCCGCATGCAAATAAGTATGTAAGGCTACCATACGCCCCGGTTTCTTAAAATTTGTCCCGGTGTGCAGAAATTTTCCTTCTTGTCCTGTTTTTTTCTTTATTATTATTATTAATTACAGATCAAAATTTCTGAAAAGATAATAAAATCGACTTATTCCTTTTGCTTTCAATTCCGACAATACTATAGGAACAATTTCATTCTAATCTTTATTATTATTGCAATCGCTGCTTCCCCGGATATAACATGCAATGTTTAAATCCTCCTAAGTAGCACTTATCACTAAAAGTAAGAATGTATACCCCAAGGTGGCAACAAATTCTTGTGACGTTGCAGACCAGCCCCGAAAACACATTTTTTTTCTGCTTCAGAAAAACAATTATGCAAATTGCTTTCTTTTAGTTCGCATTTTAGGTTAACAAAAATAAATCAGCCTATTGAAATTTTGAAACAACTTCATAAATCTGGATATTTTTCTTTATAGACATGTAGAGCATGTAAAGGTGGTATGCGTAATAATATTGAAAATATAATTTTTGCCTCAATATTGTATGTTCACTGATTGCGTTTATATTGTATAACAGCTTCTAGCTTCTATAATAATTTTTAGCACTGTTGATTAAGTATGGACAGTGGCGTATTTACGATTTTGTTTCGGGAGGGGCTTTGCTAACTTCCGGGGGTGCTTTGCCTGAAAATATGAAAATTCTGCAAGATATTTCATATACTTTACTATAGTAAGTAAGATTTCGGTGGGGGGCTTGAGCCCGGAAGCCCTCCCTCTAAATACGCCACTGAGTATGGACTATATTAATACATTATTTTAAGTTGTATAACTAGTGCGATACTGTAGTAAAATTCGAAAGATAAAATTAATACAAAATGCAATATTTACTACTAATTTGTAAGATGTCCCGTTTTTTCTGTTTTCAAAAAGTACGGTAGCCTTAAAGTATGCTAAACCATACAAAATAAATTGTACTGTAAATAGTACCCCTCTGATAGTGCTCCCAAACGGGTCGGGTTACGGGTCGGGTTGTCGGGTCGGGTCAGTCGGGTTAGCTCGTGTCGGGTCACTCGGGTCGGGTCGTCACATTCTTCACTTATTTTCTATACGGGATACTATAAAGAGCTTTGTTGTAGAATTCAATTCGAAGTTGGTGAATGAATGATAAATGTGACTAATTGAAGGTGAAATAGTAATAAAATTTTAATTTTACCCTATATTAACTAATTGGTATTGTAATTGTAATTAATATTACTACTGACTTTTTTCCTTTCTGTGTTTCTATTTCAAGTTAAATGTCACACTAAGTGAAATTGAAAGGAAATATCTAGTTAACGTCCCACGTTATGCACCAACGCTAAGAGAGACAGTGATGATGAGAAATAATTGAAGTGGTTGAATGAAGAAAGTGGGAGGAAATGGGAGAACACCGAGAAAACCAATGCACATGGGGTTTGTCCACCAGAAAACTTACTTGGTACGAGCTGGAATCAATACCCATGGACCTTCGGGTCAAACATCTGCCTTTGGGCAGGACACATTATTATTATTATTATTATTATTATTATTATTATTATTATTATTATTATTATTATTATTATTATTATTATTATTATTATTATAACTTTAAGAGTGCCCAAGAAATTCCGCCGCCTTTTCACCAACACCTTCGAACATTGGTATGTAACCTAAGACGTAACTGGAATATCAAAAATCGTCTCCATCAGCCTCGACGACCTTCTGAAAACGTTCTGGAAGGCCATGGATTCCATCGCAGTCGAACTTGGTGGGACGTGAAGTGAAGAAGGTATCAAGTGCATATTGAACCTCTACTAGCTGTTTGAATTGGCGTTCTCTAAGGTGATTGTCCAAGGAATGGAACAGGTGATAAACGGACGGTACAATGACCGTGGAGTATGGCGGATCCAATAGTGTTTTCCATCCAAGGCGTAGAATGATGTACTGGGTCATTTTAGCCACGTGGGGCTTAGCGTTGCCTTGTAACAAGAGGACCCCTTTGCGATTCAGAACTGCTGGATCCAGACAGTACACAGTGACAGTACACAGTGACAGTACACAGTGACAGTACACAGTTGCATTGATGATCTGACCAGCTGGTAGCAGTTCTCGATGGACGATGCCTCGAGCAGTCCACAAAATGCACAGGAGAACCTTATTCTGGCGTAGAGCTGGCTTGGGCTTTTTTGAACCGGTTCATGGGATGCTAACCAACAATGACGGCGCCGTGGAGCTTCGTACAGGACCCACTTCCCATCACATGTCAACACCCTGTCCAGAAATTGCTCCTTCCTCAGACGAGACACCAAAGAAACACAGGTGTCTGCTCGCGTTGCTTTCTGGCTCCAAGTCAAATCATGTAGGACCTATCAACCCAACTTGCAGTGCTTCCCAAGTTGATGGTGGTGGTGCCGAATGGTTTCTCCACTTACACTGAAAGGTAGTACCAGTTCCTCACATGTCTGTCTTCGCCTCAATTGCTGCCTGAAGATCTTTACTTTGAACATCTGTTTGTCTTCCAGCACGTGGTGCGTCTTCGAGTGTTTCGTCACCGTCCTTAAACCGTCATACCACTGCACTCTCCGCGTAGTCATGACACCCTCACCAAAGGCCTGTCATATCTTCCGCCCCGCGGAGCAGCAATTTGAACTCGTACAGCAAACAAGCCCTTATGACGCTCTGTGAAGGCCCTATGTTCACTCAGTACTTACGCACGTTCACGGTGTATCTGAACAGCCACACCCAAGTAGTATGTTGGATATACTTACTAGTGTTGTTCACGAGACCTGGTTTGGGGCATTCTCGTTTCGAAAATGTGTCGTGAAGGTAGTCTCGTCTGGGAAAGTGCATATGTTTCTATTGAAAGAGCTCTGTCTCATCTCGTACCCTTTCATGAAAATTCTGTCTCGTCTCGCCTCGTCCAACAACTGACCTTCACCTTATATCCATTCGCATTCAACTCACGGTGTGAGGGCCAATTGAACACAGACCTCCACAAAGAGACAGAACTTTCTTGGTCACCTTCAGATTATTATTATTATTATTAATATTATTATTATTATTAATATTATTATTATTATTATTATTATTATTATTATTATTATTATTATTATTATTATTATTATTATTATTATTATTATTATTATTATTATTATTATTATTATTGCTGGGGTAGTGATTTGACTTTCTCCGCAATAAAATACTTGCTAATTTTATATAACGTTGCAAATATCTTCTAGATAAATTAATCAAGAAAAAATAAAAGGTAATTCCCTACAGAATGATATTTCAGTGCAATTAGTTCCTTATGATTCTATCAGACAGCAACGCTGTTTTTAAATAGAAAAATCGGAATGGTAACGTGATGAAATTGTTGTTTGTTACACAGCAAAAAATATTAAAAGAAGTTCTATATACATTCCTTACTAGAAAATAATGTTGTCTTCAGAACTTTTATTCTTTTAGCCTTCAGAACTTGTCTTCAGAACTCTGTCAAATTTTATTTTGACTTTCGAACTTGATTGCCTAAATTTTAACCTTGGAAATTTGGATGTGGAGTAAAATAAAGAAGGTTAGCAGGGTAGAGAGGAAAACGAATTAGGAAATGCTGAAAAAATGCAAGAGACGAGAGCAATATTAGACGATATAAGGAAGCGAAAAATGGACGGATCACAAGTTTTGATCTTGCTAAGGGATTGCATTCTGAGGGATGTAGTAAAGGGGGTGATATCAGGAGAGCGAGAGTGTGTAAGAAGGTTGGAATTGATAGATTGTAATAAGGAGGGTGGTACTTTATGTTGGGTTGCGAGGCAGATATTAGCGGGAAATCGCAAAAATGGAAGCTTCTTACCTAGTTCACGGAAACTGGCCTGCTTATTAATGGGAGAACACTGAGGAGGAGGTGGAGGATAATTATACTACAAGTTAAAAAAAGCCGAAACAATGGTTTATGCATAAGAATTGGTCAGCATTTTTTTTCTGGTGGCAGTTTTGTAAAGTTCTAGCTCTCTCAAACTGGTTAGATTGTAAGGTCAAGTCACTCGGGTCGGTTGTCGGGTTAAGTCACCTCGGGTTGGTTCACTAGGGTCACTTTGGGTCGGGCCAATCGGGTCAGCTCGGGTCGGGTTGTCGAGTCGGGTCAGTCAATTTGGGTCACGGGTGGGGTCGGGTCGGTCTTCAACACATATAATTTCCACGAAAATTACAATATACCACGGTTTATACCTCATTGGACTTCCAATAAAACGTTTTCAATGATGTGTACACCATGTCACCATTTTTGTATGAGGGAATGTCTAGAGGGATTTTGTGGGAATTTGATGGAGTGTAGATTCCTGTGTGTGTGTGTGTGTGTGTGTGTGTGTGTATGTATGTATGTGTGTGATACCTTACAGGATACAAGATGTCGAGGAAGTGTGTAAATAAACCGGACAATTTCTGTTATGTATGTGGGGAGCTGATATTTAAATCACAACGTCGATGTTTTACTCCACTTGTGAGGAAGTGTTATCAGTTATATTTTGGTTGCTGTGTAGGAGACCAGGATAAGAACTGGGTTACTCACTACATTTGTTGTACTTGCGTGAAACGTCTGACTGGGTGGGCAAATGGTGGACGAAACATGAACTTCGCAGTACCGATGATCTGGAGGGAACCAAAAGATCATTCTTCAGACTGCTACTTTTGTATGACACAGATAAAAGAAATAAGCAGTAAATCTAACCACACAGTACAGTACCCTAATTTGCATCAGCAATTAGGCCAGTTCCACACAGTGCAGAATTACCTGTACCGGTACCTCCTCCTCATCTTACGGTAAATGAAGATTACGTACTTGAGGCAACTATTGAAGTTCCAAATGAAGATGATGATCCTACTTATGTAGATAGCACATCTACATTGGATTCCCATCTGATAACTCCGGGTGAACTAAATGACCTCATACGGGATTTAAAACTCTCCAATACACAGACAGAACTTAAGGCTGGAATCTGCTCCATCGTGACACTAAAGTGTGTACTTTTCGAAACCTTCATACAGAGTTTCAAAACTACTATTCTCAAGAAAATGATTTAGTGTATTGTAATAATGTCTGTGCTGTGATGGATACACTTGGACATGCACATATAAGTACAGAGTGGAGATTGCTTATTGACTCTTTGAAAACTAGTTTTAAGGCTGTCCTTTTGCACAATAGCAGCAAATTTCCTTCAGTGCCTTTGGCTTATGCAACTGATATGAAGGAAACCTATGAAAACATCGAAATAGTGTTAGAAAAAATTCAGTATGAGAAATACAAGTGGACCGTTTGCTGTGATTTACAAGTCATTTCTTTGTTAATGGGTTTGCAGCTTCGTTATACGAAATATTGTTGTTTCCTCTGCGAATGGGACAGCAGGAACAAAGCGGAACATTACATCAAGAAGGAATGGCCAACGCATGTATTAACTCCTGGACAGAAGAATGCTGTTTATTCCTCACTGGTGAGCCCTGATTAGATAATTCTACCTCTACTTCACATAAAGTTGGGGCTCTTCAAAAACTTTGTTAGGGCAATGGACAAAAGTAATGCAGGATCATGTTACCTCAAGGAAAAAATTCCTCGGGTTAGTGACGCTAGGGATTTTTGTAGACCCCCAAAAAAGATGTTTGATTCGTGACCAAAAATTTGAGGATCTCTTAACTCCGGTTGAGAAAGCAGCTTGGTGTCCATTTAAATGTTTAACAGAGAATTTTTTAGGAAACAAGAAAGCCCCAAATTACCGTGAAATTGTGAGTGATTTCCGGCAATCATTCAATGAAATGGGTTGCAACATGTCCCTTAAAGTTCACTTTCTAGACTCCCACCTGCATTTCTTTCCTGAAAAGCTTGGTGCTGTTAGTGATGAGTATGGGGAACATTTTCATCAGGACATTTCCTCCATGGAGAAGAGGTACCAGTGACAGTGTAGGTCAAAAATGCTAGCTGATTACTGTTGGACACTTAAAAGAGATGTTCCAGAAACCAAACACAGAAGAAAGTCGACAACTAAAACATATTAGTTGAGGTAAGTAAGTGTCCATTTATTAAGAAGATACCACTCACTTCTTTTGTATTATTTATTAAGTAGATATAAAATGGTGACACGGTGTATACATCATTGAAAATATGTTTTATTTCAAATCCAATAAGATATAAACCGTGCTTATATAGTAATTTTCGTGGAAGTTTATGTGATATTTTCTGCACTAATGAATATTGTAAAATGAACAGTACACATAGCATATTTTTTATATAAATATGTTTATTTCTCTAGATAGAATAATGCTATTCTTATGAAACTTAGAGGGCTTACTAAGTATAAATCAGGCTAACATACAATATAATTTGTGCGTTTATATACCTAAGGTACCCAAGCTACAAGTATGAAAATGGTTTTAAAAAAAGAAAAAAAGAAAAAGAACAGAAATTTGAGGGGAAATTTTCCGAAAACACCTCTGTCACGGGAAAACTGAGGGTGGTGGAGAAAAACTGATTGCAGATTGGAATTCTACGTGAAAAGTTCTATTAGAATCAGGCATTTTCTTCCGTGTGCCAGAGAAAAAGAATTATTTTTTCAACTAGTGCAATAGGAACCATTTTCAAACTCATCAACCGTTATTCAAACCGGTTAATGTTGATCGCAGATATTAAAAATACTCACATCCGTATATTATTTAATACAAACGAAAATTTTACCTGCACATTTCTGCAGAAACGATGTATAAACGATCGCGACAATTTGTGGTTCAATCGAACATGGTGAGGCTAGCACTTAGACAACTCCCCTTTTTTTTTCGTTCTGTCCACGCATCTGATAGCTTAGAAAAAAAATTTTCATCTGCGCATTACTGCTCAAACGATGTGCAAACAATTGAGATGATTTTCTTTTGAATCGGACGTAGGGGGTGCTACCAATTAGGTAGCCTATACTTTTTTATCGTTTTGGCGCGCCCGCAATTGTGTACAAACGAAAATTTCGCCTGCAAATTTCTGTACAAAACCGTAACAAACAAGTGCGACAGTTTGTGGTTGATTTCGACATGGTGGGAGGCCTATCAATTAGAGAGCCCATAGTTTGTTATCGTTTTGGCGGGGCCACATTTATGTGCAAACGAAAATTTCAGCTGCACATTTATGTACAAAGGCGTACAAACAAGTGCGACAGTTTGTGGTTGAATTGAACATGGTGGGAGGGCTAACATTTAGACAGCCCCCCACTTTGTTTTCGTTCTGGCGGCGCAACTAATTGTGTACAAACGAAAATCTCGCCTGCACATTTCTTTATAACTATATTCAAACGATTGCGACAATTTGAGATTCAATTGCACATGGTCGGAGGGCTACCATTTAGACAACCCCCACTTTGTTTTCGTTCTGAGGTCGCCCCTAATTGTGTACAAACGAAAATTTTGCCTGCATATTTCTGTACAAACGATGTACAAACGATTGCGACAATTTGTGATTGAATTGAACATGGTGATTGGGCTAATACTTAGAAAGCCCCCACTTTGTTTTCGCCCTGGCGGCGCCCCTAATTATGTACAAACGAAAATTTTGCATGCACATTTCTGTACAAACGATGTAGAAACGATTGCGACAATTTGTGATTGAATTGGACATGGTGGGGGGCTATCACTTAAACAGCCCCCCACTTTGTTTTCGTTCTGGCGGCGCCCTTAATTATGTACAAACAATAATTTAGCCTGCTCATTTCTGTAAAAAAGATATAGAAACGATTGTGACAATTTGTGATTGAATTGGAAATGGGGGGGGGCTACCATTGAGACAGCCCTCACATTGTTTTCGTTCTGGCGGCGCCCCTAATAGTGTACAAACGAAAATTTGGCCTTCACATTTCTGTACAAACAATGTACAAACGATTGCGATACTTTGTGATTCAATTGGACATCGTGGGGGGAGCTACCACTCAGACAGCTCCCCACTTTGTTTTCGTTCTGGCGGCGCCCCTAAGTTTGTTCAAACAAACATTTCGCCTGCACATTTCTGTAGAAACGATGCACAAACGAATGCGACAACTTGTGATTGAATTGGACATGGTGGGGGGCTACCACTTAGACAGCCCCCATTTTTTTCTGTTCTGGCGGCGCCCTTAATTATGTACAAACGAAAATTTCGCGTGCACATTTCTGTACAAACGAAGTACAAACGATTGCGACAATTTGTGATTGAATAGGACATGGTCGGGGGCTACCACTTAGACAGCCCCCAATTTTTTTCGTTCTGGCGGCGCCCCTAATTGCGTGCGAACATACATTTCGCCTGCACATTTCTGTACAAACGAAGTACAAACAATTGCGACAATTTGTGATTCAATTGGAATGGTGGGGGGGCTACCACTTAGACAGCCCCCATTTTTTTCTGTTCTGGCGGCGCCCCTAATTGTGTACAAACGAAAATTTCGCCTGCACATTTCTGTACAAATGAAGTACACACGATTGCGACAATTTGTGATTCAACTGGACATGGTGGGAGGGGCTACCACTTAGGCATCCCCGACTTTGTTTTCGTTCTGGCGGCGCCCCTAATTGTGTACAAACGAAAATTTAGCCTTCACATTTCTGTAGAAACGATGTAGGAACGATTGCGACAATTTGTCATTGAATTGGACATGGTGGGGGGTATCACTTAGACAGCCCCACTTTGTTTTCGTTCTGACGGCGCCCCTAATTGTGTACAAACGAAAATTTCGCCTGCACATTTCTGTACAAACGATGTACAAAACGATTGCGACAATTTGTGATTGAAGTGGAGATGGTGGTGGGGGGGCTACCATTTGGACAGCCCCCACTTTGTTTTCGTTCTGGCGGCGCACCTAATTGTGTACAAACGAAAATTTAGCCTTCAAATTTCTGTAGAAACGATGTAGGAACGATTGCGACAATTTGTCATTGAATTGGACATGGTGGGGGGTATCACTTAGACAGCCCCACTTTGTTTTCGTCCTGCGGCGCCCCTAATTGTGTAAAACAAACGTTTCGCCTGCACATTTCTGTACAAACGATGTACAAAACGATTGCGACAATTTGTGATTGAAGTGGACATGCTGGTGGTGGGGCTACCATTTGGACAGCCCCCACTTTGTTTTCGTTCTGACGGCGCCCGTAATTGTGTACAAACGAAAATTTCGCCTTCACATTTCTGTAGAAACGATGTACAAATGATTGCGACAATTTGTGCTTGAATATGACATGTTGGTGGGGGGCTACCATTTAGACAGCCCCCACTTTGTTTTCGTTCTGACGGCGCCCCTAATTGTGTACAAACGAAAATTTCGCCTGCACATTTGTGTACAAACGATTGAGACCATTTCCGATTGAGTCTGATAAAGGGGGGGGGGGCTGTCTAAATGGACGTCTCCTTTTCACCTCTACTGTAATTAAATTCTTCTTCGAGAAAATCTGTAATCAACACTGTCAGTAGCTACGTCCTCGACTAATATACCTTAACAAGTACAGCTTTATTTTCGTATATTTTTCAACAGTTAACCAATTTAAAACTATCGCAAACAAGAATATGTAGTCAACTTCTTAAATACTTCGCTCGCCGAAACACGTTCAGCGCGTGCAACAAGCAAAAACAACATGTTTGGCGTCTCACAAATGGAAAAGGGGGAAAAAAGAGAAGGAAAAGCAGCACGGCAGTGCCTTATCGCAGTCAGAGCTGACAACATAGTTTCGGTCGTCACTAACGCGAATAGACCTACTTGCGGTGTACAAGAGTTATACAGTTACAATATACGTTGTGCCACAGTAGCGCTACAGGCGGAATGTGCACGAACTACAAATGAATATGTTCCCTTACAAGCATCAGTCACTGTTGCACCCTCTTTACGTTCTACACATCCTTTTTTCTCCCACTTTTTGACCATGACAAGCAGAAGTACCAGGCTTTCCGAGTTCACAACCATAAACTGTTTGTGTATAGAGTACGTTTTCAGTTCTTCGAATGACTGTGCGCGCGAAGAACAAGGGTGATGATCGGGCTACCGTATACGGAAGTCAGTAACACCCGGTTGCAATAATAAATGTAAAATACAAATATAGAGCCTTGACAATGCCGTGAGGATGAATATATATATATATATCTTCTGCATGTTAATGGGCCCCCAAATTTACAGAGAAATCGGCGCCCTTGCCTTTACCTCAAACTATGATGACGAAACTTTGGTTTGTTGGGGAGCAAGCGGAGTAGCACAATAATTACAGGTCAGGCTACTTTTTGTATATACCGAGAAAACAATGCCCGAGAATTATCCTTGCAGTGACGTAGACATGCCTAAATGCCATCCTATTGGTTAAAGTAGACGGTTCGTTCAATTCAACGTCCAAACACAAATTCCAAGTTAAAAGCAAGCTCTGTTCTCCACAACAGGAAAGCGAAAGGAAGTGAAGAAAATGGAAGATTCCTTTCTGACAAATATACTTGTCGTCTCAGTTTAACGATAACTGGAGTTCGAGGAGAAATAAATGCTACATTTTTGTTTTTATATTTATACAACTTTCATGAAAAATATGGTTATTTTATATTTGAATTTATTATTATAAGTATGTGGAAAATAATTTTAAATTATGGTAAGTTATGCTTTATTCTCTTATAACAACATTCAGTTTTCAACATGCTACAAACTTTTGTTCTGTTGAAGATAGGCACAAATACGCAGTGGACGAAATGGAACGGAAATCCAAAGTTTATTTTAAAGAATCCCCATGTCTTTATTTATCAGAGTCCCTGAGGTAGAGAATTATATATAAGTTTATATTCTTTGAAATACGTTGGAATAAAACATGTCAGGAAGCGCAGTAAAGTTGAGCCGTACGTTGACATCGTGGCACCCACCCCATTTCAAACCCTCTAGCGTCGTCACTATGTTCTCCTCTCTTATACAAGTACTGGAAACGTTTTTGTGACCTCTTTTCTTGTCTTTCTTTTCTTTTTTTTTTTTTTTTTTTTTTGTTTTGTAATTACAACGTATTTCATGTCAAATATTCAACTGTAAAGTGTTAGACGGTGGGATTAAGTTAGAGCAAATTGACAGGTGGCTCGGTAAATTTGATCCCTCTCTACAGTGGCTTATTTAGTTTTACTACGCCCTGGATCAATCGATCATCGATTTACACATACCTGCCCCTTGCCCCACACATTTCAGCTGCTGAGTTATACATATTAGAGTGGAGCGTTTTGAGCTTTTGTTGGAAATTCGATGACGGTTAGTGCGGAAAAGGTGCCATTAGTTGCACAGACCTTACTGATGATTTGGATTTTTTTGAACAACCCCTTATCCTGCCCCAACGGACATAAAGTTTTTTAAGTGTTTGGTTAGGCAACACGCTCAAAACCAATGGCACAAAAGCTACATGTGGTCGTTTTTAGAGTTACCTGATGGCTATAATACATGTATTTTTTTAAAAAGCTTGTAGCAATTTTAAAATAATTTTAAAATGTTTATGAGTCAAAGTACAGTCATATTAGCTCAGTTGTTGGAATTAATTTCCAGATTTTGTTTTGAATGCACGTTAACGATGATTATAGGCATAGCCCTTGATATAACACGATTTTCTTTGTGCAACTCTTCGCTTATTTTGCTGCGTATTCAAAATAACACAGAACTCACCACGGGGAGGTGGTTGCACATCGCAGAAAACATAAAGTAATCGAGAGGGAGAGGCAGTAACGATAACAGTCTATTGTTAGTGCTGAGTATCTTATCTCGATCGGCATACGAACAACAGAAAGAATTAGTGTATCAAAAGTAATAAAAAGTATTCTTTCTTCTAATATTAAGTAAGACGACATGGCCACTAGAAATTAATAAAATAATTTTATTATTATTATTATTATTATTATTATTATTATTATTATTATTATTATTATTATTATTATTTAATAGTTATGATGCATTTGTTGTGTCAGTAGCTTCGCAAGCGGTGGGCAATGACCAGTGTTGCCACAGTTCTAGCTCTGGAGTGGGCTGAAAAATAGTACCAAATTGAAGCAAAAAGGGCTGAATTCATTATTTTACACCAGAGTAATACATGGCTGTATAACAATCAACTAAAAGTCGTAAAGTTCTAGCACACTCCCCACCGTCTCTTCCAAGAGTCCAAATCAAGAAAGTGCTCTTCTCAAAAAACTAGCTACTTTTTAAAAACATCCAAATAGCAGGACCCCGAACAACCATGGAAGTAGATTAGGCTTTTCTCGTGCAGAGAAAGTATAAGAGAGGTCTCAATTTAAAAGAGAAAACAGTTTTCATTTTCGGTATGTATTCTAAGGAAACTAAAAGCGCCTCTATTTCAAAGTGGCCAATAAACCAAAACGGTATTATGGCTATAGATGGAAAAATATATAAAACGAGGAACAAATCAATCATCTCCGAGTTCGTGTCTAAACAGTATGTTATAATAAAATTATGTTCCTCACAAAATTTGTGGCGTTATGCGGTGCAACGACACAGAATTAATACTCAACAGCATTTTTAAGAGTCAAACACACAATATAAGTAACGTGAGAGTTAGGAAAAGACTTACTGACACTTTTGAAGATGTGACAAGTATTTGTTAAATGGTGCAAAATTGAATAGAATTGTACCAATTTTTTCACAAAATGGGTTGAAAATGTCAGCGTGGTACCAACGGGCCGATGAACGACAAAAAGGGTTGAATGTGGTACAATCGTACCAAGTTTGGCAACACTGGCAATGACACAAGGCCTCACGCTTTCAGAGACCTCACAAAGCCAAAGGGTCTTATGCAGAGTCATTCTGAAGCGCGATTAATGCCATACTAAAGAGTTCGACTAACATAGACTATGTTTTCTACAGTCGTCAGTCATACGTCAAAACGACTCTGCATAAGGTCCAAAGAGTCTAAATACAATTTGACGCTGGTTTTATGAAGACACATCGATTCAATGTAAATGCAGACATTTATGAATTCGGATTTGTTTACATAAAAACATTACACAATGGTGGCTTGTTAAACAAACTTATCATCTTTTCTTATAATATTAGGCCACTAACATAGGCAACAGGTAGTGAGCTTACTTTAACATTACAATAATGAAAGCTAAGAAATATTTCATTTCTTTAGCACTACTAACTTAGTTATGATTAGTTGATTTCGATAATTTAATACAATTATTGGCTATTTGTAAAAAAACGGAGGTGTTACAGATTAACGTTGCACAGGAATCCGGAAACATTTCTCACCATGATCCTCGTAAGAATTTACTACTCTACTAGCTGTATGTTGCCATAATAAATTGGAATTAATTTCTTCATAATAAGCAGCGTTCGAAAAATGCTTCTGTCCTACGCAAGTACAAGGGCACCGATGTTGTGGTTTCAAAGGGGGGCAAGTATAAGCGACATTTAAAAGATAGTTTCAAATTTTGCTGTACCTAATGTAAAAATTCTATTGGATTTTCGATATTCTGAAGTACAATTTCCACTAGGGAGGCGAGCGCCCCACTTTACCCCCCCCCCCAGATGGGCGCCCTTGCGCAAGTGTAATCTTATAGCACAGTGTATCACTTTTGTAAACCTCTTAGGTTTTACTATGATTTGACTGAAAACTCCTTTTGTTTTCCTCTCTGGTTCTTTAGGAAACAAAGGAGGTACCCGGTATCTGGGGTAGATAAGACATGAAGTAGAAGTTCAAAGGAATGTTCTGATGGTGAAGTCAATGGATGCACCTCGTAGATTTCGCTGAACTAGAAACGCCTGATAACTCCTTGCCATACTTTTTGTAAAAAAAATTCGAAATTCCAGTACGTTCAATCAGATCAATTATCATACTAGTGAAAGTGCGTGACACTACACGAGTGATTTAAACGGAACGGGTCGTGTGGTCTTAGTGAACTCTGAATACATATCTCATTATCATTAGCATTCGTAATCTTTATTGAGTTGTTTTTTGTGCACTCGGTATGTATACTTGTTAGAAGAAGTTTGCATTTAGCATTCTGGTTTCAAAATCGCTGAAATCTCGGGTTCAAATCCAGGGATCGCCTATTTGTAGTAAAAACTATTGTTCCGCGAACCACGGATTATAAATCAATGTTACTGACGAAAAATAAAGTTGTCCAATCGTTCATCAATTACCAGTCATCCGACTAAATTTATCCAATTCCCTCTAAACACAGTATTAAATAATATAGCACAACATCATTAAATTAATAATGTACCGAATAATATTACACAATTCTCATACATTTCAGATGACTTTTGATCAAACAAAAATAAGTGGATGGTATTATTCTTGGAACGCAGATTACTAAAACATATTCTGCAGTTGGTAACCGTGCTGGCAAGGAACGTTGGTAACCGTGCTGGCATATACATAACGTTTCAAATTCACGAACGGTGTAAGGTCATTAGTGTAAGGTGAAAGTCCAAAGCTTTGTATCTACGACCTTCTAATCATAATATCACTGCAGTGATACTTTTCAAAAAATTTACAGCTACGCCTAGTCTCATCTCGTTTTACACTCCTACTGTTAGATATTCCAAATTTCAAATTAGGGTGTTAATGACTAAACGGTTCTGCAAGTATAATGGTATGGCATTTCTTTCTAATCTTGGTCTTTACAATGCCAATGCTCTCCCCTTCTGTAGTCATTTCCGTTATCACAATGGCATCGCGTTATTTATCTAACTTAAACATCATCCTGCATTAACTGACTGCTGAATAGAAATAACAAAGGAAATCCGTTTCGTCCGAAGGAAATTTCGAAAATACTGTACAATTACAACAATTAATACTTTTAATTGCGGCAGTGCTGTTTATATGACATCTATATACTATAACGCAACATTTTTTTTAACATGTCTTTCATTCCCATCCGAGGATGGGCGGGCCGCAGACGGTTATGCCGTCTCTATGGAACGCAACAAAAAATAGCTCAATTAATATTTATTATATACACTTATCCTTCTTTGAAACTTAAAATGAACTTGAAACATTTATATACTAAAAAAATATAAACAATAGTGCATCAATTATAATAGTTTCAGTACTAAATAATGATTGTACAATTTGTCGACTCTCATTTCTTAAATAAAAAGTACACCAAATGATTGGATTTTTTTTTATTAATTAATTCTTTGTCATATATTGACCATTAATATAGTTTGTATAACAAACGGTTATTTTAATAAGTTAAGTTTATATTATCTTCTCAAATTAGAGGTATGCACGGGCTCGGGCTTACAATGTATATATCACATCGGGCGCGGGCCGGGCTCGGACAGTAAATTTATAAATGTACAACCGTATTTCAAAGGCCATTTCCGGCCTAACTTTTTAAATATACTGTACAACGATATATATTGGACCATTCTTTCTGGAGAACGATTGCAGCACAACTGCGAAACTAAACCTCTTATTACTGTAAATAAAATACAATTTTACTTTAATTATTAAATTTCTGTAATTCAGGGTTATTTGGGCTCATTTGATTATTACACGAGCTCGGGCCTAAATGCTCATACATATTTCGGACTCAGGTCGGGCCTCACATTATAAACTTCCGGACCGGGCCTGGGCTAAGAAAATCCGGCCCATGCAGACCTTTACCCAAGGGCGCCGATCCCGTGCCCCTAAAACTCATGTGGGCCCCCTATTTTATTTATGGGTATACAATATTTGGCATAATTTGAGTGCAATTTGTCTTAAAATCTTCATATATATACCTTCTGCATCTGAATGGACCTCCACATTTACATAGAAATCGGCGCCCTTGTCTTTACCTCAAACTATGATGACGAAAGTTCGGTTTGTTTGGGGAACAAGCGGAGGAGCACAAATATTTCGGGAGGTCAGGCTATTTCTTGTATACCGAAAATACAGTGCCCTAGAATTATCCTTGCAGTGACGTAGACAATGCTGTTTCCTAAATGCCATCCTACTGGTTAAAGTAGACGGTTCGTTCAATTGAACGTCCAAACACAAATAACAAGTTAAAAGCAAGCTTTGTTCTCCACAACAGGAAAGCGAAAGGAAGTAAAGAAAATGGGAGATTTATTTCTTATAAATATACTTGTCGTGTTAGTATAACGATAACTGGAGTTGGAGGAGATATAAATGCTACATTTTTGTTTTTATATTTATATAACTTTCATGAAAAATATGGTTATTTTATATTTGAATTTAATGTTATAAGTATGTGGAAAATAATTTTAAATTACAATCAGTTGATACCGTGGCACCCATCCCATTTCACCCCGTCTAGCGTTGTCACTATTTCATCCTCTTTAATACAAGTTCTGGAAACGTTTCAGTGGCCTTTTTTTTTTTTTTTTTTTTTTTTTTTTTGTAGTTACAACGTATTTAATGTCAAATATTCAACTGTAAGGTGTTAAACGGTGGAATTAAGTTAGAGCATATTCACAGGTGGCTTGGTAAATTTGATCCCTTTGTACAGTGGTGTTTTACTGCGCCTTGGATCGATCGATTATCGATTTACACATACCTGCCTCCTGCGCCACACATTTCAGCTGCTGCGTTATATTTGAGGCTTAGGCCCAATGCACTTATCTGCCATCTTAGAAGTTTGTTACGGAAGGAAGTTGTGTCTTACATACATTGTTCTGTCATATATACATTGTAATGTCTTTGAGGTAGAGTCAATAACGGTCCGGGTTTTTTCATCTTCACCAATTTTATTATAAAATCTACATACAAATGTCTTTGAATTTACAAAGATCAGTCTAACAGTACCTTTCCTAATGAGTGACGAAGGTGCTTTGTACGGTGCCTCTTTTGCTCAAAGCAGATCAGAACATCTGCAGAGTTTCAAGTGAGTCTTGCAGGAAACCTCAGCCCAAAGCATCTTCGCGAGGTTTGGTTGTGGTTATGATCCCTAGTCCAAAGCGACCTCGGGCTTAGGTATAGGTGAACTCTTTAGTCCAAAGCGACATCGGGAGCGGGTGTAGATTATTTGATCAGCATTCAAACTGATAACTGGTCCCTGTTCAGGCTTCGCTTTTATAGATGGTCTCTTGGAGGCTCGTTACTCCTTGGGTTCCATCCAGGGGCGTCATTTCAGACTTCGCTTGGGGGGGGGGGGCAAGAGCACCACCGACATAAGGCTTTCACGTTTTGTACTAGTATATTAGTAGGCAATCGATTAAAGTATATTTATTCCTCATACTCTTGGGGGGGGGCAATTGCCCCCTCCTGCCCTCCCTAAATGACGCCCCTGGTTCCATCGTCTTGCTTTCGTGTCTTCCTAGTGGCTGTTTCGCGTCTGCTTGGATTATTTCTAAATAGTAGCACGTGTTGTTGTAAATAGTAGCACGTGTATGTATATACCAGATGGTTCATTTGTGCCGTACAATACGTAAGTAGATGACCACCCATACTTATACGAAAAAAAAAAAAACAGTTGCCTACATATAAGGCGCACCAGGTTACGAAAATAACGAAAGTATTTAAAATTATGTATGATCGGTAGATATGTTGGTAACAGACTGCTCTAGCAGTGATAATAGGTAGTGACTCCATCTGTGACGAGATTGCTGGTGGTGCAGGTGCTCTTACCAGTGAGGAGTACACGAACATGATTCTTATCTATGGTGAAACACGGAGAAATGTGAGTGAAGCTCGGAGGTTATATCGGGAGCGATTCCCAATGCGCCGATTATAGTCAGTACAAGTATTTAGACGCACAGAAATAAAAGTTAGATCACACGGCTCATAAAAAGTACAAGAAAGAAGACATGGACCAGCAAGCGACAACGACGATACTGTAGGAAGAGTGGTTTGTTATTTTCAGTAACATCCGACACATAATAAGTTTGTAATGGTATTTATTTTGTCATGTTATTGTTCCTTATACTTCTTGGTATTTAAGACGCCACACTTAAAAACTATAATGAACTACTACGAGTTGACTGTTTTGCATGAATAATTCATGAATGTCACATTGTACGTCGGAGCTCCGAGACGAGTGGTCAGTGTTTCTTTCAAACATGATTTTTTTTGGGGGGGGCACTTCCCTCCCCCGGAGCTCTGAGAGTGCCCCCCGGAAGGAGACCAAAATAATAGTTTATAATTAATAACATATAGAATAGTACCAGGAGTGCCCTCCCGGAATACTATGAGTGCTGCCCCGGAACTTTTTTTCTGAAAGAACGACTGCGAGTGGCTACCCAATATAGGCATCGTAGGATTTGTCAAATTTTGTTTAAAATGTCATATTATATTACATTTAACAACGGAAAAGATGTATTTAGCATTAAACATACTAAAACAAACTGGTGAAAAAGTGAAAACATCATAGCGCGGCTTTATACTAGGATGATATGATGGTATTGTTGCATAAGAAAGGAGACAAATATGTACGGAATTACAGATCCATGTCTCTTCCCAGCAATAAAATATTAACAAAAGTACTGACTCACCGACTTGAAAAACTGCTAGATTTCTCCCAACCAAGAAAACAGACTGGATTATGGAGTGGTTATAGCATAAGGGAATATATCAAAATAGTGAGGGACCTGATCCAAAGATCAAACGAGTAGAAGTTGCTATGAAGAAACCATTGCGACTATTCTGTTATTTGGTTGTACGAAGACTTTGCAAATTGGAAAGGGAATATAACAGCGAAATACAATTTCCTCCTAACTGTTTACAAACTTACTTGAAAGTGTATTCCATTTTGGAAATTGGGAAAACAAGGAAATAAATATTAGTGTGGAATGATAAACTCATCTACCGGTAAATTTCGCCGATGAATTAGTTCACTTATCTAACAACAAAACATAACTTCAAGGTATGATAAAAGAGCTAAACCTGAAAACAAGGAAGTCGGTTAAAAATGAATATGGAGGAAACGAAGGAGCCGTTCTATAAGTTCACAATGAAGTCAAAGATAAATGTTTAAGACACGCAGTTAGAAAAAGTTGACACATATTTTTACCTGAGGCAGAAGTTCTCTATGGATGGAAAAATTCTTTAAAAAATAACAGACGCACCAAACGAGATTAGAGTGCATTCAGAAGAAACTAATTTACATCGAAAAGTAAAATGCAAATGTGACGGAAATGGAAAATGTTTACTGAATGCATTCTACCTGTTTTGAGGTATCGATCGGAGGCTGAGATACCTATAAAATCAGACATTCATCGTCTTCAGACTATACTAAGAATAATGGAAAGATGTGTTCTCGTTATATTCGAAAAAAGAAGAAAAGAAATACATTGATCAGAAAGATGACAGCAGTGACGGATATAATCGTAGAAATAACGGGCCTAAAATACCAGTGAGTGGTACACATTGTAAGAATATATTATGGCAGGTAAACAAGAGCTATTCTTGACTGGATACCGGTACCAACAGACAAGAAAGATCTAGAAAACGTTCAAATATGAAATGGTGTGATGAAATTAAGAAGCTCTGTGGTTTAACATGGAAACGGATTGCCGAAGATAGATAGCCCTGGAGAAATATCGGAGAGACTCTCATCCAGTTGTGAGTTGATAATAATAATAATAATAATAATAATAATAATAATAATAATAATAATAATAATAATAATAATCTTATTAGATACAATAACAAATAGGTCTACTAGAATCTATTAAATTATTTTTAATTGTCAAGACGAATTTTTGCGCTTGCAATTATGGTCGAATAAGTAGAGAAATGCTGAAAGCTGAACTGACAGGAATCGAAGCCAGCCTTTTTCATTTTAGATAACTGCTTTACCAAGGCTTGCTGATCAATTCTCATTTTCCATACGTTCGTTCTTTGCGGCGTTCGATTCTTTGCTAGATTAAATATCAGTCACCTGCTCAGTGTCATTATTCAAAAGACTGATATCAAACTGTAATTCTAAAGGTTGTAAAATTATTGTCGTTTATGTGTCTTTACCAATTGTTTACTGCCCCGTTGTATTTTCTTTTGTTTATCAAACCTCAGGTACTCCCCATAATGAAACACTTAATGGTAGTATATTTAGTATCAGGTTTACTCTAAAAGGCGATGTGGTTTTCGTATTGTATTAGTTTCCACGATACAAGAGAACAGTCGGGTTTCTCGAAAAATATGCTTGAGAATTGCCTTCAACAACACGCTTTGGTCCATAATAATGAGTGATACTCATCCCTTAAACATTTCCTCCCATTGTATATTAGTAGTAACGCAGATTTTTTTTTAAGAAATCCAAGAATATAATATGCAATAAACGAAACTGAGCTCTCCTAAAGTCAATCCACAATAAGCAAACGAAATAACAACGAAGATGTTTGCATTGGAAAATCCAAGGCTCGAGAGTGGTTTGCACTATTGCTTGTCTTATACTTTTTCTGATCACGGCACCCTAAGGCCGCGTCTCTTTGCTTCCGAATGTGATTGCGAATGCAAATTCGAAATTCCCACTATCCGTAAATAAATTGAAGTGCCTCGACTAGTTCCGAGCCGACCTGCGAATTGCGAAAACCGACGAAAAGATGTGAATGTAAACGATCCTAACCTACTGGGATTCTTCGTCCGAATTTGTGTGAATGCAGAGAGGTCTGCAGAGGAATTGAGCGCACGTCTGTGAAGATGTCCCGCCCACCTAACGAATTTTTCTTTTTCTTATCTACATCGTTAGTTTACATTAGTTTTGCTATAATCATCGTTAGTTTCGAAAAAATAAAATTTTTATTCCACAAATAAATGGGCAGGCCAACTTCATGGTTTCCCACCCACAAATGAATTTCAAACGTTTTTCATATCACATCGTTAGTTTATCGTTAGTTTACGTTAGTTTTGCTAAAACTATCGTTAGTTTCGCAAAAATAACGATTTTATTTGAGAAATAAAATTTCCCGCCAACTGTTAATTAGCCCGCCCGCATTGAATTCTCATAAAATTCCAATCCATATTATTAGTTTATCGTTAGTTTACGTTAGTTTTGCTAAAATTAACGTTTGTTTTGCAAAAAATAAAGATTTTATTCGAGAAATAAGGTTTCCCGCCAAATGTAAAGTTAGTCAGCCCATAAAGAATTATCATGATTTCCATCCCACATCGTTAGTTTATCGTTAGTTAACGTTAGTTTTACTAAAACAATCGTTAATTACACAAAAATTACCATTTTATTCGAGAAATAAATGGGCAGGCCAACTTCACGGTTCCCCACCCGCAAATGAATTTCAAAAGTTTTTTTCTATAACATCGTTAGTTTATCATTAGTTTACGTTAGTTTTGGTAAAACTATCGTTAGTTTCGCAAAAATAACGATTTTACTTGAGAAATAAAGTTTCCCGCCAACTCTGAATTAGCCTGCCCGTATTCAGTTCTCATAAACTTACAACTCATATCGTTAGTTTAGTTTACGTTAGTTTTGCTGAAATTAAGGCAATTTGCAAAAACGGCAATTTTATTCGAGAAACAAAGATTCCCGCCAAATGTAAACCCTAACAGCACAATTACATAGCAGGCATATGCCTATCATGTTCCGTCAGGTACACTGGAATGTGTCCAGTATGTGCCTAACGAAAGTAAAACTAACGTAAACTAACGATGTGAAATGGAAATTTATAATTCTTTATGGGCGGGCTAACTTTACATTTGGCGGGAAACCTTATTTCTCGAATAGAATCGTTATTTTTGCAAAACAAACGTTAATATTAGCAAAACTTACGTAAACTAACGATGAACTAACGATATGAGTTGGAATTTTATGAGAATTCAATATGGGCGGGCTAATTCACAGTTGGCGGGAAACTTTATTTCTCGAACAAAACCGTTATTGTTGCGAAACTTTTGAAATTCGTTTGTGGGTGGGGAACCGTGAAGTTGACCTGCCCATTTATTGTTGAATAAAAATTTTATTTTTTCGGAACTAACGATAATTTTAGCAAAACTAACGTAAACTAACGATAAACTAACGAGGCAGACAAGAAAAAGAAAAATTCGTTAGGTGGACGGGACAACTTCACACACATATTGAGCGCTACGTGAGAGAAGAAAGTTTGCTTTCCATGAAAACAGACGACGTTGCGAGGTGCGGGGATAAAAAAAAAAGTAAAATAAAATAAAACATAAATAAAGATGGAAATAGATGTTGATGCTTTAATAAATTTTGTTTTTGATGAAGTTGAATTGTGGAAACAAGCTCATCCACATTACCACAAACGACACGTCGTGAACAAATATGTGCAGATGTAAGCAAGGAACTTGGAGTGGAAGGTATGGATATTTTTCTTTATTTTGTCTTTAAAATATGAAGATTTAATTAATACACGAAACGAAACTTTTTACTCAATTATTTTATTCCTTTTTGTTAATCAAATAATGATTTTACGAATACATGTAGTTATTGCGAAATATATTTGAAATAGCAGAACCCGGTTTCTTTACTCATGAGAAAATTTTCTTAGAAGGTAGGTTCGTAAACTCTACTTTTATTCAGTTAATTTATTTTAAAGTGAAAATAGTAGCGGTTACCACGGAAGCATAATATTAGCGGGAGCTACATTCACTCTATTTTCCACACAAAGGAAATTATTAGATATTATTATTGTTTAGGCTCTCAAGACTTTAGGTATGAATTTTCAAGCAAAAATATTTCACATTGAAGCTTTGAAAGAGACATTGCAACTTGATTCGCATTCGCAAATCCTCGAATCTAGTAGAGGCACATTAATTCGCAGTTCGCATTCAAATTCTCATTCATTCGCAATCGCATTCGGAAGCAATGGAGGCGCGGCCTAAGAGTAGCACGATTTTCTTCGGTGACCCGAGTCGCAACAGAGAAAGGAGATTCTCTGCCACATTTTTTCTGAAGAAGTGAAATACGCTACATAAGTAAAACCATACGTGAGAAAGTTAAGAATGACGTTACGTGTAAAAAAAAAAAAAAAAAAAAAAATGAAAACTCGTTCTTTATCCTGATGTTTCAAAAATCGAATGTCACGAAAACTCCTTTTTGTTTTTGATGTAGTTTTAGATATGACACGTGCTAAAATACAGGAACAACTTGACGTGTATGACATCAGCTTAGAAACCAAGTTTTCTGAAAATATCTTGACTGCTATTAACATTTCGAATACAAATTGCACCAGATAATGCATTATGGATGTCAGTTCCAAGAAAGACAACGAAATTTACAAAATTCCCTCTTGATCGGGAAATAAGTAAAATCTAGTTACACACTAAGCAAATGATTATCGTAATGTTTACGTAAACAATAGGGTTGGCAAGATTGTGGTATTTAAAGATGATAAGAAAAAATTAACATACATTTTATAGTATAAGAAAGCAATCTAGAAGAAAAATAAGTAAACAAAATCTAACATTTTAAATATGTTTTAACTAAATCTATCACACCTATTTCTTGCATTTATTTCTTTAATTTAGGATCAGTAAACATTTAAGAAATTCGGTTGATATAGATGATTTTGACCCACAAAATGTATTAGTCAAAAATGAGTAAGATTATTCATCGGAAGAGTCAGTAAATAAGATACATATGTCAAATGTAATATATATATATATATCAATATATGATGAAAATACAATTTGTGATTTATGGTTATGATGAACGTTTATTACAAAAGAGTGTGAGTTGTATAAAATATCCAGGAAAAAGAGATATATATAAGAAGCCTTATCAAAAAATATGGATTTTGCTATTAAATTGTAAAAAGTTAAGGAAATAGAAGAATCTGGTAGTAATGACATACAGCTATGAAGCTTATAAGCAAATTAAAGAAATAAGTCAAACCAATACACTTTGGAAACAATTAATTATTTTAAACATATAAACAAAGAAAAGAGTTTAATAAATGAAGACCACAGGGGAAAAAGGAGGTAAATCACGAAATGGTCGAAAATACGTTTATCAGCAGAATAATGTAGTCTGAAGGCTGTAGTTTGCATGGTCTAAATCCCACAGTAAGATGAAAGTTAGTCAATAAAAATTTAATAATAAAGAATTTGTATACAGGGCAATAAGTAGGTAAGGAAAACAAGGCTATTATGTAAACATATAAAAAGCTGACTTACCTCCTTTCCTCTTCTCTGTAGTCTTTAATCTATATGTTTTTTTCATACTGCAAAGAAAAATATACTAAGAAAAAATGATAAAAGATGGACTACGATCAAATAAGAGGAGAAATTGTAGATCATCTTTTTAATAATTGTAATTCAAAAGTTAGTTTCTACATTTAATCCGGTTATAATACATTACTAATTTATTTATAAAAGATATGATTCTCGCTTATTCATAAAAGAGTTTGGACATAATAAGAAAAATATATCTAATATGTAATAGCGAAGAATGTATATCATTCAGTACGAATGAAAGAACTAGAAAATTTAAATTTATAGATTCATTTAAATGTCTCATACGAAACACATCAGCCCTGACGAAGAACAATTTAAACTGCTAATAACAGAAGGCGTTTTTTATACGATTATTATTATGATTGGAACAAGTTTAACTCGTTCACTGTCACTTGACGCCATATGGCGTCATTCATACCTATTGCTATGTGCCACTGACGCCATTTGGCTTCAAGAGGCACATCTCATTGTTGACATTCTCTGTAAAATGGCACGTAGGTGTTAGAGGTTTCCACGGGCTTGGTCTGGACTCAGGCCTACAAAGCATATATTACTTCCGGTTCGGGCCGGGCTAGGGCTATACATTTTTAATTATACAACCATATTTCTTGGGTCTAACTCTGTCAATATAATGTACAACGATATTTATTTGACCGTTCTTTGTGGAGAACTTTTAAACCACAACTGCAAAATTAAAGTTGCAATTGCTGTAAATAAAAATACAATTTTGAGTTAATGATTAAGTTTCTGTAATTTGGGCTTATTTGATTATCACGTGAGCCATTTTTGTTCTATGGCGAAAACGGTGATAGCGGAAGTGTCTAATTTGAACTACTTCCGGTTTGGTAGATAGTTAATGAAGAAGATGAAATCTATTTTTGGGACTTTAGATAGCTTGCAGGAAAATGCATCTCGACATCTCTTACCGTTTTTGCCCTGCTACTTGTTGACATGCGGACGAACGAATGGAAGGTAGGATAAAGCCATTCTCTAAGACTTCTGATATTTAGCATAATATAGTTTGTAATTCTAACAAACCAATCCATGTGACTATGCGAATCCAGATTTCTTAGAATTTTTAATATATGAGTTTCATTATAAAGTTATGGAATCAAAAACATCAAGACAAAATATAAATATTATATACAGACCCGGGTAGTTATATTTATCATTTTTAAACAAAAGATTTGTTCGAAAATTCTAAAGGTTTTATTAAATGCTTCAATACGAATGATCATTCTCAAAATAATATATACCACTTACCTCAAATACCTAAGAAAAATTTTTGGTGAAATGAAATATGAATTTAAATGAGAAATTATAGAATAATTTGTTAAATTAAGATAAAAATGCACTCAATTAAACCATTGCAGAAGGACCTAAGAAATAAAATGTTTAAAAGTAAATTCGATAGAGAAAATGTGAAGAAAAAAATCATTAAAGAAAAATGTTGTACACTCATGTCCAAACTGATTAGAGCATATCTGTAAGTGTTTTCTTGTAAGAATATAATTTGATAATGATTTTGGAAGGTACTTTTAACACTGATATTGTGTATATAATCGGGAAATGTATATTTTTGGCAAATTTCATAGGAAATGAACTATAAATACGAAAATGAGAATGAGTAAAACAAAATGTTGCTAAATAGATTTATTTGCTAAAGAATAGCTTTATTTTCGTTTTATTGTCCTTATTTACTGGTCTTTTGTCATGGAATTTGCCACATACATGTCTCCGCCGATTATGCTCATGCTAACATTATAAGAAATACCGGGCGAATTCGTTATCAAATTATATTCCTAAAACAACATTTTTATAGACACGCGACATTAATTTTGGACAAGAGTGTACATAATAGGGTCATATTTAATGTATGTAAAGACTGTTCAATCGAAAGGAATATTATAAGAAGACAAACTTAATTAGAAGTTAAAAGCACGAATTATATAGTGTAGAAGTGAATAAACTTTACAAGTTTTGTAGATGGTACCAGATGTGTATTAGAAGATAGGATAAACACCTATCCATGGTGTCCTTATAACAGAAAAGCAAATATAATTTTATGGACTTATAGTTTTAGATATGTTCTTTGTGATTAAATGATATGAAGTTCTATATATAGTTCAATACACTCATTACTACTTTAATAATAGAAAATTTGAAGCATTGTTTTTGGTAAAATGTGTTTATGAAAGTTTATATATAAATTTACTTAAACGATGATTCTAGACTCGATAGATCCAGAATTTGTAGTCCTACTTTTAATACTCTTCGTTTTTATTAAAATTATATACAATTTTTAATATGTTCAATCTAGTTTAATCATATATAATTTAGTGCAGTACTATTTCCAATTTTGTTTTATGGAATTTTCATATAAATTCACTTAAAATACAAGGGAGTTTCAATAATTATTGTCCCCGGTATGTTAAAAATACTTGAACTGGGATCGATAATGGGGGATATTGTAGCCTAATGTCTTAGATGCCTATATGCAACATTTCAGAACCATAGCTTTTTTGTCGTTTCAGGTGTGAGAGGTGGCACCTAGCTTGAAACAGGGAGAAAACCGTACAACGAGCTGCCGTCAAGTACCTCCAGGAAAAGGGGTTAAGCCCAAAGAAGATTCATGAAGACATGATCAGTATATTGGGTGATGGGACTCCTTCCTACCAGGTAGTAAAGAACTGGTGCCGCGACTTGCGTTGCGGCAGGGAAAGCTCTCAACAGGCCCCTGGTGGTGGTTCTCCAACAACAGCATGCACCCCACAAAACATTGATGCTGTCCATGATACGATTTTAGTAGACAGACGAATCACGTGCAACAGTTAGCAGACATTATGCACATCTATGTAGGCTCACTGGAAACCATTGTGCATTAACACTTGGGATTCAGAAAGGTGTCAGTGCGATGGGTATCCAAAATGTTATCTCGTGAACATCAGAAAGACAGAGTTCGATGTTCAAGGGCTGGTTTGGAGGTTATGGGGGCAGACCTGAAACAGTTCTGTGATAGATTTGTGACAGTGGATGAGACATTGCTCCATCACGATGATCCCGAGTCCAAACGACAGAGCATGGAGAGGCAGCACAGCAGTTCGCCTCCCCCACGCAAGTTCAAGGTGCAAGCATCAGCACGCAAGGTTATGGCCACATTTTCTGGGGGTGCGAAGGGTGTGCTCCTTATTGACTATCTGGAGGTTGGACACACTATCACGGGGGCCTATTATGCAGCCCTAATCACTAAGTTACGCGAAGCAATCAAGGAAAAGCGACGTGGGATGTTGCAGCAAACAGTGCTGTTCCACCAAGATAATTCTTCGGTACACAAAAGCCAGCTTACTGGTGCCGCAATCCATGCTGCTGGTTTTGATGTGTTGGAACATCCTCCCTACTCACCCTACCTCGCCCCTAGTGACTTTCATTTGTTCCCAGAGTTGAAGGAGCACATCAAGGGGAAGAAGTTTAACTCAAATGCGGCTTTTATTGAAGCTGTGGAGAAATGGCTCACGGTTCACCCAGTGACTTTCTTTGAAGCTGGCATAGTGGCTTTACAACATAGGTGGAAGAAGTGCATTACTATGAAAGAGGACTTTTTGCAAAAATTATGCTGCTTATAGATCAGGGACAATAATTATTGAACCGCCCTCGTATGTGGTTCAGAGAATGTATCATAATATTACTATATACCTAGGGATAATCTACTATCGAACTCAACAATACTGTATAATCAACACAATGTTTAACAGCCAATTATGGCAACGGAGTGTATTTCACACTTAAGTGATACAATAGAACAAATTCTAGGTGAACTAATATACATTACATTTAGTTAACCTTCTTCAACACATAAAATGAATATGAAACATATGCATTAGAACATATCAAGAATAGTACGTCATTTATAAGAGTTTAAATGCTAAATAATGTTTGTAAATTATGTTGACTCTCGTTTGATACCTAAATGCCACAGTTATCTCAAGCTTTTACTATTTTTATTAACAAAATTACTTCCCTCTACTGGACACTAAGCTAATTCGTACAACAAACAGTTATAAGTTTAGGTTTTCTCGTAAATTATTTCTGCTAATCCAGTAACGAAGGTATTAGCTTTCTTTTCAGAGAGCACAATCAGAAGAGAAGGGTCATTTTGGGGGTGAAATCATATCCACGAAGAAATTAAATGTCGACTGAAAACAGGAAATTTGTATTATTATTCAGTTCAAAATCTTTTGTCGTCGTGAATTTTGTCAAGGAATTTGAAGATCAAAATATATACAACGATAATATTCTATATTTCCTGTTGTGCTGTTGTGAAAGATGGTCGCCTACTTTAAGTGAAGAACGTAGACAGAAAGCATTTGAAAATAAAATCCTGAGACGAATATTAGGACCCAAGAGGAACGGCAATTGGGTAGGCGTAAACTTTATAGCGAGAATGAAAAAAACATGAGCGCTTTTAAAGTTTTGAGTGGAAATCCAATCGGAAAAGGTTGATTCGGAAGACGTAGACGCAGAGGAAGGACAATATTAAAATGAATCTCGCAGAAATAGGAATAATACAAAGTAGAAACTGGATTGAGTTGTGTAAGGAGAGAAGTCATTGGAGATATGTGTGTCTCTTCACTCCTCTCATTTTCATACCTTCATTTTCATCATAGTAATTAGTCCGATTGCGTTAAAAAGCGTGATTAACTGAGCAAACTCGTCAGCATCATAACGCTGAACATGTATTTGAGGCTTTGACCGTTTCCGATATTGAGAACGCTAATGCGTACACTATAAGTCATTACATGGCACCTTGTATATCACATCATCATTAACAAATCGTGTATAAATTTTTTTTTTAAGTAATAAGTAAAAATTTGTTGTGACTCGTATTAAAACGTTTCGGTTGCGAGCGGAGCGGGGAAGAAAATTTTTAACAAGTGTATTTCTTTGCAAATTGACAATAATATTGATTTAATAGGGCGCCAATTCTTTTAGGGGCCGCAGCGTAGTTTACTCACGTCCGACACCTTTTCATTCTTCTTCCTCGTTCGGCGCCTCCTTGCTATCAGCGCCCGGGGCAAGTGCCCCACTTGCCCCCTCCCCTTAGCTTCAATCTCCCAAACAAATATTTGTGAGTCCGCGTCTATGAGCAATGCCCATGGAAACAGCGCAGCACTGGACACAGTTTGATGGAAGGCAAATGGTTTAATGCGCCATCTTTCACATTGGTGACATTTTCACTGACTCTCGTGCAATATATGAGCTTTTCAGTTACCCACACCCTGCAATTGTGGCTGTTTACATAACCATATAAATTCAATCATCATTCATCAGAAAAATACACCTTGTCAAGTCTGTTTTGTGATTAGAATGTCTCATGGAAACAAGCAGCAAAATCATACTTTTTTCCTTCCATACAAAGTTCCTTCAGTTCTTGTACGACATGAACACAGTAAGCGCCATATGTAAACCTACGAAATGGTTAAGTAATGTAAATTTTGGTCTATGGTGTTCTTTCGATAAATGACGTAATGATTTCCTAGGTGAACCCACTGACGTAAATAATGTATTTTCCCAGGGGAAATAATGTTCCATTACTCAGAGAATTGAAAGAGCCCTACCTGTGACCAATGATATTCTAGGGGGCTATCAGTGTTCTAGATGTTGCTGGGCACTCGAATAGAGGTATTGTAAATCTTTCAAAATTGTCGTTTGGCACAACGTCTTTCATTCAGCGACGTAAATACACTAGTTGTACCCCAGGGCAAGCACTCATCTTAGCGCAACCCTGACCAACCAAATCAAAACGTTTCCGCAAATATTTGCAAAATTTTCCACCCATTTGGCGCCCTCTTAATTCGGCGCCCAGGGCACAAGCTTCGTTTGCCCCAGCTGGTTAAATCACTGCTTTCACTTCAAGACTCGTCACTTACATTTCAATTTCTCAAAATTTTGGATGATGTCGCAATAATGTTTTTCTGCGTAGTGTAGGCGTGCTAGCACAAATTGTTCCCTCATCTAGTCAAAACTATTCTTTCTAAGAAGGAAGTAATGAAAAACAATTTCTTGCAGTGTGTACACATTTCAATAATAAAAATAAAAAATAACAACTCTGCACGTATGAACTCACACAAAGAAGATATCATTAACAATGAGGCTTCTTATTAGAAAATTTTGTCGCTAGGGGGAGAGGAATCAAAATGTAAGGGATTGCTCTTACCCTTACCTAAGTATTTGCTAAAAGACATACTGTTCACAAAAAATAAAAAGTAATCGCGATTTAATTTACGTTAACTTCGATCAGGAGGGTGGGGCAACTGTGGGAAGGGAAAGGGCAAAGCACTTTGGAAAGCATGTTTGATAGAAACACTGGCAACAATCGTGCCTATATCACCTTCGTCCCAACACTGATTTATACTGTCTTCAAGGGCGCCGATTTCTCTGTAAATTGTTTTTTTTTGGGGGGGGGAGCATTCAAATGCAGGAAGCATATAAGCTTATGAGGATTTTAAGACAAACTGCATTCAAATTATGTCAGATATTATAAATTTACAGATATAATGAGGGGACCCACATGAGCTTTGGGGGGAAGCGGGCCCCCTAGGCCCCCCAGGATCGGTGCCCTTGACTGTCTTGACTTGAATGAATTACGACACAAATCATTTTAAGTACTTTTGCTTCAGGTGTTAAAATTTAAATTTGCTAGCTTTTCATTTCTTTCCCTACAATATACAAACATCCGTCTCGTATCACCTGGTGTCACAGAGTTAGTAGAAGTTAAGTTATTCTCAGAAAGTCAGATGTTGAAGTTGACTTCATAAAATTCTATTTAATTATCAAACAATACATTGTAAACACGCACATCGATTCGTTTTGATATTTTAGCAGGTGTCACGTGTACAACTGCAGAAGTTCTCGTTGCATTAGAATGTGGAAACGTTTACGGTCAAACAAATTGTTGTTATTTTAGTTTTTACACCTAATGCAATTCTTAACCTTTTCACGGTTCTTACGTACGTGGCATATTTCACTTCCTCAGAAAAAGCAAGCCAAGGGAACACACTTTCTTTCACACAAAAACGTTTCATTCCCGAGTTATAACAGTGCAGAGTTTACGGGACAAGACTTAGTGAACACTCTGACCTATGGACTTAAGTTACGTAATTTTAAACTTTCCTAAGACATACGTGTACATGTACGGTGTATATATTATACTATATATACATCAAGATTTTAAATTCACGTCTGATGTAAGAGGTCATTGGGCTAAAATCTAAATCCAAATAACTATTATCATATTAACAACATTCTAATCCTAAATTCTATTATTGCAGTGATACTTCTCGAAAATTTCACGGCTTCTCTATAGACTTGTTTCGTTTGATAGATCTACATATTCATATTTCACATAAGGGCATCAACGCCTAAACAGATCTAGTCGAAATGTTATGGAATATGGTCTTTCTTTCTGATCTAGGCTTTTATAATGTTAATGTCAATACTTTTTTCTGGTCATTTCTGTTATCACAATGTACTCGAGATATTTAACGAATCTAAACATCACTCGTATTGTACTAAACTCACTATAGGATAGCACTTAAAAAAAAAGAACATCTGCCTTTTTCCTTATTCAAATACAATAATACTGTATAATTAACTGCACGAAAAATGACCTTAAACTACTCGATACTTAAATAAAACACAAAATAGCTGAGTTAATATTTATCTCATACAGTTGACCTTCCTTGACAATTAAAAGCTTGAAACATATATATATTAGAAAATACAAAAATATTGTATATCTATTATAACACTTTAAAGACTAAATAAAGCCTATAAATTTTTTGACTACAATTTGCTAAATAAACAAAGCAACCCAAAATGTGACAATTTTGTATTTTAAAAAACCTGTGTCCTCTACTTGACATTAAATTAACTTTTACGATAAACAGTTATTTTATTACAATATAAGTTAAAGATTTGCTCTCAAGCAGTGATGACGCTAGCTTTAATCTATTAAGTGGAAAGCAGAGGAACATAATCATTTTAGAAGAGCAGGTTAGATTTTGCATATTGAAAATAGTTTTATGTTAATTGAGCTACATTACAATAAAATATGTCTAATACACAACCGAGTTGAGCCGCACGATGACAATGTAGCACTTCAACCCACTTGACCCCACTTAACCTACTCTAGCGTTGTCACTGTTGCATACTCTCTGACACAGTTATTGAAAACGTTTCTGTATCCTTAAGTAATATTTTTTAAGTTACAACTATTTCGTGTCAAACATTCAACTATTAGGGTAGGTTGAAATTGGACAACACTCATAGAGGGTTCAGTAAATTCGATCCGAGTATACTTTGTAACGAGATGTTTATTTAGAGTTAAAAAAAAAAAAAAAGTAAATCAGCTTCACATTATAACAGCGCCAACAGCGGAATTTGTGCGAACTATCTTCCTACGTTTAATTTCTGTCTATAGGCAACAGCACTTTAGCTGTTGAATCCAAAGGTAGAAGTCTGAGCTATTCTGAGTTTCGAATTTTGTTCGAAATGGGTAAAACCAGTTAACCAGTTGCTATTTTGTATCTTGAAAGCATAGTTCTGAAAGTTAAAATCTTATTACGTGATATTATTATATTCTAAGAATTCAATTGAGGATCGGTGTATGTGTGAAATAAGTTATAGTTATTTGGTGCTACGTTTAAAAAAAAAAAGTGTGTTTCCATTTGATCCTGTTAATACATGTTTTGTGTGAAGTTCCATGCCTATAGTATGCAAATAACAAGGAGGAATATTGTATTCAAAATATTGGTGAGTTAATTACTGTATTTATTAATTATAAAGAAATAAGTTTGATATAAGTAACTAAGAATTGTTCAGATTTAAAAAATTCTTACAGATTATATGTAATTTTCTAGGAAGTTAAGGTTATCTGCTTATTTGCTGGAGAAATATTTGTCTATTGAAGTAGCCTCTTTGGATGGAATTCTTTATTAGCAGTCATTATATGTATTACTTTATTGAATTTGTTATAAAGTTAATGAATAGAACAAAGAATATTATTTTCCCGATTAACCATACTATTAAGTATATTTATGAATAGTAGCTGCATACGCTCTAATATTTTTGAACTCAGGATTACTATATATTTAATTAACATTGTTTATGCATTAAATAATTTAATTTCTGAACCTGCTATACTTTATAAGTGTGGATGTGCCCGAAGGGTACATTCAGTAGCGTACCCAGGAATTTATTTCGGGGGGGTTCAAACTAAATATGAAGCTATTTTATATTAAAATTGCTAAAATTGCCCCTAAAATTAGGCTAAATTTTTAAAAAGTCGAAATTTCGGGGGGGGGGGGGTCCGGACCCCCGTGTCCCCCCCCTTCCGTACGTCCCTGGGTACATTTGTTCTACCTAACGACGGCTCCATTCAATCACTTGTACGAGTAAAGGGTGGAGATCGCGTTACACAAATTCAACAGCTAAAGTTTCTTCCTTCTTATTTTTCATTAGTAGAAATATTATTATTATAAGTAGCAGGAAGGATAGAATTGGGAAAGCAGGTTCTGTTTTTCATCTACATGAAATATAGTATTGCTAGCACCAGTGTAATTAATTTTGTTACGATACACGTATCTAGTTCTTACGTGTTAGGATATTCCTTGTCTGGTAATATATTGGCTGTATATAGAAAGAATTTTGTGAGAGTTGAGTTTTATATATTGCGGGGTTCGAACCAGAAACATGTCAGATACGAGTAGTGAACGTACCCATCAGGGTCAGTTCATAGACCCCCATCATTCAATCCATCAGGGCCAGTTTAATTTAAATCATTTTCCCAATGGAGATGGTGGTTTGATAATACCTAATCCATTAAATCCTTTTTTGAGGGAGCAAGATTTTTCGTTTTTAGAAAACGAAAGATATAGGGACAGTTACTGTAGGGCAGTTGAGCCACAAACAGCTGGTAGTTTATCACCGTTGTTAGTTTCAGATACCAGCAGTGTTTACACTTCGACCTTGGCAGGTGCAACGACCCACGATTTGAGGAATGAGAGTGAGAGTGTTGCGGTAGGTCAGTTAAGGCAAACTGGTTTTAGCGCACCTGTGGTAGATAAGAGCTGTTTTGCTTTAAATGAAAAAGACTGTTGGAAAATTGATAAACAAATCAATACAGAGAATGAACGTAGTAAGTCATATTTACATAATTTTATGCCGTTCTCTGTGGATATGAATAAATTAGCAGTATCAGCTGCCAATGAGAATTTTTCGGAAAAAATAAAAAGAATCCCTTTTTGTGATGGAACTAAAGACGAAATTATTTTTCTTTTCTTATTAGAGATTTATATGATTATGAAACTCAACTTGTTCCCGAAAGAAGCTTTGTTTATTATAGCTTTAGGAAGGAGTAGTGGCCTTATCAATCATGAGTTATCTAATTTGATAAAGGGTTCAAATCAGTGGGTACATATTAGTTACCTATTGTATTCAAAATTTGTGACCCCGATAGGTAAACAACAAATAGAACGTAAATATATTTATTGTTTGCAAAAGCCGGAGGTTAATATAGTATCTCACGTCGAGAGTGTGGTGGATAGTTATGTGATCACACACGGGAGAGAAGATATACAAACATTAATTGACATTCTTTTAAATGGGATGAAGCCTCAAATACGTTATGAACTTTTTAAATATAATCGTCCAGTATCTCTAGAATTTGTGAAAGCAGAAGTGGAAAAATATGAGTTACATCAGCGGAACTTAATTGTTTACAATAGTTTAGTTAAACATCAACAAAAGGAAACAGTAGGAAGAAAAGTAGTTCAGTGCTATTTTTGTCAAGGAAATCATAGAGTTTCCCAGTGCCCACATAAACTTTCTCAATGTATAGCTAAGTTGAACATTGAAAGCGGTGAGCGGGTACGCAGTGTTACAAATAGTGAGAGGTCCCGGGTTAGTTCCCAAGCAAGTAAGGTGAATAACGGTCCAGTTAATAAACTTTCTTCAAACTTTAAGGAGGTTAAGAGTGAGAATCCATATAAAGGAACATTCAAGAACTTAATTGCAGCATTTGTCAATGCCTTTATTATGGGGAAACAATTAAAAGGAGGACTTGACAGTTGTAGCTCAGTTTCCTTGGTGAACAAACAATACTTTGAGAAGTGGAATAAAACTTTAAATAATCCTGTTCGTGTTTATGAGCAAAAATTTAGTGGAGTAGGTGTGGACAGACAAAAGATCGAGTTGAATTCCTGTGTTTTCTTATTTATTAGATTTCATAAGAAAACTTACAAATTGAAATTCTTTCTAGTGGAAGGTTTAGAACCTACATTTATCGTAGGAGTCCAGGAACTAAAATTTATAAGTGCTCAGATAGACTTTGACAATAACAAACTTTTATTGAAACACGAACGTGCCGTGGTACCCCTTACTTATAATTTGTCACCCCCCTCCCATAAAGATAATTCTTATTCTGCGCAAAGCGATTTATTTTGTAGCAATGGTGCTTCTGCTTATGCCAATTTGTTTATGAGGATGGACGGTTGTAGAGAAAGGGAAATGACTTCGTCGCCATGCGTCTGCAAGGTTTCCATATCGTCAGCGCCCTTGGATCCTCCCATTGTTGCCAACCCAGGAGAGACTTTTCCTTCATTGTATCCGGAGAGGTCAGGAAATTTTGAACAGCGGCCATCAGTATTGTCACCAATCACAGTAGACCCTAGTTTCTTGGAACAGGATCATACTTTACAAGGGTATGTTGATAATTTAATAAATAAATATCCTAATGTTTTAGTGATAAGATAGGATGTATTAAAGGATTTGAACATCAAATATTGTTAAAAGACGATACACCTATACGGAAAAAACCTTACCCTCTTTCGCGGGCAGAACAAAAGCAAATGGATGTAATTTTGGATGATTTACTTGCTCAAGGAATAATTCGTCCTAGTAATTCCCAGTGGGCTTTTCCTTGTTTTCTTGTCAACAATAAGTCAGGAAGTAAAAGGCTTGTAGTGAATTATCAATGTCCTAATTCTCGTTTGTGTTTAAATGCACAATATACTCCTCGTATGGAAGATGTGTTAGCTAGTCTATCACAGGGAGTTATTTACAGCCATTTTGATGTTCACGCAGCATATCATCATTTGAAACTTAGTGAAAATTCGACTCAATATACCGCCTTTTTAACTCATCGCGGTTTATTTGAATATAAGTATGTGCCTTTTGGTATATCTTCAGGATCATTTATTTTGTCAAAGGTTTTAACTGATTTGCTATATCCTTTGAAAGAACAAGGTGTGGATTGGTTTTTTGATGATATAGTGGCAGTAAGTAAAGATATAGAGAGTCATAAACAGCTAATTGAGTCAATTTTGCAGAAGTTTAATGAGGTTGGTATAACATTGTCGATTAATAAATCTGCATTATTTCAGAGAAAGATCTCATATTTGGGATTTGTTGTTGAAAACGGAAATCTATGTATGGATCCTTCTAGAATAGAAGTTATCAGGAAATTACCTGCACCGAAAAATCGGAAAAGTTTGATTAGCTTAGCTAGTTTTTTACAGTTTTATAGTAGGTTTATACCAAACTTTCATGATGTGATGGAACCGATAACTCGACTTCGTTCGGCGAAGTGTAAATTTGAGTGGGGAAAAGAACAGCAAAGAGCTTTAGATCAGATAAAGGAATTATTTGAAGCTTATGTAGTGTTGAAACTTCCAGATTTGAATAAACCCTTTATAATTACATCAGATGCCTGTTTAAAATCCTTAGGAGGCACGTTAGAACAATTAGATAATCAGGGAAATAGAGTTCCGGTAGCATTCTTTTCTAGACGCTTACGTAAATATGATTTAAATAAGCCGATCTTTTTGTTGGAACTTATGGCGGCGGTTGAATGCATGGAACGATATAAAACCTTTTTGCATAATAAATTCGAACTGAGGGTAGACCATGAGGGTTTAGCGTATGCTATACGTAACATACGAAGGGTCAAAAGGTATGGTAGTTTATTGTATCGATTATTAGCGTTTGATTTCACTGTAAAATCTGTTTCAAGTAACTTGAATATAAGTGCAGATTTTATGTCACGATTGTTTGACGAGGAAAATTTTGAATCTATGTATTTAGAGCCAACCATGGAACAAGAGATTAATAATTTATGCTTAGTAAATCTCTGGAATATGCCATTTGCTAACATATCTATAAAAGATCATCAAGCTAGAGATCCTGAATTAATGGAGATTATACATCGTTTAGAACGAAAGGAGAGATTAGAGGATTATAAGTTAATTAAAGGGATTCTGTGTAAAAAGACTAAAGCTATAAAAAACCCGTATAAGATTTGTCTTCCAAAATGTCTAGCCAATAGTATTATAGAGTTTCATCATAGTTGTATTTTACCCGGAAGCCATTTAGGGACAAGAAAAACTATTGGGCGTATAGCAGCCAAATATACTTGGAGTGGTATGGTAGAAGATATAAAACAATTTGTGTCATGCTGTGAGCTATGTCAGAAAAAAAACCTAATAATAGGAAACAAATGGGTCAATTAACATCAGATTTTGAAAAATTTGTAAATGGGAGATGGTATACGGACACAATTGGTCCAATGTGCAATACACGATCGGGACGCCACTGTTTGATTGTGGTAGATTCGTTTTCTAAGCGAGTTTTCTTAGAACCACTCCGTGTACTCTCTAGTCAAGCCATTATCAATCGTTTATATAAATTAATGTGTAGACATGGCTTTATATTTTCTTTGGCACATGACAATGCTAGTGTGTATAGCTCTGCACTATTTAAAGATTTTTTATATAGTAATGGTATTCGCGATATTCGAATTTCTCCGTACCATAGTGCCTCAAACGCAGCTGAAAGATACATTTCAGTTTTGAAAAATTCGTTGAGGATATACTTTAGTAAGAGACAGAATCAATGGGATACGGGTCTATACGAAATAGAGTACTCGATTAACAGCGCTGTTCATGAGGAGACCAAGTGTAGTCCCTTTGATTTAGTTTGTAACTATAACTGCGGAGACCCATTAGAGGTAAAATGGAATGTGCAGGAGCTAGATATCCAAAAGAAAGACCCCAATTTGTGGGTAAATGCGCTCCATAATATGGAGAAAGCATGGCATAGGAAAAAGAAAATTTTTAATAAGCGAAGAATACCTACTAATTATCAAGTGGGTGATAAACTTTTAATTAAAGCCCAAACCAAGTCATCTTTGGCTGATAACATTACGAAGAGTTTATCAGAGAGGTGGTTGGGGCCATTCGAACTCCAGAAATTCCTTGGTGAAAACTCCTTACAGGTTAAATCTGTTGTAAATGACAGAGATATTCGTAGAGTACATGTCTCAATGACAAAACCTTTCAGAGAAAGGAGAATCCCTATTGTTAATTAGAAATCTTCATTAAAAAAAAAAAAAAGGATATTAAGAATCATAAAGTGTTATTGAAGCTTTACGTTGGTGCTATAAGACAATAGACGAACATAATTTTAAGAAATTTTTTAAAGTGTTATATGTTAAAATAGTTTTCTCATTGCAGGCCTGTAATGTGTCCGTTTAATATGTCTAATGTATTGCTTCCTTAATTGTAAATTGGGCTTTTAGTCCAATAGTCTGGATTGTATCGTCATTTGTTAATGGAGAATTCCGTGGATCGGATTCCAGCCTGTTTGTCATGTCTCTTGGATGGAAATGGATTATTCCGATAAAACTGGTTATGGATAAATCAACATATTATTTTTCAACTGGAAACTATTCGTTCAGTATGTAATCAAGACAGAAATTGTAAGTTACAATGTAATTTCTTTTTCTATTATTGAATATGTAATATATATATATATATATATATATCTTTCGCTTTATATTTAATATTGCTTAGGAAAAATCAGGAAATTGCATTTAGGCGCTATTTCATAATTTTCTGGAAGTGTTTGTAAATTTATGAAAGATGCGAATCATAGACGAATTACTATAGTTGCTAACTGTAGAGAGAGTGTAGAGTATGGTAGTGGTTTGATTGTATTTTGGGGGTTATTTTTTTATTTTTTGTTTATTTTTCTTTAGTTGGTGTAGTTGGGAAGTATGTTTCTGCTAGTTAGTAGGTATAGTGATAATAGTTCGGTGATTAATCGTGACTTTGAGACAAACGAGATTCTGCATATTTCATAAAAAAAAAAAAATTTTTTTTGAGGGAGAGGTGAATGTGTAACGAGATGTTTATTTAGAGTTAAAAAAAAAAGTAAATCAGCTTCACATTATAACAGCGCCAACAGCGGAATTTGTGCGAACTATCTTCCTACGTTTAATTTCTGTCTATAGGCAACAGCACTTTAGCTGTTGAATCCAAAGGTAGAAGTCTGAGCTATTCTGAGTTTCGAATTTTGTTCGAAATGGGTAAAACCAGTTAACCAGTTGCTATTTTGTATCTTGAAAGCATAGTTCTGAAAGTTAAAATCTTATTACGTGATATTATTATATTCTAAGAATTCAATTGAGGATCGGTGTATGTGTGAAATAAGTTATAGTTATTTGGTGCTACGTTTAAAAAAAAAAAAAAGTGTGTTTCCATTTGATCCTGTTAATACATGTTTTGTGTGAAGTTCCATGCCTATAGTATGCAAATAACAAGGAGGAATATTGTATTCAAAATATTGGTGAGTTAATTACTGTATTTATTAATTATAAAGAAATAAGTTTGATATAAGTAACTAAGAATTGTTCAGATTTAAAAAATTCTTACAGATTATATGTAATTTTCTAGGAAGTTAAGGTTATCTGCTTATTTGCTGGAGAAATATTTGTCTATTGAAGTAGTCTCTTTGGATGGAATTCTTTATTAGCAGTCATTATATGTATTACTTTATTGAATTTGTTATAAAGTTAATGAATAGAACAAAGAATATTATTTTCCCGATTAACCATACTATTAAGTATATTTATGAATAGTAGCTGCATACGCTCTAATATTTTTGAACTCAGGATTACTATATATTTAATTAACATTGTTTATGCATTAAATAATTTAATTTCTGAACCTGCTATACGTTATAAGTGTGGATGTGCCCGAAGGGTACATTTGTTCTACCTAACGACGGCTCCATTCAATCACTTGTACGAGTAAAGGGTGGAGATCGCGTTACAACTTATAAAAATTAATGTATATTGGAGAGCTTCATGCTGAATATATGAACATGCACGTCTTCCGCATGAGATACCAGGGATCGACTCCCGGTAGGAGCACGTGTCATTCTCTGTTAAGCACTAGGGCTTCGTTTTCTGCTGGAAATGGATGATCCAACGAATTAACAATTTGCTTTAGAAATTATTTAAATCGAATGTATATGAATGTATGTATCGAATGTGAAATCGAATGTATATGAATGTATGTATCGAATGTGAATTCGAATATATATGCATTTCAATGCTATATGAAAATATTATTGTGTCCCTATTTTAAGAGTTGATAAATATACAAAAATGTAGGAGATATGAGGTTAGTTAGCTTTACCTATTACTTACTTTTGTATAAATATTTACGTTGATGGGTATGTAATCGAATATTTTTTACAGAATAGATTGAGAAATTTAAATGGAAGAAATAGGTTCAACAATCAACGCAACATGAAGTGTTCTCTATTTCTTTAAAGCTAGAATTCTCTGTACTGAGTAACGTGTGTAAAATTAAGTTTAATAATTATGTATATAAAGAATATACGTACATAATTTTGATTACAAAATGAAAATTCTTTCTTAGTTTTCTGTAATATTTCCACTTCAGATCAGAATTTTAAGAAGGCCGTAAAAGTAAAAAATAAACTGGAGCCCTCAAGGATGGACGATAGTTTACTTTAGAGTGTGGCGCAAGCAACATGTTTTTTTGGGGCTGGGCACTGAGCCCCAGAACTGAAAGACTGGGAGGCAAAATAATACGCCTAAAATGCAATAATAAATAGAATAGTACCACTTAGTGTGCAAATAATACTTAGTGTGCCCCAGGAACACTGTTTTTGAAAGAAACACTGGGTGGAAAGCAGGTTTCCCAGCCTTACGATGTGACTTCAGTCTTGAAGAACCCTGAGATTTGACCCATCACTCGAATAAACTGTTTGAATTACCAAGCAAAGCGGTTTATCAGTCAATCACAGCTGGTATATGAAACTCCAGCATTCTAATATATATATATATATATATATATATATATATATATATATATATATATATATATATATATATATATATATGGGCTGTATATTAAGGTATAGCATAGCAAAATACAATTGGTTCGGAAATTTGAACCGAATCCGCGTCATTGAAATTTGTGATAATTTCATCCAATTTTAAATCATCAGCATCAATTAGAATACAGACATCACTCTTAAATTCTGGCAAGCTTTCCACAAGTGTCTCGAACAATAGAGGACTCAAGAAAAATATTCCTCTTTGAATTGTTTTAATTTCAGTTATCAATTTAAATGTTCTTCCTGCTACTACTACTACCACTATTGACAATAATAATAATAATAATAATAATAATAATAATAATAATAATAATAATAATAATAATAATAATAATAATTTGTAACGAAAAATATTAACAGTCAGAAACGTTGAGATAGTTTAAACTCGAAACGAATAATTTATATATTTTGGCATTGGCGGATCAGTGACACCAGAGATCTTGCTTGAAATTAGTAATGAAAGTGTCGATTCTTGCCTACTTGTACTCTCAGTATTTTTTTCTTTCGAAAGTGTGATATTAGATTGTAATTAAAAGCTGTGTGGTTGACTGCATGTTACTACAAATTGCTTACTATTTCATTTTTTTAATTGTTTATTAAAACTCACGTAGCCTTCATAATGAAATGCTCAATAGGAGTACATTTAGTATTAGTTTTACTCTAATAAGCGGCCGTTTTACTCTAATCTAGTATACTTTAGTTTCCATTAAAAAACGTTGATTTTACGAAAACTACCCTTGACGGCTGAAGGCTACTTTCAAAAACGCCCATTTGTTCAAAATGATAACAGCTATCAATTGAAATATATCAATTCGCTAAACATTTCTCCCAATATGTTCTAATTTTTAGTAACGTAATTTTGTTTTCTTCAGATCTGCAAGAGCAGAATATCAATTAAACGAAACTAAGAAACTACGATCCGAAACAACAATATGCAAGAGAAATATTAACGAATTTGGTTGCAGTGTAAAATCCAAGGCTCGAGAATTGTTTACACCAGTGCTAGTCCTACACGTTTTCTAATTACCTACCCTAAGCGTAGCACAATATTTCGGTGGCGCCTCAAAAAGAAGCGAAGAAAATAAATTGTTTTTAACTATTTTTCTGAGAAGATGAAGTATGCCACATAAGTAAGGACACACTTGAGAAAAGTAAGAATGGTGTTATGTGCAAAAACAGAAAATGTTTCTCTTTGTTTGCCCGGAAGAATTTCTAGAATCCAATGTCATGAGAACTTCTTCTATAGTTTTAGATATGACACGTGCTCAAATATCGGAACAAATTGACATGTGTATTTACATTTTACAGATTGACAATTTAACGTTTTATAACGTCAGCTTACATCCAAGATTTCGGATAATTTCTTGACTGCTCCCAACATTGTGAACGCCAACCTTGTGAATTGCATCAGACAATGCTTGACGGATGTCTGTACTTTATAGCAAGAAACAGGACGAAACTCATGGAATACACTTTTGTTCGGAAAATTAGTAAAACAGACACTTACGTGTCTGGGAATATTGTTTTACTTTTTTCAGTAGATGCTGGAATTGCCCTCTGTTGTTTCCATACAGTATATCATACCTGCCTTGTCGCGACAAAACGCTGTAGCTTGAGTTACATTGTTTTGTCGATATAAGCGTTTTTCATTTTCCCCCACCAATACTTATGTTCACCAGGCCCAGCATTGAGCTTGAGTCAAATACTTTTGAAAATATACCAAAGAGAATTTCGATGTAAGTAGGAAATAAGCCGGTCTGTAGCGACTTTACGGTTCTTTTTTCAAAACTGCTCCGCCAAAGTTACAGCGTTTTGTCGCGACAGAGCAGATACGATACCATAGATTACGAAACAGTGTCCTCAAATCTACGGTCTTCATGATGTCAAAAATATGCTAGAGTGACGTAGGCAAATGAAATACCACGGTTATTAATAATTATTATTAATTGTTAGTACAGGGTGCGGCACGTAAAACCGGCCCGTCGTAATATTCTGGTATATTGTGTTTTTGGCAACACTTAAATAATCTACCTTCCTACCAAGAGATGGCGTGTCCTCGAGGGAATCCTGGAGGAGTTTTTACACACTTGACCAAGACGAGCGTCAGTTCTGTTACTTTCAGCAGGACGGCGCAACATGCCACACATCAGCTGCATCATTGTCCCTTGTGCATGAGATGTTTACACCAGAGAGGACAATCAGCAAAGGCTTGTGGCCTCCTCGGTCACCAGACTTGTCCACGTGTGACTTTTACTTATGGGGACTGTTAAAGGGAAGAGTATACGAAACAAATCCACACACAATTGAAGAACTCAAGACCAGGATCCAGGATGTCACCAATAGCATTACAACACAAGAACTGACAAGGGTATATATGAATCTCCTCAATCGTGCTCACATGTGTGTTGAAGTGGGCGGAGGACACTTTCAGCACCTGCTGTGAAGGTGAGTAGTCATATTCAATACATTACATTTCATTTTATGTGTTCACTTTACGGGCCGGTTTTACGTGCCGCACCCTGTATTTTTTTTATATCAAGAAAAATTAATTTTTAACGAATCCGTTGTTGCGAAATCCTTTAAATGGAAAATATTTTCGCTTCTTTGAAAGGTAAATGAAAATGCTTCTTTTCAGGCCAATTCTATTATCACAGTTATCATGATTTTTATTATCTAATTTAAACATCTCTATTATACTTAATTCACTTAAAACGGAGAAACTCATAATCAACACAATGTATACCTATATATTTTCTGAGAAGAGGACACATCTCAGAACTATAACTGAACAAAACATAGTTAAATTAATATTCATTAGAATAAATTAACTTTCTTTGATAACTAAAATGAACTTGAAACATATATTTAAAAAAAAATGTAATCAATAGTACACCATTTATAACAGTTAAAAAAAATGAAATTTGTAAATTATAGTGACTATCATTTATCATATAAATAGTGCAGACACCACAAAACTAGACAGTTTGGTATTAATAATTTCGTTACCATCTACTGAACATTAAGCTAACTTTTACGATAAATAGTTATTTTTGTACCATCTATTGAACATTAAAGTAAGTTTTACGATAAATAGTTATTTTCATGACAATATAAGTTTATATGTTACTGTAAACTCTTTCTGGTCAAGCACAGACGATACAAAGTATATTTTTTTTTCTAGAGGAACCCAAGGAATGAAAGTCATTTTTGAGGGGCATGCAATTTAATATTTCACAAAAATAGTACTTTTATATTATTTGACCTACAATAAAACATGCTTAGGGAGCAGCTGAGGAGTGGAAAGGCTTGCTTCTCTATTTTTTCGAAAACTTATAGACCCTAACAGTACGTTGTATATTTGTATATGTTTTACTTGTAAATCCTTATTTCATTAGGGCGTAAGATATTTTAAAATATGTACTAGGCTGATTATGTAATTCGAAGAAGAAAAAGAAAAAGAAGTATGTTAATTATAATTTTGGTATAAAAAGATATTCATATGTTTTATATGTTTTAAATAATAGCATTTTGTAATGTCGTTGTCAGGACAACAAAATAAATCAATAAATGTTTTTTTACTCGACGGAGTTGGTTTTTTAATGGCTCAATAATTGAAGAAGAACCGTTCTAAATTGGTGTCAAAACACAGGCAATAGGTTGTATCGTTTTAGAAGTAAAGTAAAAACGAGCAATATTGAGCAGGATATTAATTGTACCATCTTAAGAAGTGGCAAGATAATATCTCGAAATATCACGAGTGCTACCTACGGATAGCCAAAATACTGATATGAATGTTCCAGAAAACATGATGGATATTTTAAAGGGAATATCGGAACAAATTAAGGAACAAGCTCGACGAAGTGACGAACGGTTTAAGGAACAAGCTCGACGAAGTGAAGAACAGTTTGAGAAATTAGACCAAAAGATGAATCAACAGATTAAGGATCAAGCTCAACATTTTGACGAGAAGTTAGAGCAATTGCAACAATATAACGATGGCAAATGGGACCAAATACAACGACAGTTAAGTCAAATGAATCAGCAAATTACAGTTAGATCCGAGCGTTAGGCTGAAGAAATGGCCAAGATAGTGCAGAGATTCAACGAAGTTCAAGACTCTGTAGACATTGTAGAAACAACGGAGAAAGCAAATTTTGAATTTACATTAGTGGAATTTACGGAGTTTTCACAAAAGCATACTGCCGTATTGGTTGGAACAGATTATCCTAACTTTTCTTTTCAGTCGAATATTTTTGATTGTCTTATGGATGCTGCGTGTAATGATGATTTTTGTATGTATCAATGTGCGAAAAGTTACGACCGTTTTCGTCTAGTGAATGCATTTGATTACTTGAACTCACAGTATCATGTTGAGTACATATCATGTGATGATACTAATCCTGAAGATGAAGTAATGGTAATAGAATCATTTAATGGAATGTACACGACTTTGGTTCATGTAGCAATAAGAAAGTTCATTCCAGTATTCATGAAATTCAGAAAGAAAACGTGTGTTCCCACCAATGTTTGTAGTGATTGGCCGATTGAGTTGAATCTGTCAAACTGTACATTCAACGAAAAGACCAAAATGATGTTAGTAGACAATCCGATGATGCTTTCACAGAACGTGATGCAGTGCGTTGGTTTCCTTCATCCAAGTGTGATATTGCAACATTTTGAAAGTCCATCGATTGTGCAATGCAGTAATAACCTGAGCCAAACAAACCTTAATCGAAACCAAATTCGATACATTCATGTGAGATTAAAGTGTGATCCCAATGTACAAGATGATGTTAAATTAACGAGCAACGGTAATGTAACCGAACCTAATTACAATACGAATAGAAACTGTGGTAGGACAGATTACCGTGAATATTGTAGAAAAAATAGGTACAGACACGACATATCGCCACCAGTAAAAACGAATGAGAACTGAACCTAATTTTACCAGTAAGATAACCGAACCGAACCTTAGTAGTAACAGTAATGGTGATTGTGAAAATCAACCTAAACGGTTCAGAATTCTTTTTCTCTTGTTGAATAAATAAATAAAAAGAAAAGTCCGTCGAGCGTCATAATATACAACAGTACGTTGTATATTTGTATATTTTTACTTGTAAATTCTTATTCTATTAGGGCGTAAGATATTTTAAAATATGTACTAGGCTGATTATGTAATTCGAAGAAGAAAAAGAAAAAGAAATATGTTAATTATAATATCGATATAAAAAGATATTCATATGTTTTATATGTTTTAAATAATAAGATTTTGGAATGTCGTTGTCAGGACAACAAAATAAATAAATAAATTGATTTTTATTGGACGGAGTTGGCTTTTTATTGGCTCAATAATTTAAAAGAACCGTTGTAAACTATGCTTGAAGATTACCTTCTTCAACAACGCCATTTCGTTCAGAATGACAGGTATCCATACAAATCCTGCTTATTCTCTAAACATGCTCCCCTGTTATATGTTAATAGTAACGTTGATTCTTTTATTCAGAGCTGCAAATAGTATTAATGAAACGAAACAGAGCACTTTCGAGCCGAACCCACAATAAGAAACCGAAATACCAACGAAGATATTTGCATTGGAAATTCCAAGGCTCGAGAATGATTGGCATCATTGATTGTCCTACCATTTTTCTGATCACGATACCTTAAGTGTAGCGCGATTTTTCATTGGCGCTCCAAGTCGAAGCAGAGAGAGTAGTTTCTTTGGAACATTTTTCTGAGAAAGTGAATGCGCAACATAAGTAAGAACATATCTGAGAAAAGTATGAGTGGCGTTATGTGTAAAAACAAAACAAAGCAACAAAGAATGACGAAAACTTCCTTTGCCTGGAAATGTTGCGAAAATCCAGTATCAAAACCTCTTCTCTAGTTTTAGTTGTGGTACTTGCTGAAATATGGGAACAAATTAACATTTGTGTTTAAATTTTGCCGGTTAACAGTTAAAAAGCACTTTATGAAATTAGCTTAGAAACCGAGTATTCTGAATTTTTTTGACTCCTATCAACATGGAGTACAGCAACCAACACCAGATAAGGTATGACGAATGCCTGTTAGCTAGAATCAGAACGAAACTCCTCGAATTCTCTTTTGTCCATAAAGCAATTAAAATCATTCAATAGCCATTCTGTAAATGCTGATTGTATTAAGGTAATAAAATCAAAGAAACAACCTGTGTTTCAGACAATGAATTAATATCAGAAAGCCACTACTCGGTATTACTTATTGCTCATCTAGAGCAATAAAGGCTAAATAAAAAAAAATCGTTTATTTCTGTGGCTTCTAGCTTGAATAAAGGGTTAATGAAGGCGAAAACTATTCTTAGCACTCTGAATGGAGTTCAAAACATGGTTTTTGATATCCCTAATCGTTTTTGCTCTGTTTAAACTAATATTGAAACCGGAAATAAGAGTAAATCCGAACTACCTGGAGTTTAGGTAGAGTGTTGTGTATAGCCATGGTATGATGTGTTGAAACGCTGAATGCTTTGTAAGAAACCACCTGAAGCTATCTTTTCTATCTCTGTTTTGTCGCGATTAAAGGTGAATGGTTTTTTAAAACGGTTGCAAAACACTGCCCTTTGATAACATTCACCGTTTATGCTCTACGAAAATCAGTATTGGAACCGGAAGCAGTAGTAAATATGAACCACTTCCGTTTTCTAGAATGTTGTTGGATAGTCATGATATGTTGCGTTGAAACGCCGAGTATCTTCTAAAAAAGAAACAAAGGAAAGAATAAGAAAAGAAAAACGAGAAGTTTACAGCTATCTGTTACCGTTTTTGTTCTAGATTAATAGTAGACCATGAAACCGGAAATCGCTAATTTTAACAACTTCCGCTATGAATAGAATGTTAATGAAGAAGATAAAACATATTCCTTTGATGATAAATTGATTACAAAAAAAAAAAAAAAAAAACGCAACTTGATAGGATTTACCATTTTGCTCTACGGAAATCAGCATTCAATGGGGAATACTAGTAAATTTGCAGCATTTCCGGCTACGGTAGTGTAGTTGATAGTCATAATATGTTGCCTTGAAACGCTGCATCGTTTGCAAAAACCCACTTTTGCTTTATGTTACTTAACTACAGCTTTAACGGAGCTGATAGGACTTACTTTTGGGACAGTGGATTGATTGCAAGAAAACGCATCTGTGTAATATTTATCATTTCTACTCGAAGGAAATCAGTATTGGAAAAGGAAGTAATAGTGAATTTGAACCACTTCCCTTTTCAGTATAGCATTGCGAATATTCAGTGTATGTAGAATCGTTTGCACAAACAAACTTCTCGTTATTTGTTACTATCTTCGTTCTATGATGGTAAACATTAAAACAAATTTGCACCACTTCCGGTGTTGGTAAAGTATTATGGATAGCAATGGTATGTTATCTTGAGAAGCTGGGTGCTTAAGACTGCTTCTCTTTATCAGTTAACATTTTGGTTCTCTGTCCAAAAAGTTCAAAAGGGAAGTGTTTCATTTAAACCACATCCGAGTTTGATTGAAAGTTAATAGGGGAGATGAAAACTATTGTTTGCAACTAAAATTGGTTGCAGCAAACTGCATCTGGATATCTCTTACCGCTTTTGATCACATACTTATTGACAGCCGGGCGAGCGAACGGACAGATCGACGGATAAAGTTGTTTTATAAGACTTCCGACACATACGCATAGCATAGTTTGGAAGCTTAATAAACCAAACCATGTGGGTATATTGATTTTAGATTTGTTAAAGTATTTAACGTATGACTCCCATTATAATGTGATGAAATCAAAACAGAAAGACAAAGTGGAAATAAGCAATACAGGAACGGACACTTATATTTATCATATTTACACAAAAGATGTGTACAAAAATATGAAAGATTACTTACTATTATTACTATTATTATGAAAGATTACTTATTATTATCAATTACTTCGATATGAATGATTATTCTTAAAATAATAGATACGAACTACTTCCATTATAATGTACGAATAACTAAGAAAATTTCTTGATGCAATGAAAGATGAAGTAAAAGGTGGTATTATTGGAGAATTTGTTAAATTAAGATAAAAATGTACTCAACTAAATTACTGCAGAGATTTTAAAAGAAAATTCGAGAAAGAAAAAGGTTGAACGCGAAAAGCATTAAAGAAAAAAGTAATGCCCTGTATATAAGGAAATCACATATAATTAATATAAAGACAGTTTGTTTAGTCAAAATAAATATTACAAAAAGATAAGTTTAGTAGAAGTTATAATCACAGGTTATATGGTACAGAAGTCAATAAAGTCGACCTAAGTTGTGTAGATGATAAAACATACATATTTGAAGATGGGATAAACACCTTGCCTTGGTCTGTTTATAAGATTTAAGAAAAGTAAATGTAATATGTCTGAAGTTATAGTTTTAATAGTTTTATATAGAAAAATATAACTTTTTTAATGAATAAATGTTACGAAGTTGTATTTATAATTCAATACGCTCATTAGTAAATTAATAGATAATTTGATGCAATATTTCTTGGTAAAATATGATTGTAAATTCACTTAAATGATGGTCTTGAACTCTGTAAGATCCAGTATTCCTGACTCTTGTTTTAATACTCATTGCTTTTATTAAAATTTTATATGTTCAATCTATTGTCATCACAGATAATTTAGTGCACTATTTTTATTTTCTTAAAATTTGCTGATGTAGTACTTATATATAAAATCACTTAAATACGTGTTTTACGGAGTTTGTCCGTGTACCAATATACACTATGCGATCAAAAGTATCTGGACACCTGGCTGAAAATGACCCTCCACCGGTACTGCTGGAATTCAATATGGTGTTGGCCCACCATCAGCCATGACGACAGCTTCCACTCTCGCAGGTATACTTTCAATCAGGTGCTGGAAGATTTTTTGGGGAATAGCAGCCCAGTCTTCACAGAGTGCTGAACTGAGGAGAGGTATCGATGTATGTCAGTGAGGCCTGGCATGAAGTCGGCGTTCCAAAATATCCCAAATATGTTCTATAGGATTCAAGTGAGAACTCTGTGCAGGCCAGTCCATTACGTGGGATGTTATGGTCGTGTAACAACTCCACCACAGGCCATGCAGTATGAACAGGTGCTCGATCGTTTGCAAAGACGCAATCGCCATCCCAACACTGGGAAGCAAGAAGTGCTTAAAACATCAACGTAGGTCTGCGCTGCGAGAGTACCACGCAAAACAACTAGGGTGCAAGCCCCCTCCAAGAAAAACACGACCACACCATAACACCACCACCGACGAATTTTACTGTTTTCACTATACACGCTGACAGATGACGTTCAAAGGTCATTTGCCATACCCACACCCTGCCATCGGATCTCTACATTGTGTACCGTGATTCGTCACTCCACACAACGTTTTCCCACTGTTCAATTGTCCAATGTTTACGTTTCTTACATCAAGCGAGGCGTCGTTTGGCATTTGCCTGCGTAATGTGTGGCTTATGAGCTGCCGCTCGACCATGAAATCCAAGTTTTCTCACCTCACGCCTAACTGTCATAGTACTTGGAGTGGATACTGACGCAGTTTTTAATTCCTATGTGATGGTCTGGATAGATGTATGCCTATTACACTTTACGACCCTCTTCAACTGTGGACGGTCTTTGTCAGTCAACAGACTAGGTCGGCCTGTACGCTTTTGTGCTTTACGTGTCCCTTCACGTTTTCACTTCACTATCACATCAGAAAGTGGACCTAGGGATGTTTACGAGTGCGGAAATCTCGCATACAGACTTCTGACTCAAGTGATACCCAATCACCTGACCACGTTCGAAGTCCATGAGTTCCGCGGTGCGCCCCATTCTGCTTTTTCCGCGGAGCTGATGACTACTGAGGTTGCTGACAATGAGTACCTGGCAGTAGGTGGCAGCACAATACACCTAATATGAAAAACGTATGTTTTGGGGTGTCCGGATACTTTTGATCACATAGTGTATATTAGCTACTCTCAAATGCAACAATACAGTACAAGCAAGATACTGTTCAACACTCAATTATGGCGATGGTGTTTTTACTTCACATTTTTAAAAAAACATAGTTGAATTAATATTTATTACATTAAAGTAAAACTCTTGGAAACTTAGAGTAAAAAGGGAATAGTATGTCATTTATACTAATGGAAATACCTCTCGTATATTTCCTTGGCTATCATTAGTTATATAAATAAATAAAATCGTCCCACAATATTGGGTTAATTCTAATAAATAAATTTATTGCAATCTTCTGAGCACTAAGATAAATATTACGAGCAATAGATATTGTATGATAATAAATTTACATTTTCTCGTAAATTCTTTCTTCTCAAACAGTGACGAAGCCAGCTTTATTTGTGGCTACACAAGCGGACGAGCAGAGCCACTTTTAAGCTGAAGCTATTATTTATATACCGAAAAAAGGAGTTTAGTATTACCAATTCATCATCCACCAACATGGACACGAATTCCTGCACAAATAGATGGGCACCACTATATCTATAATCCCCCAAAACTCCGTAACTCTTTTTTAAACATAATAATTGTGTTTCGTTTGCACTAGAAACGCAATCACGGGAATTCCCACTGTCTGGACCTTCAATTCTTCGGTATCAATCTCCCAAACGAATATATATATGTGTGTGTGTGCGTCTATGAGCATGGCCATGAAAACAGCACAGCTCTAGACACAATTTCATGGAAGTCAAATTGATTAATGCGCTACCTTTAACATTGGTGACATACATCTACTTTCACTGATTCGTGCAATATGAGCCTTTTCAGTTGCCCATACTCTGAAATTCTGGATGTTCACATAATGGTAGAAATTCAACCACAGTTCATGAAAAAATACACATTGTGAAGTCTATTTTGTGTATCAAAAGTCTCATGATACCCTTAGGAAATTCATGCTTTTCATATAGAGATATGTCCGTTCTTGTACGACATAGACACAGTAAGTGTGAATTTTAGCGTACGAATTGGCTTCAGTAATGTAAATTATAAAGATTTATGGTGTTCTGTCTGTAGAAGACGGAATGGTTTTCTAGGTGAAACCATTGACGTAACTATAAAGAAAAAACAATAAAGTTCTGGAGGTTTTTCTGCCCACCACCTTCAAACATCAATATGTCACCTACGACGTACCTAGAAGATCAAAAATAGTCCCCATCAGCATCGAGGACATTCTACTGACATTCTGGAAGGCCATGGACTCCATTGCTGTACAACTTGGTGGGCCTTGGAGCGAAGAAGGTATCGCGTTTACTAGGGATTTGAACTGGTCTCCTCTAAGGTGATTGTCCAAGAAATGGAACAGGTAATAATGGGGCGGTGCAATGTCAGGGGAATTTGTCGGAGGCAAAAGTGTTTCCAAACCAAGGAGGACAATGGTTTCCCGGGTCATCCTAGCCACGTCGAGCTTAGTGTTGTCGTGTAGCAGTAGACTTCTTTGCTGTTCAGAAGTGCTGGCTCAAGAGTTTTAATTTTTTTGAACACGGGTCAACTGCTGACAATACACAGTTGTATTTAGGCTCTGACCAGCTGTTAACAGTTCCCGATGATAATACCGCGAGCAGTCCACCAAACACACAGGAGGATCTTCTTTTGTTGCAGTGCTGGTTTTAGCTCTTTTGGGACCTGTTCATGTGATGCTAACCAATGATGATGGCTGCTTGGAGCTTGGCACAGGGCCTACTTCTCATCACATGCCATCGCCCTGTCCAGGAATGGCTCCTTCCTCAAACGAGTCAACAAAGAAACACAGGTGTCTCCTCGCAGTATATTCTGGCCCGAAGTCAAATCATGTGGGACCCATCGACCAAACTTGTAGAGCTTATTAATTTGAAAGAGGTGCTGCCGACTGGTCTCTTCATTCACACTGAACTGTAGTCCCAGTTCGTCACATGTCTGGATACTGTTCGCTTCAATTCTTGCCTGAAGATTTTCAATTTGTACGTATGTTGGTCTACCGGGATGTGGTGCGTCTTCGAGTGTTTCGTCACCGTCCTTAAACTTGTTTAATCACCGCCGTACTCTCCACGTAGTCACGACATCGTCACCAAAGGCGTGCCATATCTTCTGCTCCGCTGCAGCGGTGTTTGACCCATTTTTGAACTTGTACACCTTACACGCCCTTATGACGCTCTGTGGAGGTCCCATGTTCAGTCTGTCCTTACGAAAGTTCACGGTGTAACTGAACTGCCACAACCAGGTAGTATGTTGGATATACCCACACCAACAACTGACCTTCCCCTTATCTCCCTCCGTGTTCAACTCACTATGTGAGGGCCAATTGAATGTAGACCTGCAAAAGAGCAACAGAACTTTGTTACTTTTAAAGTATATTTTCTAGCGGGAAGCATAGTTCATTACTTTCCAGAATTTAAAGAACCTTACCTATGCTCTATTATATTCTAGAATATTAATAGTGTTCTAGGTGTTACCTGGATTTTCCTGGTCTCCTCTAGTCACTTCAATGGCTGAACGTAACTAGTGGTATTGTAAATCTGAAAATATCGTTTGTAAGAACAGCTTTCACTTCAGAGCCTGGCACTCAGAGTTAAAGTATCCTAAATGTGTTGAAGATATCACACTAGTGTTTTTCTATGTCGTAACGGTGTGCTAGTACAAATTGTTGCCTTACCTTATCAAAACTATTCGTTTTCAAAAATTCTTATATGATAAAAACGTCGTTGCAACGTGTAGCACATTTTAATAACAAAAATAAACAATAAAAACACTACACGTAAACAATTATCACAGTTAACACAGCCCCAACAATCCCTTTCAAAAATTTTTATCGAAGGAGGAGAGAGGAGTCAAACTGTGAGGGTCGACATTATTTGCTAAAAGATGTATTTTTTACAAAAGTAACAAATAATTCCAATTTAATTAACCTTAGCTTCGATCAGGGAGAAGGGCAAGTGTAAAGAGGGGAAGGGCGAAGCATTTTCGGAAGTATTCCTGAGAGAAATACTGGCAATAACCATGTCTCTATCACTTTTCTCCAAGACTGATTTATACTGTCCTATTTTGAATCAGCTCAGATTCAGCTTTGATTTCGAGCAATGATGCGACCAACACACAATGAAAATAATTTTATAAAGTATTCTTGTTTAAGATGTTAAAATTTAAACATGCTACATTTTAGTTTTCTTGGTATAATAATCAGACATCTGTCACATATCATCTGGCGCAGGTTGGTGCTTACAGTGTTACTAGTAGTCAAGAAATTTTCAGAAAACCAGGTTTTAACGTTGACATTGTAAAATGCTACTTAACTGTGTATTCAGTGTAAAGACATCGATTTATTTCGATAGTTTAGCACGTATCACATCTAATACTACGGGAAAAGGATTCATGGCATTGGAATTTGAAAACATTTTCAATCAAAGAGTTTTCATAATTTTTTATTTCTTCACGTATCGGCATTCTTTCCCTTCTCACGTTTGTCCTTACTTATGTAGCGTATTTCACTTCCTCAGAAAAAATATGTCAAAGAAATACACTTTCTTCGTGTGCAATGGAAATTCGTACCAAAAACACGTTTTATTCCCGAGTTATAACAGTTCAAAGCTTACGAAACATGATTTTGTATTCTCTCTGACCAAACGGACGCAAGTTACGTTATTTTAAACTTTCCTTATATACAGTACATTTCACGAACGATGAAATGTACTGTAAGGTCAAAACCAAATAACTTCCAATATTTTTACGACCTTCTATTCCTAACTATCATTGGAGTAATACTTTTAAAAACTTTCACGGCTTCGCAGTAGGCTCGCCCCAATTGAATGTCTTAGATATACCAAATTTTAAATTAGGGCATTAATATCTAAACATATCTCCATGTATTATGATATGGACTTTCTTGCTATTCTAGATTTTTATAATTTCAATACCAACCATTTCAGAGTAATTTCTGGTATCACAATGATTTCGCGCTTTTTACCTAACTTAAACATCCCTGCTATTCCACTAAACTGACTGAGAAAGAGAACTTCCAAGAATAGAGACCGCATCTTTCTATCCTATTAATTTGACATTCTTTACCATTCTTGGCCACATCAATTATGGATAGATTTCACACTGTAGTTGCTGTAATCGATTAAACATATGTAAAATAACCTTTATTATAATCACTTAAATTTCATTGATATCTAAAATGAACTTGAAACAAATATTTTAAGAAATGAAAGCAATAGTACACCAATTGTAACAGTTTAAATAGCAAATAATGTTTGTAAATTTTATTGCTTCAATTTGTTACACGATTGCCGCATTCGCCTGAAAAGTTGACAATTTTGTATTAACAAATTTATTACCTTCTACTGAACACTAAACTAACTTTCACGATAATCAATTATTTTGTAACACAACTTTAGTGAATTCTTTTTGGTTATACACAGACACTAGTTTTAACTTCTTGGAGGACAAGCGGAGAAACAGAGTCATATCTAGGAAAAAGGCCATTTTTTTGTTCCGAAACTAGCACTTTTTAAACTATATTTGACCAACATTTAAAAATGTATCGAGCACATGCGAGTTTGGCCGTACGATGCCACCGTGACAATTGTTCCACTTGTCTCCCAGTAGTATCGTCACTATTTCATTCTCTCTTGTACAATTGACAGATATGTTTTTGTGGTCTCTTGTAGAATTTGGTAATTGGTAGCTCAAACTATTCCTGTCAAATATTCAATTGTCAAGTCATATAGGATAGGTTTAAGTTAGAGAACATTCACAGGTGTTCAGTAAACTCGATCCCTCTGCACTTACTCAAATTAATATATTTTTATAGCTTATTTACGAATATGGTTAACAAACACGTCTTCTACATGAAATGCCGGGGATAGACTCCAAGTAGGTTCACATATCATTCTATGTTAAGCAGTAAGTCTATCACTTTATGCAAGAAATGAATGATCTAATAAATGTATAATTTGCTTTAGATACGATTGAAATCGAATTCATAATTGGATTTCAATGCAACACGAAAATATTATTTGTTACTATCTTAGAAATTGACAAATAAACGAATATACTAGAAAAAGAAGTTTGTTAACTCTACACTATTACTTACAGCATTACTTCGTTTTTTATACGTATGTAGTCAATGGGTATGTAACAGTATAAGTTTTAGGGAACAGATTGAGAAATTTAAAATGAACAAATAAGTTGACTAATGTACGCAACATGCATTTCTTTCCACTTGTTCAATAGCTTGAATTTTTTATACCGAATAAAAAGCGGCGAAAATCTGTCTTCAACATTGGGGGGGAGGGGGGGCAGTGAGATCCTTCCTTTTTTTGTTAAGCCATGCCCAAAATATTTTTGAAGTTGAAAAACCATCATGTGGAGGATCAGGGGCAGAGTTTTGTTTAACATTGGGAGGCAGGCAAATTTGAGGCTTATTCTGGGGGGAGAGGATATCAATTTCATCTCACTTTCCCTTGTGGGAATCCGACACAAATCATCACATTTTTTTCCCCAAAAGAACATATTTGAAATGGGATTATTGGGGGAACAGTCCCCTCCAGTTTCAAGATTGTAGTGGACATGTCCCCGTCATACCCCCAGGATTTGCGCCAGTGCGAATAAAGTATGTAAAATTAAGTTTAATAATTCTGTGTGTAAGACATATACGTATATAATTCTGATTATGAAATGGCAAATTCGTCATTAATTTTCTTTGTGATATTTATAATTCACATATGAATTTAAAGAATGCCGAAAAAGTATACATATTGCCCTCAAACAGTTCTGCCCGTAAGGACGAAGGTGGATTTTGCTTTCGAATGTAGGGCAAGGCAAGTTTCTTCGCCTTGCTGATGTGACTCCCCTTTTGTAAATCTCTATAGCTTAAGCCACAACAGGAATAAACTACTTGAATTACCAACGAAAACGATGTATCAGACAACCACAGCTGTCACATAAAATTGCACCATTTTTTCTCTAACATGTGTAAGACCTTATATTAATACACTGTGTATTAACTTATAGTAAACAAGAATACTATTAAAAAAGTGAAACTTATTTCATATCGATGCAGAATCTTATTCCTTCCAGAAAAATCTCAATATCGCTATTGTTTTAAGCACACGCCATTGTTTGTCTTACTCTTAGAGAATTATCTATAAAATATCTTGGGCTAGATATGTATTGGAGAGTTTGCTGGTTTCAAACTTCCTTTAATTCTTAACCAGTTTTGGTAATTTAACAATCGTATATTTTTCAATATGCCAAATTTTAAAATTGTGACCTGTTAAAAATTAAAATTTAACTGCCTATTGTTTGATCTTAAAGCAAGTATTTAATAAATCTATTTTGTGTCTGGACTATCATTGAAAGTTTACTGCGGCTACAAAAGAGCTCACTACAACAGATGCATGCCATTGATAAGCGGTAAGAGTTAACTCCATGGAGAGAGTAGGGCAAAACACTTGCAGAAGAATGTCTGGTATTAACACTGTCAATAACCGTGCCTGTATTACTTTTCTCCAACACGGATTTGTACTGTCCCGACTTAAATTAGATCACAAGTAAAGTTTCTCTCCCAAGAATCGGGGATTCGGAAACTGCGCATATATTTAGATAGAGTAGGGCCGCGAAGAAATACTGGTGAAATATGTCGGGCAGACAGCAAAGGATAAATCCAATATGGCCGCCCGAAGGTCATGCCAATTGACTTTTGCAAGCAACCTCTCATCCAAGTGTTCGAACATAGAACATTTGGATCGTAAACCACGATGTTACCTGTGTAGGCACGGTGCCAGAGTTGGCAAAGGCGATTATTGTTATATATATTATGGTTTGCAAATCCGAACTGGGTTGACCGGAGTCGAGAACATAGTCCAGCGAAGGTGATGGTGTGGTGTGGCATATCAGACACCCGCATCATTAGGCCATTTTTCATTTACAACACCTTAAGTGTACCACAGTATATGATGCTGCTTCAGGGCCTTGTGTTCCCTGCCACACTGAACGTTGATGGCATTTTTCCATCTTATTTGCAGCACGATAGAGCCCCTTCACACTATGGACTTGGTGTCCGTAACTGGTTGGATGAACAACTGCAAGGGGATTGGATTGGTCACCGTGGTCCCGTGGAGTGGCCGCCCAGATCCCCTGAACTAACGCCCCTTGATTTTTATCTATGGGGACATCTTAAGCAGATAGTGTATGTTGAGACAATCCGTGATTTGAGACACCTGGAGGAACGCACCCAACAAGCCTGTGACCAAATTTCTGGAGACATTCTCCTACGTGTGCAGTCAGAGCTGTTGCGGCGACTACATTTGTGCATTGCACGGGATGGACAACACGTAGAACATGTGTTGTAGCATTCGGCATCAAGGTAATTTCCCACCTGTGAACATTAATAACTTCGAAACTAAACAAGATATAAAAAAAAAAACAAATTACACCACTAAATTCCTGAGTTCAAGCTAGTGTTATTTGATGTGCCATACACCCCCTTACCATTTACAAAAATTGACTTGAATCCAAAATGGCAGATTTCAAGATGGTGGCCATGAATGACCTACACTCCAAAAGTTGCGGCCTCTCATCAAACCTCTGTTCCCAGAATCACTTTTTACTTTTTCCGTCGATTTTCCAACTTATGCAGGTGTCCAAGGACTTTTGACTCACCCTATATATATATATATATATATATATTATAACAAAATACTTTGGATAGATTAATAATTACCTGTACCTTGGGCAGAAAGTGCTCATACATGTGCACTATACTTAATAGAATGTTAATTTAATAATAACAAAAGAAGAATGTTTTTAATATATGTAAAATTATTATTATGGGATAGTTGTTGCTATGTAAATGTTTATGGATACCTAGTCAGCAAGTTTGTGTGCTTGACAGTTTGAAGGAAAATATATTATAAAGTATATCAGCTAATAAACCATTTTAGCAACGTTCATCGACGTTATCTTTCAATAGAAAAGGTGAGAATAATGCTATATAATTATTAAAGAAAATTTTTACATGCAAACTAATACTACCACTCAATATTTGTATATCTTACTTAGACGGACCAGGTTGACGACTACCCTTGGTGAGTCGTTATAAAAATTTTGGTTTACCTCACCCGGGAATTTTCATAAATTCTATACCCCGAAGCAAAGTAAGGGTGAATTTACTTTTACAATTAAGTTAATGAATACAAATTTGACCATATTGAGAAGTGGTAGAATAATCATAAGGAAAATGGACACTGAAATAATGGAGAATGAATCCACCAATAGTGACAACGGTGAACCTAGTGTAACATCAAGAATGACATCGGAAGACCGAATCTTGCTAGTCTTACAGCGGCAATTGAGTCAGATGTCTACCGAATTAAAGCAGACGATAGAACATAACTCTGAAGAATCCAACAAGCAATACGAAGAATTAAAGCAGACGATGAAGCATAATTCTGAAGAATTAAGTAGACGAATAGAACAGAAGTCTGATGAATCTAACAAGCAATACGAAGAATTAAAGCAGACGATGAAGCATAATTCTGAAGAATTAAGTAGACGAATAGAACAGAAGTCTGATGAATCTAACAAGCAATACGAAGAATTGAAGCAGACGATAGAACAGAAGATGGAACAGAAGTCGGATGAAACGAAACAATTAATTATTCAGACGATGAGCGATATTACCTCGCAATTCGAGGAAAAGTTAAAAGGAATATCGGAGGAATGCCAGGGTAATCACAACCACCTGAGCCAAGAAATCAGTGATATAAAAAAGGATTTAGAAGTAACCGAAACTTCTGTTCAACAACAAAAGATCCAGGTCATCAATAATGCTAACAACATACGAGCAAATGCGCAGTCGATACCTACGTTACAGGAAGAAATTAGAATGCTACAGGTTAAGGACAACACATACTGTAATAACATGTGTAGTGATCGCTTGGAGTTTCCCCACTCACCAGAGATGAATTCGCCTTCGCCAGGTGTCTGATGATGATATTATATTGGAAGAAATACATCCGAAGAGTACAGATGGGCGAAACATAGATGGTGTAACGACACATCACGTCATGGATAGGAACTATCACCCAATAAGTACACGGAATGATATAAGGAAGGTAAAATTAAGTGTTAAGATGAGTGAAATTCGAGCTATGAGCAAATTCAGTGGTAAGTGTAATGAGAATGCTACTTCTTTCTTAGAGAAATTCCAGGACGAATGCAATATTATGTGTATAGATAGATCACAATATATGAAATTAATTCCTCATGTATTACTCCCACCTTGTTCATTATGGTTTAAAGCAGTACGTGATCACATCAATACATATGATGAATTCAAAGCGGCACTGATCGCAAATTATGAAAATGACTTTTTGCTTGCGAATAGAGATGCCACCATTAGAAATCAACACTTCAATCCTCGATTGCATAAATCTATTGTAGAGTTTGTTGTAAATACATACAACGAATTAAAGGTCGTTAATCCATTGCAATCGGAATCGAGAATAATAGCATCGATTCGAAATTTGCTTCCATTTAAATTGCAACAGATCTTATTTTCCACACAGTGTATGAGTTTCAACCATTTATTAATGCTTGTCCAATGCTATGAAACTCAATACCATGCTATGAATCAACAAGCAGGAATGGGTAAAAATAAGAATAATTCAGATCATTTTGTGCCTCTTCGGAATTTAAATATCCGAAGTGTGAATAATACGGAACATAACCTAAGCCGAGTATACTCTAGCAATCAAAATGAGCAAAATAGGCAAAGTTATGTAGGGAATCCGCCTAACCTAATTAATCGTAGCAATCCATATGTTAGACCATATAATCAAAATAGGTTTAAAAATAGACGAAATGTATGGCGAAATTCTAGGAATACAGCGAACTACGTAGATAAACGTAATGGGAGGACAAGAGATGGCACTTCGCATCAAGATCCAGGTATTGAAGTAATTTCTGTACAGAACAGTAATACGGGACATAATCATGATTGTGCAGTACAATGTACTTTATTAGAATCGTATGCAAGTACGAACGTAACCTGATTACCGTTAATGAAATTAGGTTAAACCCATATCAGTTATAGATTCTTGTGAACTTTTATTTTCAATTTTATGAGTTAATGTTGATAATGAAAACGACTCTTATGAATACTTGAAGTGCTTAGATATAGTTTTAGATAGATTGGAAAGTTAATTTTCAAATGATTTTAATTCTCTCTTGTTAATGTGAAGAATTATAATTCGATTCATAAATGATTAAAAGCAAAGGTTATTTATATTAGATTGATTTGTGTTGAAAACTTAACTGTCAAAGATTATGTTAAGAAGAAGATCTATTCTATAAAACTAATTATTCGACGACTGTTTTTATGAGCTATCCTATATATTATCCGAACAAGATTCTTCTTTATTATGACCTCTTAGTGCCACGATGTATACATTAGAATGCAACATCTAACTTATTTTTATTTAATGCGCCCTGAAAGATTAAACATTATTTATAACATCACTGTTTTAATAATGATCAAAACTATTAATCATAGTAATTTGTGTTTCACCCTCGTTAATTATATTAACAAGCGACGATGTTTTTGATAATAATGAAATAAATATAATTAATGTAATAAAAGATAAGTATTAATGAAGCATAAGATTTGTTATAAATGTATCTATATCTATAATATGTAATGAAGATATATACGAGGTGTGATCAAAATATAAAGAACATATGTAATGTAAGAATACTATCGTAAACGGACCAGTGGTTCTTGAAGATAAAAGCCAAGCTCACTCATGACTTTTATATTCAGTCCATTTGTCGGGCGACATTTTTATATAACAAAATACTTTGGATAGATTAATAATTACCTGTACCTTGGGCAGAAAGTGCTCATACATGTGCACTATACTTAATAGAATGTTAATTTAATAATAACAAAAGAAGAATGTTTTTAATATATGTAAAATTATTATTATGGGATAGTTGTTGCTATGTAAATGTTTATGGATACCTAGTCAGCAAGTTTGTGTGCTTGACAGTTTGAAGGAAAATATATTATAAAGTATATCAGCTAATAAACCATTTTAGCAACGTTCATCGACGTTATCATTCAATAGAAAAGGTGAGAATAATGCTATATAATTATTAAAGAAAATTTTTACATGCAAACTAATACTACCACTCAATATTTGTATATCTTACTTAGACGGACCAGGTTGACGACTACCCTTGGTGAGTCGTTATAATATATATATATATATATATATATATATATATATATATATATATATATATATATATATATATAACAATGGTCCGTCAATTATAACACTTTAGAACTAAATAATGCTCATAAATTTTGACGACTCTCATTTCTTAATTGAACAGGACAACCCCCCGAATTGGAGAATTTTGTATTAATAAATCCTTTGCCGTCTAATGAACACTAAGCTAATTTTTACGGTTATATAACAGGATAATTTAAATGTTCCCTTTTTAATACTTGAAATTGTGTAGTTTAAAAATCAAACTTTCAAAATTTGTTTTAGTCATAATACATTACTTAACCGTATATGATTCACTGTTATTCATAAAAAAGTTCGGATGTAACAAAGAAGAAATAGATCTAATACCTAATAAAGAAGAACGATATATATTACTCATAATGAATATAGGAAATAGCAAATTTAAATTCATGGATGCTCCTAGACTTACGGCTTCTAACCTAGACAAATCATAATCAAATGTAACAACAGGTCAAATGGCTCATTCGTAACACCTCTATCCTAATGAAGAACAACTTGAGTTTGAAATAAGAAAAGGTGTTTATCTATGCGAGTATGTTAATGATTGGGAGAAGTTTAGAAAAAATATTAATCACCAAAGGAAGCATTCTTTAACAAGCTTAATAAAACAGAAATCAGTGATAAAGACTATGTACATGCAACAACTATTGGAATAAATTTAGGGCAAAAAACTTGAACAAAATGAATTGTATTTAAAAAGTGATGTGTTATTACTTAGAGATGTGTTTCACAATTATAGAGAAATATTTACAAAAGCTTATGGATTAGATCCGGTTGGTAAATGAGAGCATCAGGCTTAGCTTAGAATGCGATATTAAAAGGATGAAGGTAGAATTAGAACTATTAAGTGCATATAATGCGTTTTCAATGATAGAGAATGTCATAAGATGAGAAATTAATCAATGTTCAAAAATACATGTAAAGGTGAATAAAATATATATTTATGATTATAAAAGAAAATGACAATGATTCTTTCCTAATGTACATGTACATAGACGATAATAAATTGTATGGCTGGACAATAATCAATATCTAAAGTGTAAGCAGTGGCGTATTTAGGGAGGCTTTTGGGCTTAAGCCTCCGAAATGTTACTTACTATAGTAATATATGAAATATCTTGCAGAATTTCCACATTTTCAGGCAAAGCCCCCCAGAAAGTTTGCAAATCCCCCGCTGAAACAAAATCGTAAATACGCCACTGAGTGTAAGGGATCGAAGTTTTTAGATAACGTACAAATAGCAATAAATTTCACAAATATAACCAACATTTACGCTACACGTTATAGGCCTATATTATATGTAGATATTAAATATCAAACAAAGAACTATCACGTAAAACATCCCTTAGCTCCTCAAAATATATGCCACTTGGCTCCAAACAGTCTAAGCTATTATCAGCTCCATACAATAAAGAAACAGTGATTTCCTATCGAAATTTAAACCTATGCCTGTTACTTGGATTAAAATTAAAAATACCTCAAGTAATAGAGTTTAAAGTGTCAAATTGACTAAAGAACTATATTGATCTAAGCACACAGATAAGAAAAATAAAAGAAATAGTTTTGAGAAAGATTTTTATAAGCTGGTGAAAGCTCAATTTTTGGAAAAACAGACTAAAATATTAGAGAAAGAGTTAACATTGAACTAGTAAGTGATGCAAAAAATATGAGAACTTTCTAACGAAACGAAACTATAAAAGCACCGTAGTGTATATAGAAAAGGTAGCAGCTCTCCGTATGAAGAAGATTAAAATATTATTTAACATATAAGTATCGTTTCAGAGTGTGAATCTAAGATTTCCAAACTATAAGAATTAAAGAATCTCTAAATACTGAATCTATAAGTAATGGTTGCAATAGAGTAATAAGATGCAAATAACCTGTTCCTCATACAATGAATTTATATCAGAAAGCCATTACTCGGTATCCCTTCGAGTCCAAAACCCGCTTCTCGATACCTTTGATCGCTTTTGCACCATGGGAATTAATATTGAAACCGAAAATATTAGTAAATTTGTACTACTTCTGGTTTTGGTAGAGTGTTGCGGATGGATATTCATCATTTGTTGGTTGGAGACACTGAAGCATTTACAAAAATCGACTTGATGCTATTGTTTCTGTGTTTGTTACGTGGCGACAAATATAGAATCGTTTGCTGTATCGATTTAAAAAAAAAAAAACTACACCTTGATAGCATTCACAGTTCTTTCTATGGGAAAATCAGTACTGGAACTGGAACTAGTAGTAAATTTTAGCCAATTCTGTTTTGTAGAATGTTGTTGCATAGTCATGATATTTGTCTTCAGACGCAAAATCGCTTAAAACAGCTCCTAGCTCTCTGTTACAGTTTTACTTGCATACAGTTAAAAGTTAAAATCGATATTGAAACTGGAAGTAATAGCTAATTTCAATCACTGTGTTTTCATAGTGTGTCGTGGATGGTCATGTTATGTTGTCTTCAGATGCTCAATCTCTTGCAGAAACAACTTCCTGCTATCTGTCATCCTTTCTATTACATAGTAGTAAACGGTGAGACCAGAAACGGCTAAATTGATTGCCGTATGTTGATGGCGTTTACCGTGTTTGCTCTACAGAAATCAATATTGAATCAATATTGAAACCGTAGTACTATAACTTTGAAGCACTTTCCGCTTGTGTAATGTTGTTGATAGTCATGATTTGTTGTCTTGAGGCCCTTAATTGTTCGCAAACCCCTGCGTCTTGTCATATGTGACTTGAATACAGAGTTAATGGAGCTGGTGAGACTTTTAATTCTATCTAAGACACTTCATAGATGGGAAATAATTGCATCTCGGCATTATGATTCTCCTCAATTTAATACGTGCAAACTACTTCAAATAGCTAAGAAAATTTGTTAGTAAAAAGAAAGACAAATTTAAAGGAGCAATAATAGAAGAATTTACGAAATCAAGTTAAAATATATTCAATTAAATCGATTCTAATCAATCTAATAAATAAAGACCTTAAAAGTAAATTCGATAAAGGAAAATGTAAAAAAGTGAAAACAGTAAAAGAAAAGTGTATCGCGCAATAAGCTCTCATAATATAATCTTCCTTAATGCATAGAAAGACTGATGTATGAAAAGAAATATTATAAGAAGACAAACCTAATTAGAAGTTATATACACGAGTTAAATAGCGTAGAAGTGAATATAGATACTCCAAGTTGTGTAGGTGATACAAAATGTATTGAAAGATGGGTAAATACTTTCTAATCGTGTTTTTATAAAATGAAAAAGTAAATGTAATTTGTATGTATTTATAGTTTTAGATACAAGTTCTTTATAATTAATGTATTGACCAACATTGTCATGAGTAATTTATGAATAGACAATTTGGCTCGGTATTTTTTGATAAAATGTGTTTATGAACTTGTGTATAGAAATTCACTTAAATGATGGTCCTGGACTTGTTAAGATCCAGAAGTTTAGACCTTGTTTTAATACTCACGGCTTGTATTAAAATTGTATGTGATTTTTAATATGCTCAATCTAGTTCAATCTTAGATAATTTAGCGCATCATTGTTTCGTAAAAAGTGTTATGGAATTTTTAAATATAAATTGGCTTAAAATATATGGTTTAGGGCAGGGCGCAAAATTTCTGGTCGCCAGGTCACCATTGGCGGCTAGAAATTTAGAGCTGTCGGCCGGTGTTCCGCGGGAATGGTTTCGTCATAAACTCAATAAGCTGTGCACTATTTGTTTCGCAAGGAAATAATGGTTACACTGAAGTAATTGAAACTAATTGAATCAGACACTGAAAAAGATTTCCAGAGAAACCTTCATTACGAGATTCCCAAATTTACCTCCAATTTTCACATTTTGTGCAGTTTTAGGGGTCTACCTAAGTACTGCTTCATGTAAGAGAAGCTTCATCAGTCTCAACAGAATTAAAAGTGCCTGCACGAATTCACTGAAGACTGACACACTGGTTGATGTGCTGACAATTTTATCAATACCCCTTCACTTAAGTACTTTCATCAGAAAACTGTAACTGACAACGGGTATTTCAGTGCAGCGAGAGAGCATTACGAATTCGTGAAATCTTAAGATATTTTTAACATAGGTATATATGAGTTGTCCAATTCAAAATTGATTATCCTTATTTTAATTGTGTGATTTTTAAATGTTATGCCCTGATCTCACCAATATCTCTTTCGTTGTCAAACCAAAGTCCGTGGGGCCTGGGGGACCTCTCATGATTTGTACGTGAGAGATACTGGCAACCACCAGTTTTGAATTCGCGACTTTGAAAATTTGCGCCCCAGTTTAGGGAATGTGCCGTAGTACAAGAGTACATCAACTCTCAGCTCTAAAATACTGTATCATCAACATACTATATAACAACCAATGGTGACCTCAATTGAATCTCTTAAGTACTATAATGGAACAAATTATAAGTGAGTATATATTTATTACATTCAATTAACCTACTTTAAAAGCTAAAATTAATATGCAACTTGTGTATTAGAAAACATAAATAATAGTACTTAATTAAAACAGTTTAAATACCTAAGAAAATTTGCAAATTATTTTAACTCTCGTTGCTATCTATATGGGATATTTATCCCAAAAATTGGACCATTTTGTATTAATACATTTGTTGTCCTCTACTGAGCACTAAGCTAATAAAAACAATGTATAAGTTTATATTTTCTCGTAAATTCTGAATCCTCAATTAGTGACTAAGCTACCTTTCTTTCTGGGAGCACAAACAGAGGAAGTCATATTTTTTTTTTAGATGAAACTATTTTTTATACACCAAAAACAGTAGTTTTCTATTACCTAATTATCATTCTCCAACAAGAACACGATTTCCTGCACAATTAGCGTCGCATCTGCAGAAGGGATCAACTGAATCCATATTCCGAAAACTCTGTAATTCTTATTCAAGCAATATATTTGTTTTGTTTACACCAGAAGCAGGTTTAACTGCAGTATCGCCGGACCAGCCTTAGGAAATTTACCATGTCAATTGGAGAATTTAAGCTTGAAAGGAAGAATGAGTGAAAATCAGATAAATGGAAAGGAAGTGTTAAGAAAGTGGTTGTATTTGTTAGTTGTTTTTGATGTTGTAAGCGACACTGTATGTGGATGCGGATGGACTATTTCGCGGAGAGGTACACTTGATTTACTATAAGGACCCTATAAAATGTACAGAAAATTTTATGAAAGTATTTAATTTGCTCATTTCATTTTGAGAGCAGAACCCAATCAACAGTTACCAGTCTTTTAACCCGTTCCCCCTCCTCCAACCCAACTTACTACTACTCCTAATACTACTTATACTATGGATCCGTATAGTTAAACAGCACGCCTAAAGTTACGTAATCTAAGGAAACTTAATGTAATCCAATCACATATAACGGAATGCATTACATGTTGGTGCATTTTTCGATTTTCAAATTGGTCCGACGATAGAGCAGTAATGCCCAGAAGTGCAGTCGTGAGAATTCACACGATCCGGGTATGATCCTACCAAACAGATATTTGTAAGTGCACGTATATGAAAAATGCCCATTACAACAGCGCAGCGCTGGTCACAATCTCATTTAAGACACATGAATCAATAATGCATGACCTTTAACATTGGTGACATACACTTACTTTTACTGACTCTTATACAGTGAATGAGGGTTTTTAGTTGCCCATACTCTAGAATTTTGGAAGCTTACACAACAATATCAATTCAATCACCGTTTACCACAAAAATACATCTTGTCAAGTCTGTTTTGTGCTGCAAATGTCTCACGGAACCAGCAGCAAAATCGTACTTTTTTCCTTCCATATAGAGTTCCTTCAGTTCTTGTACGAGATCAGCACGGTAAGCATAAAATGAAAGCATTCGAAATGACTTATGTAATGTAAATTTTGATGTATGGTGTTCTTCTCTTTCCTGTGGCAATTATTTTCTAGGAGTCTAACAGTGGTTTAGAGGCTGCTGGCTTCTCCTAATCTTCTCTACATACTCCAACGGTTGAGCGTGTGTAGAAGTATTGTAAATCTTTCAAAATTTTGGTTGTTACAACACTTTAAGCTTGAGGGTCTGTCAATCACATTTTCAGTATCCTAAACGTCTTGATGAAGTCGCAATGCTGTTTTTCTATGTAGTATAGGTCTGCTAGCACAAATTGTTGCCTCGTCTAGTAAAAGCTATTCCTCCTTAAGAAGGCACTAATGATAAACGTGTTCTTGCAATGTGTAGCACATTTTAATATTAAAAATAAACTACAACACTTCACTTAAACAACTAACACAGAAAAGACAGTACTCACAATCAGGCGTCCTTCAGAAAATATTGTGGAAGGCATAAGAGAAATCAAACTATGGGGCTCTGTACTGTGATATTAATTGCTAAAAGACGCACTTTTCACAAAAGTGAAAAGGAAATCATGATTTAATGTACTTTAGGCTTGATCAGGGGAAGAGTAAAGCACTTAAGTAAGTATAGCTGCTAGAAACACTGGTAGCAACTGTGCCTGTATCAGCTTCCTCAAACACTGATTTGTATTGTCTTGACTTGAATAACGTATATTACAGCTTTGAATTTGGTCAATGTTTTCAGCCAGCATACAATACAAATATCTTTATTAAGTATTCTTGTTGTAGATGCTAAAATATATATTTCCTAGCTTTTCATTTCTTTCCCTATAATATACGGATATAGGTCACGTATCACCTGGTGTAGATTGGTGCTCGCAGTGTTACTAGAAATTAATAAATTCTCTGAAATCCATGTTTTAAAGGGTTCACTTCCTAAGCTATTATTTATCTACCAAGCAATACAATGTAAACACATCTTTCGTTTCAATATTTTAGCGTGTGATCTTCAACTGCAGAAAAAGGTCTACGGTCAATGAAAAAGTTCTCGTCTTAGTTTTACACGTAACGTCATTTTTAGCCTTCTAACGTGTGTCTTAAGTTATGTAGCGTATTTCACTTCCTCAGAAATATATATCAAAGGATCATACCTTCTTCGTCTACAATTGGCATTTATGCCACAAAAAATGTTTCATTCCGGAGTTATTGAGAATGCAGACTGTACGGCACAAGACTGTGTACACTCGGACCTAATAGACGTAATGCACTTTATTTTAAACTTTATTAAGACTTAAGTGTACATAAATGGTATTATACAAGTAGCATTGTGTTAATTTTCGAGTATTTTTTAATTAACTTAGAGAAACAGGGATTTTCGTTTTTGAAGTTCTATTCTGCAGTCAGTTTAGTGCAATAGAGCAATGTTTAAATTCGATAAATACCTGGAGGTCATTGTGAGAACAGAAATTACCTCAAAATAGCATTGATATTAACATTATAAAAGTCCAGATTAGAAGAAAGACCATACCATAATACCTCGAGTAGATCTGTTTAGATTTTGATGTCCTTATTTAACATTTGTAATATAAGGACTATCAAATGAAATGAGTCTATAGAGAAGCCGTGAAATTATCGAGAAGTATTATTGCTATGGTGTAGAATGAGAATATCGTAAATATGATGAAAGTTATTTGGATTTTGACCTTAAACCAATGACTTCTTACGTCAGTCGTGAATTTAAAACCTTAAAATATATACATATTCACCAATTTTCTTCGTTTCACCATTACGCTCATTATCAGCATCACCGTCTTCTTTAGCCTGAGAGCATAATCTTGGGACGTTAAAAAATATAACAGGATCAGTGTTGTCAACCCAGTTTAAAGTCTCACAAGAGACAGAGGGGCGGGTTATTATAATCTTGAAATCAATATGTTAAGAGAAAATTTAAAATACATTTGATAGTACTGATGTTCTATAGATAATGCAAAATAATTTCATACTGTGGATATTTGAATCAGTGTTGGTTATATACTAGATAGGAGACTACAAAAGTATTTCAAGCTACACTTTGTTCATGTGAGGTGACAAACTCGTCTCCTAGTGACTATCATAATTTGCTTATTAGGATCTTTGGATCGATATCATTAGATCTAAGTCAGCTGCTGGGAGACGGTAGCCGGTAACCACTATGATAGGAATTCTGGGGGTGAAGACTTAAATGGCAAGGAATCTCAGTGTGTGTAACGGGGGTAAAATGAACTGTCTAGACGTGAAACTTCGTTTTAGGGAAATCAGTAATCTTCCTTTCCGTCGTTGAACTCGATCGAGGCGAAATAGTTGGTAGTTGGGCGAACTCTATTGTGTAACTTGGGCAGTAAAATGAGTTTCCTGTATAACCATTATACATATATTCAGCTAGGAAACGAATTAGTAGATGTTTCTGGTAGGAAAGGACCATCTCCATTCCAGGTTGCAATAGTTATTATGTGATGAATGAGTGGTTGTTTAGAAGCAGCCATAAAAAAATTATGTCAGCAAATGTTTGTATGGTGACAGCAGCCTTGGTTCCAAGATCCGTGGCTCCCCGAAGTCTAGTAAATCCTTTCTTGAGACGAGAGATAATGCAGCCAAATTTGAAGGTATTCATGTAGGTGAGAAGTGAATGGAGATGGAAGTCATTGTACGGGGCATTAGACGCGCTACCTGTTGTGCTGGGCCTAGAAGGAGCATCCTGATTTGGTGGTGGGGCCATATGAGTCAGTGGACAAGTTGCTACATTAGGAACGGAGCTACAGGCAGAGGGAGGAGATTTCTTGAGGGCACCTGAGTAGGAGCGGAAGACATGACAAAGCGATAATTTGTTGCGTGGTTCCTACCGCAGGTTGCACGGGTTGCTACCGTAGAAGATACTAGTTGACTTTGCCCACACTTGACACACTTAGGTTGAGCTTTGCATGTGTCTTGTGAATGATCAAGACGCGGCAGCGGTAACACTGCAGAACACTCGGCGACCGATAAGGATCAAATGTGAGTTTATAATGAAGTAATGCTGTTATGTTGTAGATATCCTGAAGTTTTCTCGAGAGAGATGAGAAAAGGGGGAATGATAACTTTATCTCTACTAGTGGGGCCCCGACAAGACATTTGATGAATCATGAGTGGCTTAAGGCTTAGGGTGATTTATTCAGACTGGAGATCAGCGACGTCTGTATCAATGGATACTTTGTGAACGACAACATTCAGGGGATGGTCACTTTTGGCGATGCCAGTAGTATATTCAGTTTCAGTCTGTTCGCAGTAGAATTTTATGGTTGCAAATTCATCCCTTGAGGATGCCTGAATCGTGATACGCTCGTTATTATGCCCAACCTGAGTCGGTTCTCTGAGGGTTTTGGGAAGACTTTTGGTAAAGTTGTAAGTGTTTTGGGTGCCGTAAATATAAAAAGGTGGTGGTTTAATCTCTTTGGTTGATTTGGGTGGTGCCTCTACTGCAGGAGAGCCGTCAACTGTGAGGGCTGAACAAGTTTGAAATGTGTTGCTGATTGGTAAATCAGGGAAGACAGATGAAAGTTGTTTACCCAATGTGGAACCCAAGGACGAGCAACCAGGGTGTAGTAACCAGGGTGAAGTCCATGGCATTGTCGTCTTGCGGTGGAGCAAGGGATGGGACATCAGTTGCTGGCGGCTAAGTAGCGGATGGTAGTGGCCTGTAGTAGCGTCGGAGGTGGTGGGCCGCCCTACCGAGACAAAAAAAGTCGTCAGACCGGTAATGAGATCTGTTTATTTTTTCTGATGGTACCTCTGACTTCTTTTTCGAGATGACTGGGTTGAACGTAGCCATCGTAGGAGCTGAGAAGGGGTATAGTGTATTCGTTTTCAAGAAGGGAGAGACACGTCATACTCAGAATTGACTCAATATGAAGGGGTAAAATTGAATGTAACGTGTGGGGACGCCCTCTCCCTTTAAAATATATGTCCCTACAGTTCTTAAAAATATACAACGGGCAAAGATAGGCAGAGGAATGGCGTGAAGTCATGCCATTACCTATCGTCCCCCAACCGTTTTAGATCCACTTACCCTTGTCTATAATTGAATTAATGTGTTGAGTAGAGAAAATCCAGACAATAATTCGATCTTGGATTAGTTTAGGTCTAGTACAAGTCGAATACCAGATACGTGTTAGTAGGCGTCGTTGTGATGAAAATATCAATTTGACCTGGGGTTAGCTCAAGTCTATTACAACGCAAGCATCAGGTATGTGTTAGTACGCGTAATATCAGTAATAATTTGAATTCAGTTTTCAAAGAGAAGACTTAAAAATGAAAAATGATCGATGAAAAAATAAATGTGAAGGATGCCAGATAAAAATGATGTTAAGATCTCGAATTTAACTCGCTCGGACCCTGGCGATCGTATTAATGAAAATAACCAACCACTTCAAAAATGTAGTAAACTGAAACACACTTTCCCTGTATTCACTTTCTGTTTATACAGAGCGTGAAAATCAAGTGCAGTATAAGTAAACATTCCCTTTAATATATATTGCAGAACTTTGAAATACTAAGCAACAAAATACCACTATTTTAAAGAAAAGAAAGAAGCTAAGTTAATCCTGATCCGACATATGACGTACAAACATAGCGGTCATTGCTTTAAGCTCACGATTAGCAGACCGAAATTCAACCGGAAATTTTGACTAGTTGAAATCATCGCATAAAGGAAGAGAAGTGTTCTACATAATGAGCTAACAATGGAGTGTTTATTCTAGCGCAATAATAAAATCAGTGGAAATATTCATTGCAGTGTGAATACCACCTTCACGACAAACTCGAATCCAAGTTTTAACCGTCGACATCTTCACTAAATTGATGTAATACATCAAGTATTTCTTGAGAATGTTTTGTCTCCCGGACGAACAGACAGACGGACAAACATGGTTTTGACCCCTGGGCTGTAAGAGTTTAGGTTCTTAAACCAAATTTCTTAAAAATAGGAAAAGGAACTGTTTGTTCCATTGATTGAAAAGAACTTTTATGATGAGTTCGTAATACAAGGTACAGTGGCAGGGAGAAAAACGGAAAACCAAAGGAAGCTACAGTTGATGGGCGGTATTAAAATACGGTGTAGATATACTTACAAGACGAAGGAGCTAGCTGAAGATCGTGGTGCATATTAGCTCCGCAGTTTCCAACAAGTGACCTGTCAATAATAGGACAATTCCTATCAGGATTATGAACACGTATTTGAAGTCAGAACTGTTGATTATCCTTCAAACCAGTAGTACTTTTGCAAGAAGGGAGGTGTCAATAAGATACATTCGATGGCTGCATCGTTGACTATTGGAGGAATACGAAAATTTTATGTGTCACATTGAAATATGGGACATATCCTATGGATCATCTACCACAAAGAAACAAAAAAAAATATTAAGAAACATTATCTGTTATTAAATAAGTCTTACAAACTGAATATTAAATTACCGTAAAATGCATGAATACTCTGAGGTAAGAGTGATTGAGAAGTGGGAAAGAAAGAATCCGTGTTCCTTGCAAAAATATGTATTAACCAAAAAGAAATCCGTAGCAGCCACTGCCAAATTGCGAGATCAGGTATTTGCATTGCTGTCAGTTTTATGAGATGAATCTGTCGTATTTATGAATCTCTTAGTTTAACTCTGTTGCTTGAATACTATGCGAAAGGAGATTGCTGCTACATATGTATTTTGTACATGTTACATTAACTTTAGGATTGATTTCTGAAATAATGTCGTATGAAAAAATACGAAGTATTGAAACTGTATTTTCACCATAACAAAAAACTCAAGAAATTATATAAAGGGGACATCTCTTGGTCCGTATGTTAAAAATATTGTTAAGGTAAATAGCTAAGGTGCTAGTAAGTTTTTAAAGAAAGCATTTTAGCCAGTTTCACTGTATAAGGTCGAAAATTAGTATAAATGAAGAAGAATCTAGCCTTTCTGTATAAAAGAAAAGATCTTATAAACATTTGTTTATAAGGAGAGAAAGAGTAACAATAAAATTTGTTCAAATAGAAAATATATAGAATCAGTTTTGTACACTACAAACTGATTAAAATAAAAACTTGAAATTAGACAGAACATAGAATTTGTGACATAAGATAAAACTTAGGTAATTTTACTTGAAAGGGGAAGTATGGGGATGGGAATTATTATAACAAGATGTTCGTATCACTGAATCTTGCAGTTTACAGTTTACGAAAACAGAAAAAATGGTATTTAGATTTTTCATTTAAACAATGACTGACCATTTCTCACTCTTCCACAACAATGTGCTGGTTTCTGCTGCATGCGGTACGCTTTAGAACCGATTTTCCCAATTTGTTAATGGCTCCCACCGCTTATACTTTGATCTTGAACATCTACGCAACCACACATCAGCATATAAACATCTTTCTATAATAATTACCATTCCTATTCTTCCCCTTTAAAGTAAAATTACCTAAGCGTTATCTTGTGTCTAAATCCTATGTCCTGTCTAATTTTAAGTTTTTACTTTACGCAGTTTATAGTGTGCAAAAACATTCCATATATTTTCTATTTGAACAAATTTTACTGTAATTCTTTCTCTTCTTATATAAAAGTACTTGTAAGATATTTTATTTTGTTGATTATTGATACTAATTTTCGAGCTTATACAGTGTAACTGGCTAAAACTATATTGAATATTATATTGAAAAGAATATATAGAAAAGATTTCAAATTCCAAACATAACTTGTATCGAAAGGAAAGGTAGTTAATAGAACAAAAGGGTTTTATTCAACTATGAAAATTAAATAAGGTCGAAAATTAGTATCAATAAAGAACAATTTAGTCTTTATGGATAAAAGAAAAATCTCAGAAGTATTTTTTTCTATAACAAGAGAAAGAATTACAATAAAATAGTTCAGAGAGATAATTTTTCTATGGTGCCCTCTCCCCCTTATACTTTGATCTCGAATATCTCTGCAACCACTCATCAGCAAGTGTCGAGTCCAACTTTAAAACACTTCGTAAGATATACTGAATCGATATGTCCCTCTCAGACACTTTCCGACAAAATCCGCTCTTATATTTTAATCTTAAATTTATCCGCAACTACCCACCAGCAAGTGATGAGACAAACTGTAAAACATCTCTTATACCCTACTGAATCGATTGACACCTTAATTAGTCTACCCCTCTCATACAATTTCCGACAAAACTCGTCTGCTACCGAAAATTTAATTCAATTGGTGAGTTTAAACACACTACTACTCCACAAAACGCATTTTGAGATATTTGAAAAAGAACTTTCGCTTTAACAAACGTACAGTTGATATTAAAGCATTCAGCTATAACGGGCGAGGTCTTGCAAATTGACTCCGTAAAGTGCTCTTCATTACAACTTGTAGTTCTATACCTTTAATGTTATTTTTGCCTTTACCTCAAAATGGGTTATTTTGGACTCACACTCTTTTGCCTCTCGCCGAATAAATTTTAAAGTTATTCCCAACAAGTTCCTTTTTTTTATTTGGATATGCACAACCAGAATTCTAAATACACATCAATTCACATGAATAAACACATAATACTTATTAATGGGCATGGAAAAAGTACACATTACGGGGCCTATCTTAAGCAAGATTGTCCTCCAAATATCCTCTCCTTCTCGAAAACTATCAGGGTACGAACAAGACTTTTGGTATACAAGCTTTTCCCTCATAGCTTTTACAATATTTCAGTATTTAATATATATCGCGATTTTCACTTTAATGTCATTATTTATCTGTACAAACTTATGTTTATGTTTATATTTCTGTTCATTTTATTATTATTTAGTATCAAAATTAGATACCGCGATGTTCCTATGTACAGAAATGTTGTTGAAGTTAATACACAAAAGTGAATGATTTTCAAATATTTCAACAACTTCTTCTTGCCTATAATAACTTCAAAGTCCTCTATGACTGACTTGGAAAAATAATGAACATATTCGACATATATAAAAGAAAGAAAGTTAAATTGCACTATTAATTGCTTACAAAGGGATTGAGTTATTATTTTGTTACACAAAAGCTTTGAGCTTATTATATCGTCAAATTCGTTCTCCTTTGGTTAGAGAAACCTTGGTGTCTGATTTCGTGTATGCATTAGGATTTGTGTATTGAGATGATTTTGATTTTAGCGTTGCTTTCAGCACGGAGGCTATGTGAGATGTGGGCTGCTTAACGTGTGATCTGAATCACACTCCTGCGCGGAATTAAACCTAGGACTCCCACGCAATGGTGTCTTAGGCTAACCGCTTAGCTGTTAGGAAACTCTTGGATATCTATGTGTAGTATGCTGTTGAATGATTCGTTAAAAAAAAAGTTGCTTAACACCCTAATATCAGGTTGTTTAAAAAGTATATAGCCTTTTAGCGTCCCCGAGACCCGGGTTCGATTCACGGAGGGGGGTTATGGTGTTGATAAATCGTTACGACATCAAACATAATGGTGCTTACGTTATTTCGTAATATTATTTTCAAGCCACAATAAATGTATTTTTGGATTTGACCTACAAAGGGTCAATATTTTTTAGACAATCTAATAGTATATCTTTGGCTCATTTTATGATTCTCTGTCGTAGAACTAATTCCTGAGTTGCAATTATGCTCTATTTTAATATGTGCGAATAACTACAAAACGGTGAACCGAAGTAATTGCTGAATTATATGAGAGCACAATTTCAAAAGGGCAATATATTTATTTTTCGAAAAATAATTGGTATTTCAGTAATGACAATGATAATAACTTATAATAATTGATTTACTGATGACGGTGATATGATGACAGTGTCGATAGATTATAATCTCGATGATGAGGAGCAGAGTGTACAATTTACATGTTAATTAATGCCTTTGTTCCAAAGCTTTCGTTCTGATTATTTCTGTATGATGTGCTAATCCATGTGTTTTATGTTTCCTAATTGCTCCATTGAATTCTGTGTTATATTTATTTTATAGGTATGAATATTTCTGGTTATAATGACTATTCAAATATTATGACCATTGTAAGACCATAGCAATAATACAGTAAAAGAATATCTCACAAGGAATTTGAATTTTGTTAATCCTTTCCATTTAATCCAATACATCTATTTCTAGCCATTGTTCCATCAATGGAAGATGAACTGATACTTCGAAATATAAAATCTACGCATTATCCTTTGAGCCCAGTGGCTCAATAGTAGAGCAGCTACCTTTGATATATGATGTCAAGGAGCGCACTCACGTAGGGCCCACTGGGTCCGGAATTACTGAAAATTTAGTAACTTGACTAACATTTTAAAATTTCTTAACAGAACTATATTTGTTCAACAGAGAATTGATAAATGTAGGTTAAAGATGTGGTATTAAGCCTCATCTGTACTCTTTCTTTTTAATCGAGTTCTATCATTTATTCTAAAAATATAGTTCCGTGGTAGTAATTAGCAAATGAATATTACATAGATGTATTGCACCCCCTCCAAAATACTTTGAACTACTCCTAGTAAACAATTTCGATGCTTCCCTGGTGGAATCCTTATGTGACACCATCATGCTTGCTAAGCTAGTTTCTGGTGGACAACATCATGTGTGAGGGTTTTGTCGAGGTATTTCCTTTCCATCCACATTCTCATTCCATCACCTTTCATTTTGTTTAATTATCCTCTCTCTCAACCTAAAAAGACTTTAAACTATAATACTTCGTTTTTACGCATCTTTTTCAATACAACACCGTATCTGTGACACCTTCGTACATGTGGCAGTTGCACGGCTCTTAATTTCTTGACACGAGATGGCAATAGTATAAACTACCTACTGAAGTGACTTTTCTGTTCCTAGATCCAATGGTAAACGGAATTGTCCGCGAAAGAAGAACTATTCTGAACCTGATAGTTACTGGCATTCAGGATATTTAAAGCTTCACAATGGTTATCAAATTCTATAATTTTTAACTAAGAAATAAATTTTTATTTCATTGCTAAAGTATATAGTTCACTGCCCCTAACCGTGTTGCTCCCTCGGCCCACTCTTACAGCACTTGCCTAGCCTATAATGTGCCACGTACTAGATCTGGAGCGAAAAAAAGAACCATATCTTTAAAGAGTTAAAATCATCCATCTGCCTTAAGCTGGATTTTTAGATTTCTTCTTCAAGTTATTATAGAGTAATATTAAACTTTGTTATATTATTTTTCTATCAAGAATGAAACACTATTGAGATAGAAGTATTTGAGATAGACTCCTTCCTTAACCAGTTCGTTCGCTGAGACAACGACAAATATGATAGTTAATTAGAGGAAATATTTTTTGATACTGAGGAACACTTTTACTGAAAGTACAGGGCGGCGAAGAGAAAGTAGCTGAAGAATTACTGTTATGTCCTTTAGTCTAGAGAAAATAAATGATTAATGAAAATATCCGACAAGAAAATTTCGTTTCAAAGTGTAAAACTAAGGCTTTCAAAAAATACGAATTCAATACTCAAACTTGAAGAAGTACATTTGTAACTACTGGATACAATAGATTAATAACATCAAAGATGAAACCTGTTCCTCGGATGCTTATTTCATATCAAAAAGGAATTACGCGCTATTCATTATTATTTTTATTTTATTGTATTTTTATAGTATAAATGTTCAAACCAGAAACGGTTTATTTCAACCACGTCCGGTTTGAATACAATGTTAAGGGGAGAGAATAACCTATTTCTGAAACATTGAATTTATTTGCAAAAAACGATCTCTCGATATTGGTATAGTTTTTGCTCTATAAAAATTTGAAACCATAAGTGCTAGTCAATTCAGCCACTTGCGATTTCGATCTAGTATTATGGATTGGGATTATATATATATATATATATTTGCCATTCCATAATCATAATTATGTACAGTATACTATATGTCTTACATACATAATTACTAAACCTAATTTTACATAAGGTACTCAGTACAAAGAATTCTAGCTATTAGAAAAATAGAAAACAATTTATGTACCGTACATTGATCAATCTATTTCTTCAATTTTAATTTCTCAAACTATTCAGTAAAAAATATTCGATTACATGCCCATCAACATACATCGAGTCTATCTTTGGTATTACGTGCGGAAGACATTTTGATAACCATACATTTACGATAAACTAAAAAATGTGAATTAATTCGTGTAAGTACAAAAAATGAAATGAAATTTTCAGTTTTATGTCCCACGATTATGCTAGCTAAGCGAAAGGAAACGGTGATGATGAAAAATGAATGAAATGGTGGAATGAAGAAAGTGGGAGGAAACAGAAGATCCCTGAGGAAACCTGCGAGCACGCTGTTTGTCCACCACAACGTCCATATGGCACGAGCTGGTATCGAACCAGGGACCCCAAGCACTGGAAGTGTACACTCAACCACTGAGCTACCGCGCCAAATGCACAGTTAAGACCGTTAAATACCATGATAGTGTGATTGTGTGGGGCGCATTCAGTGATAACAACGGCAGGGGAGGTTTGTACTTTCTTCCCATGAACTAAATCATGAATGCAAGCAATTATGTTAATGTTTTGGAAGACCATTTTCTTTCCGTTTATGGGACATTCATAAGTGTGATTATTTTTTGCATGATTGGTCCATCTCCCTTATCCTAAGTGGCATATCTTCGGACGTTAAACTTACATATTTCATTTTCATTTCGTTTATTCATGATCAGTCCCCGGCCCATATGTCCAATACCTCTCAAATGTATCTCAGTGATCATATATTACTCTGCTAGAGTGGCCAGATAATTCTGCTGACTTTAATCCAATCGACAACACCTGGAACGTCATGGAAAGTAAGGTTGAAGAGACACGACCAAACAATGTCAGGGATCTAAAAGACACGCTCAATGCACTCTGGATAACCATAGACTTTATATTCTTCGCTAGCCTGGCAGAATCAATGCCTAAACGATTGCAGATGATGACAAAACGTAAAGGTGAAATAACAAAATACTAATTTTAAAGTGTTAGCAACAATAAAATACTTCAATATTATGAATTTGTTTTGATTTCTGATTTCTTTCACAATGTAAAGATTTATTTGCCGGCCGAATTTGTTGAACACCATGTGAATGTTCTCCCTATATGAGTTGATAGTTCAATATTTGACATGAAAAACAATTTAACTATCAATAGCCAAATTATACGGGAGACCACAAAACGTTAAGACAGGATAGAATACGTACGGACCAAATCGGCTGCTCCCCAGACATGTTTTATTGTAATGTATGTCAAATAATATAAAACTACTATTTTCGGCATCCAAAAAATAGCCTGCCCTATTAAAATGAATGAAGCTGTTCCCCTTGCCTCCCAAGAAATTAACGTTTGCGTTCTCACTGCTTTAGAAGAAAGACTTAGGGGAAAATAAAAACTTATATTGTTATAAAATAATTCTTTATCGTAAAAAGTATGTTAGTGTTCAGCAGATGGCAAAGGATTTATTATTACAAAATTCTCCAATTCAGGGTTGTCCTATTTATTTAACAAGTGGCAGACGACAAATTTACAAGCATTTTTTAGTATCTAAACTGTTATAATTGACTTACTGTTGTTTACATATCCTAGTATATCATGTATCAAGTTCAGTTTCGTTCTCAGAGAGGATTCACTCCATGTACTAAATATCAATTCAGCTCTGTTTTGTTTTGTTATAGTATGTAAATGCCGAATAAAGAACAGGCCCACAATTGACTGGAAAATATTTTATTAATTATAAATAATTTTTGCAATTGAGTTAGGAAAAAAATGATTTCTGCTCTTTGAAAGTTCGATTGTGGAGTTAGTTTAGGTTTATAGAAATGATATTTTATTTAGATAAATATCACAAGATTATTGAGATAATAATCTAGATTAGAAAGAAAGACCATATACTATAATACTAGGACTAGTCTTGTTTAGGAGCTAGTGTCCTAATGTGAAATCTGGAATATGTAGTATTAACCTTCCTACTACCGTGGGGTCCTATATGACCAGAAACTAGGTTTAACAATGTACAGGGTGTCCAGTATACATTTCAACTCGGAGTTTAAGATAGTACCACTTTTGAACCTGAGACGATACACAAATTATGGTTATACCAAAATGAAGCCTGGTTCTTGTATGTATTTCTAAAGTAGGAAGCAACGATTGAAGTACAGTAGGAACCATATAGTGTTGCAGAAGTAACCGACGCTGTATTTTTTTTTTTTTTTTTTTTTTTTGCAAAACACGTAAATTGACTCATAACACATACGTATGGATATTCTGTTGTTAATTTTTAGTTTGTTTAGTTGGAGTATCCTGGAAACTATGGGGCAAAAAGAAGAATTTTTCATTTCCACTGATAACTAATCGGATGGGACCTCTATAATGGCTACAAATGACGGCGATGATGAGAATAATTGAAATGCGTGATAGAAGAAAGTGGGAATAAGCTGGAGAACCCCACGAAAACCCAAGCACAAGGCTTTTTAGTTCACCACAAAGTCTACTTGGCGTGAGCTGCGATCGAACCAGGCATTTCACGCAGTAGAAGAGAACGATCTGCCAATGAGCCACCGCGGCACATTATTTAATGTTGTGTTTCTCAATAATCCAGTAAAATAGTTGCTAACGAGCACAACCAACTACAATGATAAACATATTTCAGTCCTTGGTCTGATTTTGATCATGATTTCTATTAGTCATCTTAAGTTACTGTAATATTCGTTTTCTCTTTCTTTTATCTTCTGAATCTGCATTTTCAGGTTGAAAACTGGATAAGAAACCTATAACAGTAGTATACTAAGGACTTCTAGGACAAGACTCCGTCTCGCAATATTATCAAGGCTGGAAATAGTTACAACCCGGCGTAGCATCAGGAATGTGGATACGGTTCAATCTGTTTTCGACCTTTTTTGTGGGACCCATTATTGTTGAAGAAACTATTTTGAAATTGACAAATAAAGAAGGTTCTTTACATATGAACCCAAATGGGCGGGTGTTGATAACGGCGAACTTCAGTGCTTCATAGGACTCCTTATACTAGCACGAGTATACAATGCACACAATAAAGGTATCACACATTTGTGGAATAAAAAAGAGGGCTGACCTTTTTTCCAAGAAATCGATGCCGAGGAATAGATTTACACAGATAGCTCGATGCCTCCCGTTCCATGAAGCTGAACAACGACACAAAAATCTTAGTCCTGACAAATTATCTCCAATTAGAGACTATTTCAATGCATAGGTGAGTATGTTAGAGGGTGCATATGTAGAGGGTAGTAACATTACTATTGATGAACAATTAGTGTCACTTCGAGAACGCTGTCCTTTTCCTCATTACCTTCAGTGCTCTCAAAGCTTTCATCATTATTCTTTCACTCAATTCTGAATGGAACACCAGAAGTAATTGCAGAAGGAGAGCATTTCCCCTTGAAATACATAAATATCTAACTACATAAAAATGACTTCCAAGTGTAGAGAACCTGTGTATATTTTAACAAGCCAATAAACGATGTAAAATTGATCATTGTCATTTCTCTAAGCGACCTGTCATGCAAGACGTATGCAAGAAATGCAGCACATACTTGTATAAGCAACACTCAGTTATTGTTTTCGTCAAAGGTGACAACGACTAAAATGACAGTATTATTTTTTGCAACTTCTTTTGTGAGTATTTGTTTCTGTTTCTTGGAGACCAAAATTTACTCAACAAAGAAACCTTGCTTCGCAGATAAACAAATATTTAAAATGTTTAGTGAACTGTTCTTCAATCCAATTGTATGTCTAAAATAAGGTATATTGGACTATAGTATTACGTATTATTCCAATTATTTTTCCTTATGTGCATAACTTCCTTAATTTATATAATTGCATATATAGTATCAATTTATTATTAGAATTATTAGAGGGAGTTTTTCCTTTATTACTAACTGTACAGGATTTGCTGCTTTGCACATTTTGTACAAATATCTGGGCCATGCTTGTACAGCAGAGCATCTAAAAGAGGTAAATATTAGTATTCTGGAGGTGTTCAGAGTGTCTCAATAATGCGTAAAGTGTCCTACTGTGTGTAATTGAACTTTGGAACAGATCTTTAAACTCAAGTGTATAAATAATAAAACCGAAAGAAGGCAGTATCACGTGTTAAGAAGTTTTAAAGAATTACTCTGTATCGTTCTGTTCCCTAATAAATTAGAATTTTGCATCTATTTATTAACACAATAAGTATATTATGTGACCAGAAAAACAAGTTATAACATAATGTATAAACAAACGCGATACAATGTAAAAGTGAGCAATGAAATGATTTTTAAGTAAACATGATAGAATTTCTTCAGTAGATGAAATGGGGTCAACAGTGACCCCAACGTTATTCAATGTAATGAACGACCCTACAACCCTACAACGAAGCGTTATAATTTTGGAAAAGTATTACTACAATGATATATAGGATTCGATCTTTGGCATCACTACTCCACCAATTCCGTATATATACATGGTGATTATAATTAAAGTGACACTTTAAAACGTTGGAAAAGAAGAACCACTCGTAAGAATGACTTAAAATTTGAACTGAATGCACGGGGTGGCAAACAAAAAGCCGGCCCGGCACGCCACAAGCATATACAAAGCGCAAAGGATTGGTTAATTAAATGCACTTAGGGTAGGATTGATCAGTGAAATGCACTTAGGGCAAAGGATTGGTTAGTGAAATGCACTTACTTTGCTTCCTTACTTTAGTGATCTTGTGTTCATGTGTTGTATTTTTCACATTACCGCCTTGTGTTTCAATGCATTTTTGTGCGCGCAGCTACTTTTCCTTGTACACTTTGCGCAACTCTGCACCATCTATTGACAAAATCTCATTATGAATACTGGCTTTAAAGTCTTCTAATGTTTTTGGATTAATTGCCTACACCTCTCCCTTTAGATTACAGCATAAAAAAGAGTCACAAATGTTCTGGTCCGACGAACGTGGCGGCCACAATCGTTTGCTGACAGTCCTTTCTTCTGTAAATCTTTTATGAATTCGTGGTAGTGACTCGCATGAAGTGAGACGGTCGCCCCGTCCTGTTGAAAGAAGGCATAGGAAAGTTTCTGGGGTGTCAACTACTCGCAAAATTCCTTAAATATTCTCATATAGACATTTCTCATATATTCTCATATAGGTTGACACTGCACACCAGACTCGAACTTTGTGATCGTTAAGAGGTTCCTCATGCATGTTCTGGGGATTGGATGTTGATCAGTATATTCTGTTTTGAATTCTTCTATTCTTGTCAGATGGGACCAGGCTTCACTCAAAGAAACCATTTCAAATAACCGTGCTGTAATTCACACGTTTTTGCTTATCTCCCTCCTTTAGTCCTTGGACACATGTCACTTTGTACGGCTTCATCCGTAGATCTTTTAAGACACGTTGACAAGTCCTACGCAAAATGTTCACTTGTTGCGACAATATCCTTGTCAACTTCTTTGAACTCTGGATCATTCATGCTTGAATATCCGTGATCATAGCAAGTGTACGAACAGACGGAGCTTGATTTTTTTGTTCCATACTGCACCTGTAATACGCCACTTCATCACCAAAACTACTTCTCTTTTCCGGTAAGGAAACTCCAGGAAACTTTGTTGCAACAATGTTTTGCTTTTCCTTAAATGAACAGGTAGACACGTTACGCCTCCACTATTGCTATTCTTTCTTGTAGAGAATACATCTCGCTAAAATTTACTTCATACGTTTTAACCAAGTTATCACTTCTATAGTACTGAAAACTGACACACACTACACAAACCTTGTCGCAACAATAGATGATAAGGAAAGTTGTTGCAACAATAGATGATAAGGAAAGTTGTCGCAACAATAGATGATAAGGACAGTTGTCGCAAGAATAGATGATAAGGAAAATTATCGCAACAATAGATAATAAGGAAAGTTGTTGCAACAATAGATGATAAGGAAAGTTGTCGCAACAATAGATGATAAGGAAAGTTGTCGCAACAATAGATGATAAGTAAAGTCGTCGCAACAATAGATGATAAGGAAAGTTGTCGCAACAATAGATGATAAGGAAAGTTGTCACAACAATAGATGATAAGGAAAGTTGTCGCATCAATAGATGATAAGGAAATTTGTCGCAACAATAGATGATAAGGAAAGTTGTCGCGACAATAGATGATGAGGAAAATTATCGCAACAATATATGATAGTGCGCAGTCTGACTGTCTGCGGCGGGATAGTTTTTCGTGCGCCACCCGGTACTTGAAGAAGGTGAAACGATGTGACATAAGAAAACAAAAGTTCCAAACCGTATCAATATATGACCCTTTAAGTCACACAGTAAAACACACTTATATTCTAGAATTTCTTGCACGCAGGGAAGTGGACAATGAATGGTAAACCAAAATTATTATGCACATTGAACAATACATTTGGTTTAATGTGCAGCTCATGAAAAAGCCATCGTGTTTTGATTCAAAAATTTACTTTTAGCCAAATCCACTTTCGTAATGCCGCTTACATTGTCATCGATTAAAACAGTTTGGAATTTTTGTTTTCTTATGCCATACCATTTTCCCATTCATCAAAACATTCAGTTCAAATTTGAAGTCATTCTGACCAGTGACATTTTTTACAGCAGTTTGTAAGTGGGACTGTAATTATAATCACCCTGTATATATATTTAAGATATACAATCAATGTGTATGACATTGGGGATTAGATCTGTGTTATCAGCCATCCTTTAATTCCGTATATATACACGATGATTATAATTAAGTATCACTTTGAAAATGCTGTAAGAGGAGAAAAACGGGAAGAATGACTTCAAATTTGAACTGAATATACTTGAAAAGTGGGGAGACGGTATGGCATAAGAAAACAAAAGTTCCAAACTGTATCAGTATTTCTTTAAGCCACACTTACCATCGTTTCAGTTTCAATTATCCGAAATATTCAGTTTCAATTTCTTACAATTAGATGTACTTTGTAAACATTTCTGGTGTTCCACTTATTATTATTATTATTATTATTATTATTATTATTATTATTATTATTATTATTATTATTATTATTTAGTAGTAGTAGTAGTAGTAGTAGTAGTAGTAGTAGTAGTAGTAATAGTAGAAACGGTATTTAAATTGAAATCAATTATGAAAAAAATTCAAAGAGGGACATGACAAAGAACTTTCTTGGGACTTCTATTGTTCCCAACACTTATGAAGGACTTTCCAGTATGGAGAAATGATGTTGAAGTCTTCTTGTATGTACATGATTTAAAAATGTATCAAGTTATCAGAAATTTCAATGACGCAAATAATCTTATATGTAGTATCTTAAGTTATTTATATATAGTAGTCAAGCGGAATAACACGAATATATTTTTCCTATATAAACAAAACGAAAAATAATGTCATACACTGAAAAATAAGTTATTTGCTGATTAGATATAGAAATGGTGTAAATACAGAAAAGATTAGATATATAAGAGACTTAGGAAAATATTTGTTGAAAACATGCATTTCTTTTTAACTAGCACTTGACATTAACGTCTAGAATTGCCACGAAACATTAGATTTTATTTTTAAACCAATACAAGAATTCTAAGAATGTTGCATCACATATTTCGTAATATAATTATTACTTAGAGAAACATTAGGGCATGCATCAGTATTGTAGCCTTTGGGAGCATCAGTACAGTCTATTTTAATGACATATCAGATAAAAAAAGAGTCATCAAATAACTGTCTTAAAACTTGACACGATTTTACCTTTCCTAAACAATATGCTACAATGTTAAAAATTTAACATACTGGAAGAAATAGACCGATAAGCACTGGTAAAATAAGTAAAACCAGCATATTCTAGGGCAAATATCTGGTCCAAAATATTGAACTGAAGATTCCCAGTTTAAGAATTACACAAAGAATGGCATTTGTTAAATAGAGTCGCGTTATTTCAATTTTTCTGGACAAGAGCACGATTCTGAAACGATATAAACAAAATTTCACGTTTTCTCTAGTAATTTGCTAATAAGGTCTACTGTTGGTTAATATATAATGTATATATATAAGGTCTTCCAGAAAGAGTGGTAGGGTTTCATGGAACAACTGTGGTTGACTGATACATTGCTTTGTTTCGTAATTCAGACAATGTATTCCACTGCTTGAAGTGAAGAATTTACGAGAAAGTACAAACTTAGATTATCATAAAATAACACATTTTCGTAAGGTTTATCTTACTGTTCGGTAGATGGTAATAAATTTATCAGAATAAAATAGTCCAACTTTTGGAATAACTGCGTTATTTACACAACAAACGAGAAATTACAAACATTACCTAGGATTTAAACTGTTATAATTGACATTAATTGACATACTTTTGTTTATTTTTTCTTAATACTCATATTTCATGTGCAGTTTAGATATCAGACAATATAAAGTATATATAATCAATATTAATTAATTTTATTAAGAATAATGTTTTTATCAGGGTTCTTAAGTATTTGGTAGACCCTTTCTGCACGATTGACAATTAAACGTTAAGTATATTGCATAGTCTTTTTGTATTTGCAACTGAATGGCATTTAGTTTTACAGGGTCAAACTTCCGAAATCACAAATTTTAACCCTATCGTGGGACAATTTTTTCTACAGGTAATAGAAAGATGCATCCTTCATGTTACCCAACAAACATTCAAGACAATCGAAAGAAATGACTTCTCTAGTGCAAGTCCCATTTTCGTGGTGAAAAAGACCCATAACCGATGGGAATATCGCCTTCTAGTGGAGCAAATAAGAACATACTTAGATTTCCTTGGAAGGAAATCCTCTTCCCATTGCCTACGAAAGGGTTAAATGAACGTGTAAAAATTACTTAAAAATCGCATGGAATGTAATAAAGACTATGAGTATTAAAACAAGGTTCAGAAATTCTGGATCTTACAGAGTACAGGGTAATCGTTTAAGTGAATTTATATACAAAATTTCAGAAACACATATTACCAAAAATCTAAAATTGTCTATTATTTAGAATATTGTACTATACATAGAACTTCATGGCATTTAATTACAAAGAAATTAGCCCTATATCTAAGACTATAACTAAATAAAAATTGAATTTACTTTTATCTTATAAAGACAACACGATAAAGTGTTTATCCCTACCTGTATCATCTACCTATAAATCTTGTATCATCTACCAACTTGCAGTGAGTTTACTCTCTTCTGCTCTATGTAGCTCATGCTTATAACTTCTAATTAAGTTTATTTTTGAAATAATATTCCTAATGATTGAGCAAGCAAACTTTCTATTCATTAAATGTGAACACCATATGCACTACCTCTTTATTTGACACATTTCACTTTTTATTACATTTTTCTTTATCGACTTTACTTTCAAAATCTTTAACTATTAAATCATTCTGCAGTGACTTAATTTATTGCATTTTTTATCTTGATTTGAAACGTTTTCCTATAATTACTCCTGTACCTTCATCTTTCATTTTACCAAGAAATTTTGTTAAGTATTTGAGGTAGTTCGTATCTAATAATTTGAGGATAATCATTCGTATCGAATTAGTTAATAAAATTTTTCCTATCTTCGAACACATCTTTTGTTTCAAAATGATAATAGTTCTTTCTTGGCTTGCTGTTTTGATTTTATGACATTATAGTGGAAGTCATATATTAAATATTTTAACAAATCTAGAATCTACATTCCCACATAGATTGGTTTATTAGGCATCCAAATTATGGTATGCTTAAGTGACGGGACTCTTACAGTAAGCTTTTATCCACCTCTTCGTTACTTTTTTGGTCTGTGGAAAAGTATCAGACCAAAAATAGAAAGATATATTGAGAAACGGTTTACTGCAACCGATTCAATGTTCAGAAGATAGGTACCATCTCCCCCATTAATTATCTATCAAAACCGAAAGTGGTTCAAATTATACACTAACGGTTCCACCCTTTTAGTCATGAAACAAAAACGATAACTCTTAGCGAGCATCAGTTCTTGGCAATCGATTCAGCGCCTTAAGATAATATGTCATTTTTTTTCATAATACTCTATCACAACTGGAAATGGTTCCAATTTACTATTACTTTTTTGTTACATTACCAATTTGAATGTTTACAACCATAAAGAGAAAATAGTAACACATAGCGGGAAGAGCCCTTTTGCAAACGGTTCAACATTTCAGTGGTACATATACTGAATATTCACAACACTCTAAGAGGTTCAACTCCAGTATTACTTGTGTTTTGAATATGGATACTATCAAGGTGCCTTGTTAGCAATCGATTTAGCATAACGAGAATAAGTTTTATCTTCGTCCTTGAAAATCTATTCTCACCGAAATAGATTAAAATGAGCCATTACTGGTTTCATCGTCGATTACTATAAAACAAAACGGTAACAGAAAGCTTGAATATCTCCCTCTTTACTTAGAAAATGATACAACGTTTCAAGACAACATAACATGACTAGCCATGGCACTTTATCAAAAGTGGAAATAGTTCAAATTTGCTATAACTTAGAGTTTCAATACTGACTTCAACCTTTATCTCCATTGAATGAAAACGATAACAGATAGCGAAAAATTGTTATAGAAAAAGGGAGAGTTCCACCTTTACTACTACTTCCAATTCCAGTACTGATTTTCATAGAGCGAAAGCGATGATAGCTATCAAGATGCAGTTTTTGCAATAGATTCAACAAACGATTCAAAGGTTATCACCACATAACAAACAGAAATGATAGCTTCAAGCAGTTTCTTAGAGACCATTCACCGTCTTCAAACAACATATCATAACTATCCACACCTGTCTACTGTAACCTGGAGTGGATGAAATTTATTATTATTTTCAGTTTCAATATTGATTTTCATAGAGCAAAAACAGTCAAGATATCAAGAAGCGTGCTTTGGACTCGACTCAGTGTGGCAAGAAAAGCTTTCGTCTTCATTAACCCTCTATTCAAACTGAAAGAGATAGAAATAAGCTATTTTTTGTTTCTACCTTTATCAACATAGAACAAAAGAAGTAAAGGATACCGTGTAATGGTTTTCTGATATGAATTCATTGTCTGAGGGACAGTTTTTTCCCCTTGATCTCATTACTCGATTGCAACCAGTTGTTACAGATGCACTATTTCAAGTATAGGATTCATATGGTCTGGAAGTGTTAGGTTCACACTGTGAAAACACACTCATATTTTTTAACAATATTTTAATCTTGTTCATATCCATTGCTGCTAAGGACAAAAAGAAGTTCTACATGTTCCGTTCAGTTTCTTACAAGCAGAAATCCGTCATGCATTATTCGCTGAGGTTTGGTGTTCAGATGTTCGTAGCAGTCAAGAAACTCTCAAAAAACTTGGTTTCTATGCTGATACCATAAAATGCTTTTTAACTCTGGCCCTCGATACAAGATAATGGCAATCCTTGTTTTTACGAAAATTGAGTTAAATTGTTTTACAAACCTAGGTGGCAGACACGTCAAGCCAAACAATTCCACTGATGACTTCTCACAAGCACTACAATCATCACAGAATACCATACATATTTTGGGTGCAAAACAGTGGCAATGCACATTGCAAGATGGAAATGTGTACGTTGTTCCGCGCCATTAGAAAGTGACATGTCGGAAGAGATCAGTAATTTAGAAGATAGTGGTTCGTCTTACAAACTAAGTGACGGTTTTCCATCAGACAATGAAGAAAGGGTCTGTATTATGAAGGTTTTTCTTTCATACGTGAATACATTGGTCTTGTGTGTTACCATTGTATTGCACCAAAGATTTCCATTATTTGCTGAATGCCATTATCTTGCTTCTAAATTTTGACTCTTTTCTTTCATTTTTCCCTTGGAGATGGTTCCCGTACAGTTAGATCGCGCAACGGGTGGTCCATCCGGTGCTCAAGACAACACAAACAAGAAATCACCAAAAACCGTCAGAGGAATTGCAAAAGTAGCGACTGGGACAGGAACAAGCGGAAGCACCTACGTAACTCAGGGTTGGAATACATTTCAAGAAGTAGGAAAAAGGTAGAAGGAGCTGTTCCTGGGGAAGATTGTAAATACATCATAAAGTGTTTCAACATGTTGAATGATGATCACAGTGAAAAGTTGTTCACGAATTTTTGGACTTTGAGGAATTTTGACCTGTAAAATGGATATCTATGTTTCTTTGTGCAGCTTACTCTTATTAAAGGGCATTACATAAAGCAGAATAAATCCAAAAAAGAAACATCCATCGTTTATACTCTGAAAGGTCCAATTGAAAATCTTGTGATCGTGTGCAAGCAAGAATTTTTAAGTATCTTACGATTACATAAGCATCGTGGAAGCGTGAAAAACTTCAGAAGGTAAAACACAAACAAAACCATCACGAGATAAAAGAGGAAAACATGCGAGTAGAGTAAACAAAGTACCCGATGAAGATATTGCTTTTGTAAAGCAGCATACAGAATCCTTCCCTACTTGCCAGTTTCATTACGCAAGGCGTAGTAGTTAAACGCAAAGAAAATACTTAGGACCTGAACTGAATGTGGAAAAATGTATGTACTGCATGTTTTAAGTTGTGCCAAAAATTCTAGTGTTGCAGTCAGTGCCGACAATACCGGAGAGTGTTTTGTGGTAGCTGTAACATTGGATTGTCTTTTTTGTTTTTACGTTTTCAGTTTTAATCATAGCAAAAATATTACTTTCACAAATTTGTAGCAAAACAATGGTAAAGATAAGTTTGGTGGAATATAATGGTATGCCACATCTTTGTTAACCCAAAACTTGTTCTCCAATTCTTACGATTCTACTCCTCCTTCATTTGCTTCAACCACATACTATATGATATACGATTTGTAACGGAATCTACTATTAGTTACTGTGGTTTCATACAGTTTCATGTATGTTTGTCAAATTAATAAATTTCTAATATATTAAATCGCCGTTTTCTCGAAACAACTTTTTTGTGGGTTTCCATTATGTTGCAGCGATGGGCAGAACTGTCAGCTGGTAAAATTTAAACACACATGTCAATATACTCTTATATTTTAGCATATGTAACACCTAAAGCTACAGAAGAAGTTGTCGTCACATTGGATTTTAGAAGTATTTCAGGCAGAAGTAAGTTTTCATTTTTTTCTAAAATTCACAACGCCATTTTTATCTTTGGCACGTATGTTCTTACTTATTTGGCGTATTTTACGTTGTCAGAAAAATGTAGAAAACAATGTATGTTTTCTGTTTCGATTTGCAATGCCGATTGAAAATTGTGCTACGATTAGTGTGTCGTGATCAGAAAATATGTTGGACAAGTAACGGTGTCGAGTCTTGATTTTTCCAACGCAATCATGTTCCTAGATATTTCCAATAGTTATTTTGGTTTCAGCTTGAAAAAGGTTAGTTTTGTATATCTGTTATTCTATTCTTGGAGCTCTAAAGAAAAATATCTACGTTACTGTTAATGTATAATGTGGGAAATGTTCAAAGGATGAAACATATTTCTATAGATAACTCTCATCATTCTGGATCAAATCGTGTTGCTGAAGGTAACTCTCCAGCATAGCTTTCGATAAAGTCGATAGTTCTTTTTGTTTCGTGGAAACTAATGTTATACGAAAACCACACCGACTGTTAGAGTAAACCTGATACTAAATATACTACTATTAAGGGTTTAATTGTGAGGAGTACGTGAGGTTTGATAAAGAAAAGAAAATACGGGCGAAAACTAAACAATTGGTAACGACACGTACTCAACAATAATATTACATCTTTTACTGCTGCAATCTAATATAAGTTTCTTTTAATTAGATTGACCAAGTGGCTGATATTTGAACTAGCAATGAAACGATACATTCTTCGTTTCAAGTTAAATCAATTTTATCACTAAACCGCCAATTAACTATACACATATAACTTAATTATTCATTTCACTTTCAACTGTTTCAATAGTTCTGACTATTACAATTAGTTGATGTACTCTGTAAATATTTTAGTGTTCCATGACTTCATCTTCTTCGTCTTTTTCTTCTTCTACAACTTCTTATTATTAGTAGTAGTAGCAGTAGCAGCAGCAGCAGTAGTAGTAGTAATACTAGTAGTGCTAGTAGTGGTGGTGGTAGTAGTAGCGGGAAGAACATTTAAATAAAAAAAGATATGAATACAATTCAAAGAGGAATGTGACATGAATCTTTCTTAAGTTTTCTATTCTTCCCAGTATTTGTGAACGACTTGAAAAAATTGAGGAATAATATCGATATCCTCTTATATGTTGATGTTTTAAAATTGTATCAACACTGCAAATAATCTTCACAGTTTTCTTAGACGTAATAGTCAACAAGGTCAATGTAAATAAAATGTTCTTATTATAACTAAACAAAAAGTTTATATACTAGAAAAATAAATTTATATGGCGACTAGATATAAGAAATAATATTTGAATTTTAAAAAATACCTTTATTTAAGTATTATTTAAAATCAATTACTAGAGATTCCATGAATCTTTAGCGGGTCTCTTAAGGCAATACAAGAATTTTAAGAATGTTCTCTTGCTTATCTTATGTATTACCTAATAGACAAACATTACGGCATGCATATGTAGTAATGAGTTTTATAGTAAATTTTCAATGATAGACCAGGTACAAAAGAGAATCATTAAATATTTGTCTTGAAATGAAATTAAACAATAGATAGTTAAATTTTATCTGTTTTATACACAGTTGGGCATTTGGTTTAATGAAAAATAAACGAGTGATAAATTACCAAACACCGTTTTTCTTTAAAATAAGAACCTTGTAACGAACAAATTGTCCAATACATACCATGCCCAAAAGTATTTTACTGAAAATTCTCAGTTTAAGAATAAGACTAAGATTGACGTACGTTGAAAGCAGTATGGATATTGTTTTTTTTTTCTACGAAGAAGCGATATGAATAAGATTTCACGCTTTCAAAAGTATGTTGAAGTAATTTAAGTTAATATACAGTATTATTAGGTCTGCGAGAAAGAATGACGGGTTTTCATGCAGCAGCTGTGATTGACTCAGTCACCGTTTCCTTCACAATTCAAATAATTTATTCCAGTTGGGGCTTAAGTTGTAGACCTTAACAAGAAGGCTCATTGGCAAGGCGGCTAAATCTCTCTTGCGCTACCCACCAAACATGCCAACCTCTGTCCTTGACAGCTCTAGTTTGTTTACTTTTACGACATTCCTTAAGTTTATATCTGAATTAGGAATACTACCGAAAAATAACGACGAATTTACCATTCCATAATCATAATTTTCTACGTATATGTGTTTCATACAGAATTATTAAACTTAATATTGTATTCTTTATTCAGTGTAAAGAATTCAAGTTATTCAGGAAGTGGAAAGCAAATCATGTTGAAAATATTGGTGATTCTATTTCTTCAGTTTAAATTTCTCAATCACTTCTGTAAAAATTATACGATTATGTTTCCATTAATGTGTGCAGTATATTTATGCGAAACTAAGTAATAGCGTAAAGTTCACTAACTTCATTCTTCGTAATCGTGGAACGTAAAACTGAAATATTTCATTTCATTCTTCTTATATTTTTATATTCATCAACTTCGAAAATTGGAATATAACACTATTTTCATGTTTTACTAAAATTCAAATATTAATTAGATAAATATGAGTTCGATTTCTTTTCTTTCTATGAAGTAAATTATTAGTTCATTGAACAATTCATTTCTAACGCACAAAGACCTACTACGTAGCGTACAATCTGAATCGCACGCGCTACTACAGGGACTTGATCCATGGTATCTCATAAATGTGTTTGCTAAGCGTATATTCACTTGACTTGACTTGATTGTCAGCTTAGCGTTTCTTTCAGAAGCGAGGCTTTAAGAGATCTACCATATATTCACGATTAATCTCCAAAATATGCACAAATGTCGGTAAATATAGTGGGAACTCGTTAATTATTCTTCAATTTAAACCTACACTATATGGCTTGACAATGCAATACTTGTGATGAAATACGTTGTAACTACCAAAAAACAAATTTTAAAAAATCGTTTCCCATTAATAGCAAGAGAGGATGGACACATGACGACGGTTCATTGGGGCAAAGTGGGGTGGGTACTCTAATGATATCGTATGTTCCTTTGGAAACTTTTACTGTGGAACAATTCCACCAACCGGCCCATTAAAAAAGTAGCCCTTTTTTGTTATCCAATAATAAATTTTATAATTTTATATTTTTAAATTGATCCTCTATAAATTAAGTAATTTACGCTCTTGTAACGGAAACTATATTTAATTTGAGATAGGTCTACTTTGTTGTTAGTGTTCTCAATGTTTCTTTAGTACACAATCGTCTAAATAGTATAGGTATTCTAATGCTTTAAGAGAAAGATGTTTGTGTGTTTAGCTTTTTATTTTCAAGTTCATACCAAAAAAATAGTAGTTGGCTGACTGTTATATATTTTAGTAAGCTTTATGAAGTTGTGAAGTGAATTAGAAGTATGACCACATAGCTACAGAGAGACATTGATACGTACATACTTCTCAGATTTCATTTTCAAGTTATGATTATTTTGTTAGGACCAGTTTTTTGTGCTACACCATCTATCATGTTCTCCATATCAATATATTCAAGCATTTCCTTCTCCACTGACATTAGCATAAAGTATTTCAAGTTATCCTGTGACAGAGTCGTACTCAGTCTCTTTTTTATGAATTTTAACACAGAATTGCTTCTCTCTCATGATACCTGTGTAAAAAAAGTATGAGCATGTACTTTAGGCAAATTCAATGTTACAAGAAGTTCCTATCAAAAGATTATATATACACAAAAGTTTGTAGCAAGAAACGCAACAGTCCTGACATAAAAGAAAAAAGGTTTTCTTTAGAGTGAAGTCATTTTTCATCACGTTGAATGGTATAATTATATCTAAATCATTTCTTTGTAAATGTTTAGACACGGTTGATGTGTGGTCAAAAACATCAAATAACTAGTAATTTCTACACCTGTACATTATGGTGGAAGGAAAAATCAATTTGTTTAGTACCGAATTCTAATAGGACTCAAAGGTTGCGTAGTCGCATGATAATCCAATAGCGGGGAAAAGGTTGACTGTCTATTCAAACGTGTAATTGTTTTTTTTTTATCTCAAAATATCTTCAGTTCACCCCTAGACCGAGGTTTTGTCAAGTTTTCAACAGTCGTACTGACTTGAAAAAAAAAAAAACTGTTTAAAACAAAGTTCAATTCCTATAATTTTAATAGAGCAGTAGTTTTACTAAGACATGTAAAAATACAGGAGTTGAAAGAAAATCGAAATCTGATAGTATATTTGGTTCGTGCATTGAGTCAAAATTCCGTCCAATTTTTAAAAATTGTACTTTGTTGTACACCATGTCTAAAATATAGTTTACTTTTTTTGTTTAATTCTAATAGAGCTGTAATTAACTAGCAGGTATGTAGCAATTCAAAGAAGAAAATAAAATCGAAATTCGAAAGTATCTTAATTACAGAAAACTTTACGAAAAGAATGATTTGTTATGCTTCGAGCTGTGGTTGAATCCCTTCGCTCATTTCTGAACTTATAAATGATCTTGAACTAGCAGAGGTGTTTTACTTCTAGTCGTTGCACATGATTTCCAACCAATCAAAGATTTTCAAAGTTATTTCTTATTTTTTGGCATAACTTTGAAATCAGAATTTTCTTATTTTTTGACATAACTTTGAAATCAGACTTCTTACTGAAATCTGGCATGACAGAACGAGAGAAGAGTGTAATAAACCATTCCTGTTTAAGGAAGTCACAGAGTTTTGCAGCAGAAACAGCCTCTGTTTCAAATTTCATACATCTTTCTACGCACTGCATGTGACATGGAAATTTTATATATACAAGCTCTGGTAGTCCCTACGATTTTAAAAATCATAAAATACACTCTGTTGTTATGTAAGCCATCATTGTGTGTAAACAAAGTTTTCACGTTCCCGGATATATATCAATTCTGTATAATCAGTGGCTTGAAAATTAAGATCATGTTTCTGAAAATTTCTCACTCTTTTATGTAAAGACGGTTAAATAATGGATTTTATAAACTTTCTTAAAGGTAATTTTCCGATGTGTTTAACGCCATTCATCGCCATTTTCAACAGAATGTTTTTATTGTGCAGAAAGATAGAGTTCCGCTATATTACAGGATCGTATTTCTGGTGAGAGATCCGGTAGATATCGTGATGTCTGAATCAGTATAACCACATGATTTGCACCACCTTCTTCATAAGAATCCTCTTCTACCGGAAACCAAACCCCAAGAGTTTATAATGAATATTGCTGATGCTTTCATTCAAATCAAGGATCTTTCGTCGAAATATAAATCTCAAAATGAGATTGCCTATAGTTAGTCACCTTGAATGACTTATAGAGCATGGATCCTTTCCAACAAGGTGTCTTGGACATTATTTGCTAGTTATAGCTCTCAAAATATTGGAAACATATATTTGGTCTTTGTTTCGGTCTTTTTTGTTACGGAAATATCTTTGGATGGAAATATTTCATTATCAATAACAGGAAGATGCTCACAGTAATTCTACTGTTTACCAATTGTTCCAAAAAATATTCTGGGCCATCTAGATGCTCGAGTAAATGTCTGTAAGAAGGTTCATAAAATGTAATAAACAAATAACCTATTGAATGCATCTCCCAATTTGACATCAAATATTATAAATATTGCCACTTCTCTACCCAGTATTAGTTACTGTGCCATTCAATATCAAAATGTCATTCAATTTCAAGCATTTCAATAAGAAAGTATACTTTCAAATATATTCTTTCAGATCAACTTCTAAGCGTTACATGGTCAGTAAATTGATTATCAGACTCCTGAAGAAAGTATGTGTGATCTTTTCTTATTCTGCGATACATTTTATTGCCTACCTCTTCTTATACCAGAGTTTCATCTTTCATACCATCAAAGCTTATATAGCTTTGGTAACCTTTCAAATCTATTTTGAAATGCTCTTCTAATTTGCTGCTTTTCTCTTCTAACTTAAATGTGATGTACAACTATGGATGTGTCTTATTCTCTAAATAAACCAGTCTTGTAAGACACTGTAAGCAACTGCAACGGTCTCTCTCTCCGGTAAACCGAACCTATCACTTACTAAATCTGCAGCAATCAGTTTTAATCCCATTTGCTGTTCTGCTGCTTAACATTCTCCTTGTATGTTTCCTTCAGTGCAGTGTTCAACAGTCTCCGTATTCTTGTACAAACACATCTCAAAAGATATAGAGTCACTTTGGCAGTGAGTAGTAAAAAATACATGTTAGTGTTTCTTTCTCTCTTCCTATATCCTAATTGTTGTTTCCAGCCTACGTTACTGATAAAATAAATTCTTAGCGTTCTTCGTGAAGAAATTTCTGTTCAGTAATAAGTAAACCGTATTTTATATATTGTGTTCGACAAAGTCCGATTTTTGACAACTTGACAAATTTTGACCTCGATGCGTGAACTAAAGATACTATCCGATTTCAAATTTATTTCCTTCTTTATATTAGTGCATATCTGTAAAAGGTGCACTTCTCTATTAGAACTATAAAACGTAAACTGTAATTTATACAGAATGTTCTAAAAAGTAGTTTTGTTTGACAGCATGACCAATCTTTTATTTCAATGCACGAACTTAGGGTATTGCCCGATTAACAAAAATACAGTTATATGTTTGGATAGACGGTCCAATTTTACAGCACTATTGGAGATCGATTTGAAAAGAAAAATGGTTATTTATTATCCATCCTAGTGTGTATTTCTATGCGCTTAGACAGATCATGATCACATTTAGGATAGTGTTCGAGAAAACTAGTGAGTACATTGACTAAAAATAAATAAAATATTTTAAAAACATGGCGGATACTATGTCTGATTACAATTACGACAATGGGGATTAGATTCAATAGGAAGTCATTATTTAGAATTTAAAACCAATTTTGAAAATGCTATTAGTAGGTGATTTCCCAAAATTTCATTCGCAAAATTTCACCAAAATAACTTATCAATTATTTTGACTTACTACTTAAGGAATGGTGGATTACATCATTGTCTAAACTCAATAATAAAATACTAAATCATAAACTATCAAGAAACTAATCGGAGTAAAACACACCCAAACTAGTAGGCTTTCTTTTCTCAAATTCTGCGAGAAAAAAATAATTAAAAGATCTGTGATAAGCTTGTTAATTAAATAATTATCGATTATATATAAACAGAATAACTATAAATGTTTTTTAGTCGTTCACTCTGCTCAGTACATTACGTAAGGGGATTTTCATTTATATTTTGATATTATGGTTTCTAGTTCCAAAAAATGGAAAGGGAACCGTGAAATGCATTATATATCAATGTGTACTTCAGTGTAAACACGTATTATAAAGTAGAGAATTCGCACACAATTAAACACACACACACACACACATATATATATATATATATATATATATATATATATATATATATATATATATATATATATATATATATGTGTGTGTGTGTGTGTGTGTGTGTGTGTGTGTGGAAAAATATTAAAATTTCTTCAAGAAGACACTAAGTGACTTCCAGAAGCCACTTATTTGTTATCCTGTGATAATATCTAAATAAAATGTAGAAGATTGAAACAATACATTTTTTAGATTAATTGCACTGAATATTTTTTTCAAACAAAACTATTCGCTCGAATACAAATTTTCTTCGTTCTTTTGCATTGCAGCGATAATAACGTTATCTGCTGATATAATTCCTTCAAAATTCAACAGAGCGCTCTGATCGTTTTGTAGCTTCTACTACATAAACTGCACTCATTTGCCCTTTATAAGAATTTAATCCTCGTCTCGTTGTTAGGGTAATGTCTTGGTCGTCAAGTGTAAAATTATCAGAAAAACCTCTTTTTGAATTATATTGAAGGTCGGAGTAAACTCCGAAATACGGAAACGAACATACAAAAATATTGTTTAGGCATACACTTCTCATGGAATGTTTAATTATGTTGAGTCCCCTGTTGCAATGACGATGCTTGGCTGAATATACCATAAAAAACTTTAGTTTCATTTTTTTGCCACAGGCTCCAAGAATTTTACATCTTTCTAGAAAGCTTTGCGAAATTAGAAATGAAATAAAGTATTGCTCTTAACACAAATTCAGCTATTTTAAGTATAGGTGATAAGTTCACTGCATGTATAGACGGAAACTTATATTTCTTATAAACTTTGTTTTACACTTAACACGTTAAAATAAAGTTAATCTATATTTTCTGGTAGAAATAAAATGCTTCAAATGAAGTTTGAATTCTGATTTTTAAGATGACCCAAATATTTATTTAGTTTTGGAAAATATTACAATGACAAAATATTTTGCCATCTAGAAACAATAATATTTTACTTATTCATACGAATTTCTATGGAAAATACGAGAATCAAATACTGAAACGAAATGTAGTACAGGATACGTCAAAAATGTTACATTTTTTAAAATTCATGGTTATCATGAAACCGACTGTTGTTAACGTTTTGCTTTTTATGGAAGAGCTTGCTACTCTGCGTATAAATTCACTATATCTGAACTTGACCGTTGTGAATATAAATACTACAGTACTATCAGAAAAAAAACGAGAAGTGAACAAAACAGTAAGGTTACAGTCTGCAGTGAAACGTTTATATATATTCCAAAGAACCAACGTAGGCTAGAGATAGTACACACATTATGTTATTTTTCGACGTAGCCTCTATATCTGTTCAGGCGCTTTTCTAATCATGGGATAAGTAAGAATATTTCTTCCCGATAAAAAATTATCCTTGCGCGTTCTTGTCACGAAATGTGATTTCCCCCCATCTGAAGCGACGAGATGGCTTCTTAGGTACATGTTCAACTGTAGAAACATGTAAAAGTTGCTTGGAGTGGTGTCCTGGCTTGAGAGAGATTGGTCGATGATGTTCCCGTGAAACTGCTTCAACAGCGTGGTGGTCTTCTAGGCTGTATGCTCGCATGTGTTACCTGGAAGGAAGTGGTTTTGGTGTAAAGGCCTGGCCGTTTCCTCCTGATTGTTTCGGCCAGAGGTGACTGTGCCCCCGATTTCCAGAAACTTCTCGAGTGTGATAGCGGCTCTGTTGAAAAACATTCTGGTCCTCACCTTAGGAGGAGAGGAGGAGGGTTTCCAGTTCTTTGATAACCGCGTATTTCTGGGGATGTAGTACTAGGGTGGGTCGTTTTGCCACTTTTTCTTCGGAACGAAATGTAATACCTGGCAAAAGTGGCCAATCCACATGGACATATCAAGTATAGATTTTTTTTTCAAATCAGATAATATCTTCTGTGAGAACTATTGCATCAAAGTTTCAAAATTTCACTGAAAATTGCAAAAAATACAAAAATTGTTCATTTTTTGTTATGTTAAAGTAAACACATTTTTGGGTTTATTCATGCCAGATGCTATGAAAACTGACATTCCAGTCTCAAAATGCCAGTTATATGCGCTTTGGGGGTATAGGGGTGCCTCCTCTGGGGCCGGAAAACAGGGTAAATTCAGTGCAATTAAGCGTTTCTACAAATTGTTTCGTCCTTGCCTTTCCCTTCGGGACCTGCCGGACCAATATGAAGATGAACGTGACAATTTTTTGGATAGCATCGTCACTGGAGATGATACGTGGTGTTATCACTATGAGCCGGAATCCAGAAGACAGTCCATGGAATGCCGATTTTTACAAGCGCAACATGCAGGCTCTGGTTCATCGTTGGCAAAAGTGCATAACAAATGGTGAGAACTATTTGGAAAAATGAGTCTGTAGCTGAAATATTGCTCTGTGTAGCTGTGCTGTTGTTAGTTATGTATCTCCATTAGTTTACATAAAAAAGGATGCATTACTTTGGGAACGACTTTCGTAGATTTGACTGAAACTGTTATGATTGTTCAGAGATACAATGTAAGCGAGAGAGCTGCGGCACATATAACAAGTGTGCTTCAGGCAGCTTCAAAGGCTGGAATTATAATTTCTCAAAAATCTAACGACATAACATCTGCTTTAACCGTAGTCAGGAACAAAATAAGGCGTGCGAAACTTAAACTTGCTCGGAATTTAAAAGAAACTTCTAGAAATGATGATCCCATTAAAATTCTATACTTTGATTATAGAAGGGATGACACTAAAACATACACAGGCATCGTTAGAGAAGAGCACTCATCACTTGTGGCTGAACGTAACTCTCAATACGTTGGTCACGTGACACCATCCTTTGGCTCTGCACATGACGAGACCAGAGCTATTTTCGAATACATCATGAACCAACTCAGAGTTTTCTTTGATAGAGTTGAGGTTCTTGGGTGTGATGGAACATACACTAACATGCTTGGAATGGAGTTGTTCTTCGAAAATTAGAGGAACGAACAGGAAAACAAATGCAATGGGCTATTTGTCTCTTGCATTTTAACGAACTGCTGTTCCGAGCTCTCTTCACGCATATTCACGGCGTTTATTCAAGCCCCTATTCTTACACACGTCCCATAGTTTCAAAACTATCTATCTATAAAACAGTGAAAAAGCTTTCAGTGTTGCTATTCAAACCAAGAAAATGTGACTTACCTCATCATAGTCCAAAAGAGCACAGAAAATTCAGTAAGGACCTGAGAAGCTTGTTCCAGATATCTCAAGCCATTGACTCCAGAGTATGCCCGGAAGAGCTTGTTTCTATGTTCCCGGGCAAACTAAACAAAGCTAGCTGGTTGACTAGTGCAAAAAGAATTTTAACATTGTATGTTGCAACAAAAAACCTACCAAGAAATTAATAGAAATTGCGACATTCATACTTAGAGTCTGTGTGGTTATGCAATGCCGTATCAGAACATAGTCTTCCATTGCTAATGGACCTCTCACGTGTTTGAGGCCATTCAAGGTCTAGATACTTACCAAGGGAATACCAGGCTGTAATCTGTTCATTCATTCAGACGAATGCATTCTTTGCACTCCCAGAAAATTTCTTCTCGCCATGATGACTGATGATCGACTTGCTGTCCGACAAGATGCATTACATAAGATTCTTGGTGCTCGAGAATACGAAGCATCGAATCTCCACATCTCCATTAGATATAACATCATTCCCAGACTGAATTTTGAAGCAAACGATTAAACTGCAATGATCTTTTGGGAAAACACTGATGTTTCAATAACTGTACTACCAGTAAGTTCTATGGACGGTACCAAACAAATAGCGCATGGTCAAACTTTCACTCCCTGACAACACTATGCCAGAATGGTCCTTCACCGTCCATCCGTGTCACACGGTGGCAGTAGAACGGATAGTGAATTTGTCACTGAAGAAGCCTCCCGAGTATGTGCCAGTGATGCTAGAGGCGGAATAATCAGGTCAACCATACTTTCTAGGCAAGCTACGTGTAAATTTCAATCAAAGTCCTAATTTGTGACAATTTTTCCTCACAGTGACTAATCGGATCAGTTCATCCGGCCCAACATATGGTTGGTAGATTGGATAGGCCTAGCGGAGGAGCCCTAGGTGCAGCCATCTCTACATGTTGGGCTCTGGGTCACTTGGCCAGGCTATATTGCCAGGTGAGCGAGGAGTTGCACAACCGCTTAACTGTACTGAATTTGCCCCCTTTTCTGGCTCCAGAGGAGGCACCCCTATTTCCCCAAGGACATATAACTGGCATTTTTATACTTGAATGTCAGTTTTCATAGCAACTGACATGTATTTAACCAAAAATATGTTTACTTTAACATAACTAAAATTAATGAATAACTTTGGTATTTTTTGTAATTTTCAGTGAAATTTTGAATCTTTGAGGCAATACTTCTCACAGAAGATATTGTCTGATTTGAAAAAAAATCTATACCTGAAATGTCCATGAGGATTTTGCCAGGTATTACATTTCATTCCGAGAAAAAAGTGGTAAAACGCTGCACCCTAGTGTAGTACTGGATTCATGTTCCGTCCCCCTTGTGATAATGTGGTAAAGGAAAATTTCAGTTTCATGCAGGACCGTTCCAAAAGTTGCAAAATTGTTTCATGCGCATTTCTTTGTGGTGGTTCGGCAGAGTGCTTGAAATCCATTAGGAAAAACCTTTCCAGTACTGAAGAATATCGTGTACAAACTAACAAACACTTTCGAACTGCATTCCCAATTATGCTATCAGAAGACATACTGTGATCCGCCGTTGGTACGAATTCAGCTCGTCTGCTATCAGCTTTGTTCAAATCTGTTGACGTCGTGCTGGGTCAGCCACTGCACTCCTCGTTGGTGGCCTTTATCTCTATCAGCTGCAAACTTTCAATACCATTCTGCGACATGTTGGGGAAACGTTACAGTGTCCGTAAACGTCTATCAGGTGTCGATTACTTGTTTCGCCGTCAGAAATTGAATAATTGAGCAAACTTTTTTCGCGATACATGTTACCAAAACTGATATTATTTTGTTATTTACTGGTACGTGACCGGTGGCTGAAACTAAGCACAGTTGCAAACTCTATGTATTAAAATTACGCACACCACTAATTTCTCTCTAACAGACGATACTCAGAAATATCGACCTTGTAAGTTCAGTTTCTGCTCCTGCCTCTTATTTAACCCGCATTAAGAGAGGGCAAAGTTGGTGAGCCTGCGCACGGTTTCATCTGTAGAGAATAGGCGAGTTAGCGTTGGCGGGTAGGTGCGTGAAGGAAGTCACTGCGAAAATATCATTATAAACTTTTTATACATCACATTATGCATGTTCTCTTATTGCAAGAAATAGCTACCTTTATATACACTATACTTCGTCATGGTTTTCTTAGGTAGTATTCCATAGTTAGCACAATCTTCATTACATATTTCTAAAAGCATACCTCATATGTATGGTTTACTTATGTATTCCTGAACTTCAATCACAATAAATATTTTTGTGTAATTTGTACAAGTGTATAACCACAGATTCCAGACTGACTTCTGGGGTCAAAGCCACAATAGCAAAGGTGCACCGCAATTTGTCATAGGTAACATGTCATCTGAAGGCGACTAATATCATATTTTATGTCAACAAATATTCGTGACTTAACCTTCCAATACACAAACTAGTGAAGAAAAGTATTAATACCCGATACTTTGTAGTAACTGCTATAACTTCCTGAGGTTTATGCCCGTAGCAGACAAAGAGGCCGAAGTATTTTTTTTCGAAGGACTTGCTTCAGTTTACCTTATATACGACAAACAACGTATAGTGTCAGGTGTCGCTAAATATATATGCCGACGGTCTGAACTCCTGACACGCGTAAACTACAGGTCTGATTACGTCTCTGCGTAATTATGTTACTGGTATATCCTAATGCTTCTGACTACTAAGGTCCATTCGACCTCACAACTGCCTCTATCATCTGAGCAAAAACTCCTTCCGAACACGTATCTGCTTCTGGGAATCCCTTTTGTGATATCAACTCTTTGTTCTAAACACTAAACTCTTTCTGAGCACATGAGTCTTTGGATATCATTGTCAGTTTCCAGCAATTATTGTTATTCGTAACGTATCACAAATGCGGCAACTTGAATAAACTGTCAATAGTTTAAAGCTAATGTAAAATTACATATACTCTCGCAAGCATTGAACCCGGAAATACTGTTAGGAGGGTGAATATATAAACCGCTAAACATCGAGGGTACTCTTAAAATAAGACTAGCAAAGAGTGATGTAAAGATGCGTCTAATGGTCTCTTTGTTTGAGAAGATGATATTATCTCCTTTGTTGTCAAATTAAAGAAAATGTGCATTTAAGTTTCATTCCTCGAAATTATTAAACTTTCAAACTATTCTACGCATACGGGTCCAAAGTCTTGAAGAATGACTTTTTCCGCTCATCCGACAAGTAGCAAAGTACAAACGGTAAGATATATCTAGGGTGTTTTAAAAAAGATTCTGCATCCAATGATAAGGTCAATCTCCTCCATTAAGTTTCTATTCAAATCAAAAATGGACGTATGCCAAGATAGCCCCCCCACTTTAGAAAATTGAAACAATGACTAGGTCATTCGTTTGTACTACGTTTGTACCGTTTGTACCGAAAATATTTTCGTTTGTACTATTTTCCTTATAGGGTTACTTGAGAGGTCGACTGGGGGGGCTATCTTGGCGCCAAGATAGCCCCCCCGTATCACAGCACAAAAAATTGGAATACACCATTCGAAAGCAAATCGTTTGTACCGTTTGTACCGAAAAAAGTTTTGTTTGTACCCTGATAGTTTTCGAGAAACAGGGGATGACATATGGGGGGGCTATCTTGGCGCCAAGATAGCCCCCCCGTATCACAGCACAAAAATTTGAAATACACCATTCGAAAGCAAATCGTTTGTACCGTTTGTACCGAAAAAAGTTTTGTTTGTACCCCGATAGTTTTCGAAAAACAGGGAATGACATTTGGGGGGGCTATCTTGGCGCCAAGATAGCCCCCCCGTATCACAGCACAAAAAATTGGAATACACCATTCTAAAGCAAATCGTTTGTAACGTTTGTACCGAAAAAAGTTTTGTTTGTACCCCGATAGTTTTCGAAAAACAGGGAATGACATTTGGGGGGGCTATCTTGGCGCCAAGATAGCCCTCCCCCCGTATCACAGCACAAAAAATTGGAATACACCATTCGAAAGCAAATCGTTTGTACCGTTTGTACCGAAAAAAGTTTTGTTTGTACCCCGATAGTTTTCGAAAAACAGGGAATGACATTTGGGGGGGCTATCTTGGCGCCAAGATAGGCCCCCCGTATCACAGCACAAAAAATTGGAATACACCATTCGAAAGCAAATCGTTTGTACCGTTTGTACCGAAAAAAGTTTTGTTTGTACCCAGATAGTTTTCGTAAAACAGGGAATGACATTTGGGGAGGCTATCTTGGCGCCAAGATAGCCCCCCCGTATCACAGTACAAAAAATTGGAATACACCATTCGAAAGCAAATCGTTTGTACCGTTTGTACCGAAAAAAGTTTTGTTTGTACCCTGATAGTTTTCGAGAAACAGGGGATGACATTTGGGGGGGCTATCTTGGCGCCAAGATAGCCCCCCCGTATCACAGCACAAAAATTTGAAATACACCATTCGAAAGCAAATCGTTTGTACTGTTTGTACCGAAAAAAGTTTTGTTTGTACCCTGATAGTTTTCGAGAAACAGGGGATGATATTTGGGGCGGGGGGCTATCTTGGCGCCAAGATAGCCCCCCCCGTATCACAGCACAAAAAATTGGAATACACCATTCGAAAGCAAATCGTTTGTACCGTTTGCACCGAAAAAAGTTTTGTTTGTACCCCGATAGTTTTGGAAAACAAGGAATGACATTTGGGGGGGGCTATCTTGGCACCAAGATAGCCCCCCCGTATCACAGCACAAAAAATTGGAATACACCATTCGAAATCAAATCGTTTGTACCGTTTGTACCGAAAAAATTTTGTTCGTACCCCGATAGTTTTCGAAAAACAGGGAATGACATTTGGGGGGGCTATCTTGGCGCCAAGATAGCCCCCCGTATCACAGCACAAAAAATTGGAATACACCATTCGAAAGCAAATCGTTTGTACCGTTTGTACCGAAAAAAGTTTTGTTTGTACTCTGATAGTTTTCGAGAAACAGGGGATGACATTTGGGGGGGCTATCTTGGCGCCAAGATAGCCCCCCCCGTATCACAGCACAAAAATTTGAAATACACCATTCGAAAGCAAATCGTTTGTACCGTTTGTACCGAAAAAAGTTTTGTTTGTACCCCGATAGTTTTCGAAAAACAGGGAATGACTTTTGGGGGGGCTATCTTGGCGCCAAGATAGCCCCCCCGTATCACAGCACAAAAAATTGGAATACACCATTCGAAAGCAAATCGTTTGTACCGTTTGTACCGAAAAAAGTTTTGTTTGTACCCCGATAGTTTTCGAAAAACAGGGAATGACATTTGGGGGGGCTATCTTGGCGCCAAGATAGCCCCCCCGTATCACAGCACAAAAAATTGGAATACACCATTCGAAAGCAAATCGTTTGTACCGTTTGTACCGAAAAAAGTTTTGTTTGTACCCTGATAGTTTTCGAGAAACAGGGGATGACATTTGGGGGGGCTGTCTTGGCGTCAAGATAGCCCCCCCGTATCACAGCACAAAAATTTGAAATACACCATTCGATAGTAAATCGTTTGTACCGTTTGTACCGAAAAAAGTTTTGTTTGTACCCCGATAGTTTTCGAAAAACAGGGGATGATATTTTGGGCGGGGGGCTATCTTGGCGCCAAGATAGCCCCCCGTATCACAGCACAAAAAATTGGAATACACCATTCGAAAGCAAATCGTTTGTTCCGTTTGTACCGAAAAAAGTTTTGTTTGTACCCTGATAGTTTTTGAGAAAGAGTGGATAGCACAAAAAATTGGAATACACCATTCGAAAGCAAATCGTTTGTACCGTTTGTACGGAAAAATGTTTTGTTTGTACCTTGACAGTTCTCGAGAAACAGGGGATGAAATTTGGGGGCTATTTTTTACGCAAGATAGGCCCCCTAATGTGTACTTTTTCCATGTCCATTAATAAGTATCATATGTTTGTCCATGTGAATTGATGTGTATTTAGAATTCTGGTTCTGCATATCAAAATAAAAAAATCAATTTTTCAGTAATAACTCAACGTTAGAATTGAATCGGCGAGTGGGAAAACAGTGTGAGTCCAAAATAAACCATTTTGAAGTAAAGGCATAAATAACACTAAAGATGTAGTACTACAAGTTGTAATGAAGAGCAGTGCAATTTGCAAGACCTTGCACGTTATAACAGAATGGTATAATATCGACTGTACATTTGTGGCGTTAACTAACGAAAGTTATTTTTTCAAATATCTCAAAATGCGTTTTGTGGACTATAGTAGTTTTCCACTCACCGATTCAATTAAATTTTCTCTATTTCTGCCCTTTTCCTTAAGTAAACAAAACTTTTTTCCGTACAAACGGTACAAACGATTTGCTTTCGAATGGTGTATTCCAATTTTTTGTGCTGTGATACGGGGGGCTATCTTGGCGCCAAGATAGCCCCCCGCCCCAAATATCATCCCCTCTTTCTCGAAAACTATCAGGGAACAAACAAAACTTTTTTCGGTACAAACGGTACAAACGATTTGCTTTCGAACGGTGTATTCCAAATTTTTGTGCTGTGATACGGGGGGGCTATCTTGGTGCCAAGAAAGCCCCTCGCCCAAAATATCATCCCCTCTTACTCGAAAACTATCAGGGTACAAACAAAACTTTTTTCGGTACAAACGGTACAAACGATTTGCTTTCGAATGGTGTATTCCAATTTTTTGTGTTGTGATACGGGGGGCTATCTTGGCGCCAAGATAGCCCCCCCCCTCGCCCCAAATATCATCCCCTCTTTTTCGAAAACTATCAGTGTACAAACAAAACTTTTTTCGGTACAAACGGTACAAACGATTTGCTTTCGAATGGTGTATTCCAATTTTTTGTGCTGTGATACGGAGGGGCTATCTTGGCGCCAAGAAAGCCCCTCGCCCAAAATATCATCCCCTCTTACTCGAAAACTATCAGGGTACAAACAAAACTTTTTTCGGTACAAAGGGTACAAACGATTTGCTTTCGAATGGTGTATTCCAATTTTTTGTGTTGTGATACGGGGGGGCTATCTTGGCGCCAAGATAGCCCCCCCAAATATCATCCCCTCTTTTTCGAAAACTATCAGGGTATAAACAAAACTTTTTTCGGTACAAACGATTTGCTTTCGAATGGTATATTTCAAATTTTTGTGCTGTGATACGGGGGGGCTATCTTGGCGCCAAGATAGCCAACCGCCCAAAATATCATCCCCTGTTTCTCGAAAACTATCATTGTACAAACAAAACGTTTTTCGGTACAAACGGTACAAACGATTTGCTTTCGAATGGTGTATTCCAATTTTTGTGCTGTGATACGGGGGGCTATCTTGTCGCCAAGATAGCCCCCCGCCCCAAATATCATACCCTCTTTCTCGAAAACTATCAGGGTACAAACAAAACTTTTTCGGTACAAACGGTACAAACGATTTGCTTTCGAATGTTGTATTCCAATTTTTTGTGCTGTGATACGGGGGGGGCTATCTTGGCGCCAAGATAACCCCCCGCCCCAAATATCATCCCCTCTTTTTCGAAAACTATCAGGGTACAAACAAAACTTTTTTCGGTACAAACGGTACAAACGATTTGCTTTCGAATGGTGTATTCCAATTTTTTGTGCTGTGATACGGGGGGGCTATCTTGGCGCCAAGATAGCCCCCCCAAATGTCATCCCCTGTTTCTCTAAAACTATCAGGGTACAAACAAAACTCTATTCGGTACAAACGGTACAAACGATTTGCTTTCGAATGGTGTATTCCAATTTTTTGTGCTGTGATACGGGGGGGCTATCTTGGCGCCAAGATAGCCCCCCCAAATGTCATCCCCTGTTTCTCGAAAACTATCAGGGTACAAACAAAACTCTTTTCGGTACAAACGGTACAAACGATTTGCTTTCGAATGTTGTATTCCAATTTTTTGTGCTGTGATACGGGGGGGCTATCTTGGCGCCAAGATAGCCCCCCCAAATGTCATCCCCTGTTTCTCAAAAACTATCAGGGTACAAACAAAACTCTTTTCGGTACAAACGGTACAAACGATTTGCTTTCGAATGGTGTATTTCAAATTTTTATGCTGTGATACGGGGGGGCTATCTTGGCGCCAAGATAGCCCCCCCAAATGTCATCCCCTGTTTCTCGAAAACTATCAGGGTACAAACAAAACTCTTTTCGGTACAAACGGTACAAACGATTTGCTTTCGAATTTTGTATTCCAATTTTTTGTGCTGTGATACGGGGGGGCTATCTTGGCGCCAAGATAGCCCCCCAGTTGGCGTCTCAGGTACCCCTATAAGGAAAATGGTACAAACGAAAATATTTTTGGTACAAACGGTACAAACGTAGTACAAACGAATGACCTAGTCATTGTTTCAATTTTCTAAAGTGGGGGGCTATCTTGCCATACGTCAAAAATGGTTCACATTAGCCATTTCCGGTTTCAATTTTTATCAACATATGAACGAAAATGATAAGAGATAGCAAGAAGCTGTTTATTGAAGTCCATTCCGTGTCTTAAGATAGCACATTGTGAAAGGTTGCATTAATTTACCAAAGCAGGCTGTAGTTTAAATTTTCTACTACTTTCAGTTTTAATACTAATTTTCATAGAGCATAAATGGTGATAGGTATCGACAGGCAATTGTCTGAAATTGAGTCAGCTTGGGAAGAATAGGTTCCACTTTCTCCCTTGATCCTATTATCAAGTCGGAAGTGGTTCACATGAACCATCTTCGGCTTCAATATTTATCGCCATACAACAAATCAATACTAGATAGCGACATGAAGTTTCTGTAAAGGATCCAGGGTCTCACGAAAACGTACCATCGCACACTACAAAAACTGGAAGTTGTTAAAATTTACTTTCGGTCTCAATACCTTTTTTAGTAAAGCTAAAGCGGTGGTGGATATCAAATTGCGTTTTTTTGTAATCGATTCTGCATCCAAAGAGTAGCTTCTACCTCCTTCCTAACCAAATAGGTAAATATTCTTTATAGTCATAGAACAAAGGCAGAAAGATATACCTAGAGCTGGTTTCTCTATATAGATTCAGTGTCTGTCGAACTCGTTCTATCTTTGATCTTACTAATCAATTGTTACTAATAATTTTAAATATAGAACTTCAAGTTTGCGTATTGACTTCTTGCAATTTGGAAGTCTACCGTAATTCCAGACTGTGCTCCGAAACTTGTTTATTTCTGTTTAGACTAATCGAAAGGATAATTAAGTAAAGTAAATGATCCTAAAATAAGTGGTGGAATGGTATTGTACACGAAACCAGGAGAATTACCGGAAAACACATTCGCGCAATGTTTTCTATCTCAAACTCACACAACCTAGAATGGAATCACAGATCAATGACACCACAAGTTAGCACATCATAATTCAACCACCGTGTCCCATCCTATTCTATGCCTATGGTGAAGATGCAAAGAACCTTGAATTCTCTGTATCTCGTTGTGAAGCTGTAAAACGATCTAACAGCTAGTTTGATAAACATCATACTAAGGACGGCTTATGATGAGTGAGTTTACAGAAACTACTTCACTCATCACAAAGTTCCATGTAAAATGTAGTAGCATGTATATCACGTCTTTTCTTTGCACTCGACTCGACGTTTTTTTTTTTTTTTTTTTTTGCCATCGTTATAATATCTGAAGAGAGAATATGGTCACAACCCCCGACACTTCACCAAAACCCACAGCTTTTGAAATTTCCTACTACTATTGGAATCAATGATTTTAATAGAGCAGAAACTGTGAGACGTACCACAATGATGTTTTCTAAGAATTATTCAGTTTCGCGAGAATACGTTCTGCCTTTATTGGTCAACTTTTACTCAAATCGAAAGTGGTTCAAATTAACCATTTCTAGAGTCAACCTTTATGGCCACAAAACAAAGATGGTACTAGAGAGCGATAAGCGGTTTTCTGTAGCTAATTCATGATCTCAAGAGTACATATTATCACACCTTGGTGTACTCTATTAAACAGGAAGGGGGTGAAATATATTACTATTTCAAATTTTAATACTGATTTTCGTGGAGCAGAAAGAATAAGATATATCGAAATTAAGTTTTTCTCAATCGATTCAGCTTCCCAAGTCTAGATTTTATCTGTTCCTTTCACCCTATACGTTCTCGTTCTCGAGGTGGTTCAAATTGACGATTTCCAGTTTCAACCTTTATAGGAATAGAAGGAAAACAGCAAGGCATAGCGAGAAATGGCTTTTTGATTAAGATTTAGCGTTCTAAGAATAAGTTATAATATTATATTGCAACCAGTAAATATAGATGTACTACTTAAATTTTGAGTATCGAAATCTAATAGTTAGAAAATTTAACTAAGTTTCAGGTTGTAATACATATTTCAATAGACAAAAACGTTAAGAGATTAGGAGTTGAGGTTTTCTGGAATCGATTCAGCTTCCAAAGAGTTTATGATGAGTGAGCTTTATCCTATCCTATCCCTAAGAGTTTATGATGAGTGAGGGGAGTACTATCTTCCCCTTTCTCCCTCTATTGAATTCACAAGTTCAGCTCCTCCGTGGCTAAGCGGTTAGCGTACGCGCCTTTGGCGTGGGAGACACGGGTTTGATTCCCGGCGGGAGCTCATGTGGTTCGGATTCCACGTTAATCAGTAGGTCCACGTCTCATATAACCTCGCTGCTGAAAGACACGCTAAACTAAAATCAACTCAACTCAATTGAATTCACAAGTTATTAAAATTATCCATTTCCAGTTCAACATTTATCACCATAAAAAAATGATAACAGATCACGACAAGCGGATTTCTGTAATCGATTCATAATCTAAATAGCACATGCTATCACACTTCGGTACAATCTATCAAAAGAGGAGGTAGTTGAAATTTACTACTACTTCCTATTTCAATAATGATTTTCGAAAGCAAAAAGAGTAAGATATATCGAGTGGTAGTTTTTCTCTATCTATTAACATTCCTAAGAGTAGGTTATATCTCCTCTTTTAACCATACACATATTCATTCCTAAACTGGTTCAAATTAACGATTTCCGGTTTCAACCTCTATCGACATAGAATGAAAACAGTAGGATATAGCGAATAATGTCTTTTTGATAAGAATAACGGAGGAACAGGTTCTATATTTGATCTTATTAATCCATTGCAACAAGCAGTTACCGACGGACTACTTGAAGATTGACTACCGAAACCTGTCGTTATGTAATTTACCTTAGTTTCATAATATGAAACAAAACTCGTTTGCTTATTTCTCATTAGGCTAATAGAAAGGATAACTAAGGAAAGTGAGTGCTAATGAAATAATTAGCGCAATTGTAACATTAAAGGAAGCTGGAGAACTTTGAGAAAACTTAAGAATCAACATATCTTTTGCCACAACATGATTAATGTGTTTATAGAAATTATTTCAGTGACAGAACCAGCAACAAAATTCCATGTTAAATGTAGCAGTATGCTGGTCACATTATAAAAAATTATTATTTTCAATCCTTAATAGAAGTGAAAGTAGGAAGCCCACGTGAACTTGTAATGGAATTTTCAATGTGTATTTATAACATCTATTTTACATTAAAGTCGAAAATTTAAATGTGCCTTATGATAGAAATTTCTACTATAGAAACATGTTTCGCTAAAAGCTAAGAAATAGAGGATATACTGGAAAATATTCTCTTTTAATCTACTATATTCACAAATATTCGTTTTCAGAGGTGTACTTTCAACGTTTATTTAACGTGAAGGAACCATATGTAATTCATAATATAATCAAAGGATAGTCAATGTGTCGACCGGAAAATCATGAGAGGTAACCCACGTTGGTTTGTATTCATCACTGCTAGTATTTTACGATCGATTTCCTCTAGTGATTAGTGATTAAATAAATAGTTCATAAGTGATTTCTAAAAAAAAAAGAAAAGCTGCCCTCACACCTAAATAGGTTCAGCGTGTGTGCCTTGAATTCGATTCTCTGTAGGAGAGCACAAACTGTTTAATTTCAGAATCATTCAATTTCGTTAAACAGCTCTCTTTGGGCCAATAGGGTATGACGTGGCATGTTAACCTAAAATATTAAATTTCATATCATTTATGAAAAAAGTACTTATTTGTCTATCTTATGTCTTAGAGCTGATGAAATATTAGAGACCTGAATAGAGTCTCTACTGATCACTCAACTTCTTTTTAAAAATTATAGTAAATGTAGATGTTATGATGTATACCAGAAAATTACACTATTTTTCCAGAATAGTCAACGAAACAGTAGTAATAAATGACGGAAAATTAAATATATTTTAAACTTACTATCGTAACTGTTCACAACAGTTAAACAAAACATATGTCCTAACTTAGAAGTAAAGTTCTTAAATAAAGTTTGGAACTTATTTTTAATACGTGTTAAAAAAATTAACAATTCGAAAAGTGATTTAATACTAATTCGATCAGCCATCTGGTACCAATAATAATTAGTAAGTTCATATAATACGACTATTCCCAAAACTATTGGGTGTCGTTTTATTTCTTTGGGGACGCGGTGGCTCAGTGATAGAGAGTTTGTCTATAGTGTATGGGGTCCTTGGTTCGATCTCAGCTCGCTCCAAGTGTGCTTCGTAGTGGATGAACTTCGTGTTCGTGGGTTTTCTCGATGTTCTCACGTTTCCTTCGACTTTCTTCATTTTACTATTTCATTCAATTCTCATGATCACCATCTCCTTTGGTCTATCCGGCAAAAGCTTAGGGAGTAAAATTTGAAGGTTTTATTTCATTTCATTTCTTCTTCCTTCTTTCCTAGTTCAACAGATTGTTGATTGGTTAGTTTGAGATTTAGGTTTCTCTTCAACGCCAAGACTATATGAGTCGTGGGCTAATAGTTTTAGGTGCAATTCTAATCACTGTTACAGCCTTTCATATATCAAGTCTCCTCCACCGAGAATCAAACCTAAGCTATCGTACGATCTTAAACTTCACATCAGTTTCTCGATATATAGTTTGCTTGAAAAAAAAAACATTAAATAATTAGAATATCTATTCTGAGACGAAACTATGAAATAAATATTTGACCAATAAAATCCAGGAAATATATTAATAATACAACATTCTGAATCGATCATCAGGAAGTTTTAGAACAAACTTTCTATATTGTCGAAATTAAGATTTGAATATGTAGTCCTAGGTGTTCATTTATTTTGATTTCATGTAAATCATCACTACACTTTTCCCCGTCTCATGAAATAAAATCTTTTGGTTTAACGTCCAACGATTATGCTCTTAATGCTAAGGGAGACGATGATTAAAGGAAGTAAAAGATGAGGGAATAATTGGTAGAATGAGAAAGTGGGAAGGACGGGGAATACCCGAATAAAACCTACAGATACAATGACGTCCACCACAAACTTACTTTTCCGAGGCTCGAACTAGTTACCCAAGAACAAGAGAGAAGTGATCTACCGCTGAGCCCCTCTAGGAAGATGAAGGTACTGGTTCAGCATGGTAGGAGACCCGGGTTCGATTCCCGGCGGGAGCTCATGTTAGGATTCCACGTTAATCAGTAGGTCCACGTCTCATATAGCCTCGCTGCTGAACGGGACACTAAACTAAAACAATCAAATCAAAAATCAATGGTTCTGCATGGATTTCAGTTCTAAAAATAAGATCATCTTACCAGTTACCAAAGATCATGACGTCGGACAAGAAGCATGTAACGATGAGCAACTGTCAATGGCGTCAATTTCTCTGGAAATGTAGGGCCCATTCAGATGCAGGAAGTATATATGAGGATTTTAAAACAAATTGCGTTCAAATTATGCCAAATATTGTAAATTTGCAAATACAGTAAGGGCTCACATGAGATTTAGGGGGTACCGAACCCAATCGGCCCCTGGGATGGGCGTCCTTGACAACTGTCCTCTACTTCATTGGAAGGATTACTACCAATTCCACGTAAACTTTCAACGTCCTGTAAACGAAATTCAGATGCCGTTAACAGTTTTACCGTAGTTTTACATAAAACATTGTCAAACGGGAAGATGAAGATAAAAGATTAAAACGAACGTTAATAAACATGACAATTACTTACGGTGATAATCATTGAAAATCGCAGACAAAAATATCAAGCTAGGCTGAAGTTAATGTTTAAGAGAAGCCGAATCATAAAAAACAGTAGACATTCGAATGTGTCTTATTTGTGGAAAATTGTACAGGAAGAATGTGCCGGACTTAACAAATTATTACAAAAGAAAATTTGAATGTCCTATATCTGTATAACTAATTTTAAAGTTGAAGACTCAAAAAACCCTTTCAGTTTCCACTTTACGATTACAGAAATATTTACGATTGCAGAAATTTTTAAGTTTTAAAATGTCGTGTTGGTTGGTTTTGTTTTGATTTGTTTTTGATTCATTCACTCTAAATTCTATATAACAAGAGTGAAGAAAATCCTTTAACACTGCGATGTAAAGAATAAATCCTCTTTGGAACACTCATATCAGAGTTTACTTGAATTTCTACTTAAATTAGTTTTATTTACGTTCTAATTATGTTGTGATGTAAACTGTATTTTCTATTCTCTTTAAAAGTAAATCTTATTTTCTTTTAAATAAATGTAAGTCAAACTGAATATTTCAACCACTATGTTTTCAACGCGTATAAATTAAGTTATAGTACTTGCTTTTCCGGAGTTTTATAATATGGAACTGAGATGATTAGCGGCGTCGAAATAAAAAAAAACTCACCGTCTACATTTCTTTAATTTGAAGGATTCTTTAAATTCTAATGTGGGACTGCAAAACATTCACTGTAAACGTTGAATAACTCGGGTGTGACATACTACAACCTTATCTGACTCTTTCCTTGATTTGTACACTGTTGGGTTCTTCTTGCTAAGGTTAATTCAATATTATTTGTACAGATAGCGAAAGAAGCGATAGTCCCTCCAGTTGACATCGATTTCTTTAAGTACTTCCTGAAGTTCGGTCCAAATGCAACAGTTCAAAACTTACTGTCAGTCGACGAGGTCAGTCATTTACGTCAAAAATTTGTTCTAAAATGATTTTTATCAATTGAACAACATCTTTGGTCCTTTTCCCCTTTCCGGAATCTAATTAATCTTCTTCAAACATCTGTATCTTAATTCCTAGCTTTTTCAGTATGCACGCGATATCTCTACAGTGTGAGAAGTAAAGTTAATAGTTCTTTGATCACCATATTTTTTGCTTTCTTCTCCTTAGATTATCCAAATATTATAACATCCAGAAAATTCTTGGCGTTCTCCACTTGTAGATCTTCTTAATAAGCGAAATCAGCACTTTAATTGCATTATCTCCTAATCAGTGATCACAGCAGATTATATATAATCTTTTCAGTGGCATTCCTCCCACGCATGCTTTTTGATTATATGTATTACTTCATTTTCCAATATTCTGGGTCCTGTTTCTTTTTCATTCACTTTTCTTCTTCATCCGATATTCAATTTCGATACCTCTTGGGTGGTCCTTCTGTTCATTTAGGTCGTGTATTTATTATTCCCAGAATCTAAGAATATATTGATGTTCAATGACTACGTGAATATATTTCTATTAGCTTTCCCTTCCAATTCCTGTTTTTTGTGTACATCAGATAATCTATTGCACGTTGCTAAAGTTCTATATATATTCACTTGCCTCTTCCATATATTTTTTGGCTCTGTCAGTTTCTTTTTCTTAATTCATTATTGAACTTTCAGTATTCTCCGATGTTCGAGGTTTTCGCCTTTCTGTGCTTATTGACTTTCTTCAATATCGTGCCAGTTACCAGTGGTTTTCTCCATGCTTTTACAATCTAACAAACGTTTTGGATATACCATACAGCAGTGGTACTCAAACTTTGCGATAACGCGGACACCCTGTTCATCCGGGAAGGGATTTGCGGAGCCCTGGTTCATTCGGAAAGTGATCCGCGGACCTCCTTGCAATGCTATCTGAAATTTCACATGGTATTGAAAAATATACTAAATAGAATTATCATTGACAAGAGAAAGATCAAGAAAAATAATACAATAAGTAATTAACTTTAAAGATGCATGATAGTTTCCTAGCGAAATAAGTTTCAATTGAAAATACAGAAACTTTGAAGACTCGAAATCTTTTTAAGAGAAGGAAATTCATTTGATAAACGACGTTCTCAAGTGTGGAGTCACTAATGTGAGGAAATCTTTATATTTTTCCATAATTGCATTGAAATCTGGAATAATATTTATCACCATCAATCTTAGGTCTTATTTTACATTAAGGCGATTTCGCTACAAAGTTTTAATACTGCAAGAGCAGGAAAAGTCTGCTCACATAAGTAACTAGTAAAGCAAGGCATCAAATATTGAGATGCCTTTTCAGACAACTCTTCATACTAATAGCGCGGATTTAGGAACGTATTTTGAGAGATGTTTCTCGTCTTTTTTTTAGAAATTACATAATTGCGGGAGAGGTTTGACGTTTATAAGCATGTAATGACTAACATTTACTTCTTTTTTTTTGGATAAAAAAGATCTCGAATTGATGATAGCTTTCTTGACGGAAGCTTTCTGCCACTTGAAGATGAAACCCACAAAATTCCGAGGCGTCATACAGTTAACGTAGAACTGCTTTTGAAAAAGTGCCCTAACTAAGAAGAAATTTCTCTCTCTTCAAGTAGTCCTATATGACGGTTGACCAGCATCAGGGCAGAAATTTAGTAAAGTATGAAAACATTTAAATTTACAAATGCAAGTATAATTTCTAATTGCTTTCTTTTCAGTAAATTAAAAAATACTTCTTGCATAACAGCTTTGAGTTCCATTTTATTACAACACATTTCGATTTTTACGCGTCACTTACTCCACTTTGAAAACTACTGTACAGTATCTGCTTAACTCTCTTCCAATTGTGTTCTATGCTACATACTATATCGTACATTGCACAAAATTTTTCTTCTATCTTTTGTGTCATACTACTATATATGCTTAATGCTATTTTCGACTTGTCATTTCATTCCCCCATATCAACACGGTTTGAACTTTAAGTGCTAAGAGATTGTGTTCCGAATCAATGCTCGCTCTTTGTAGTACCTTAACGTTGTGTGAACTTCAGTAGGCGAAGGATCTTTAGTAGTTACCTATAGCCTCTATTTCGTACTAAAATCGAGAGTTTAAAAGTACTGTTAACAATACACTGTAGACACGTGTTTCGTTAAAACTAAGAATTAAAACTCTGTTTGAGAATAAAATATGTTTTAATATACCCTAGACACATGTTTCGTCAAAAGGATAGAAACTATTCAGCAACATAATTATTTTATATTAACCTACCCTTGTCACGATACTTCCTATGAGAAGTGTATCGGTTAATGTAAAGGATGCAAATGCAGTGCTTCATCTATTCTAGGGAAACCCAAGTGTAGACCGCGGCATACTAATCGACCAAGAAATCATGAGAGTTAATCCATTTGTTCTTATTACAAGGTCTGTGTCGATCAAAGTTATTGTTTAATTATTCTCTTTAGCGGTTAAAGAATAGATAAGTAAGCTAATAGTGATTTCTGAGATGAAAAGTAGTCGTGAAACTTAAAAAGTGTAGCACGTGATCCCGGTTTGACGCCTTGTTTGAGAGAAAAAAATAATAAAAAATAAAAAAAGCAAAAAGGAAAAAAAGAAAAAAACTCAATTTTCAATCACTCACTTTCATTAATAATCCGCCAGCTTCAGTGTAAAGGACATAAATGCGGAACGTCAAACTAAAATATTTCATTTTTGCATAGTAACTTTGGTCTATTGTGTACCTACAGTTTCTCAAAAAAGTATTTGTCAGAAAAATGTATGAGCAAAAGTGGAACAGCTATGTTACGTGTTATCGTAAAACTTATGGACAGTCATGTATATATGTATTTGCGTAGGCACCCAGACAACCGGAATATGACCCGTTGTTTTCCAACAGAACACAATATTGGAAGTCGTGTGCAATTCAACGCCAAATAAGTAGGCCTATTAGACGAGTAATCATCTTGGTTATGAACACGTGCTCACCCTCTAAGACCCTTGTGTCTTTGTACACAAGATACTCGAGTTGTAGGGAAGTGGACAGCAGTAAAGTCGTGCCTTTCGGGAAGCCCAGCAATGGGGAGAAAAGCAAAGGAAACAACAGAGGAAGAATGGAAGATTGTAGCCGAAGCTGTTTCGGAACGGAAGACTGTTTGCGGAAATCAGCAAAACTTCTCGAGGACTAAGAACAACGCTCAAAATGTTGTTTAGCGGCATACGAAAACAAAACGAATAGATAATGCACGGAGAAGCGGCCATCCTTCAAAGTTAACAGTGACAGCAAAAGGAAACATTATGCGTCGATTGACCACAAATCCGTGTTTAAGTGCGCCGAAGTTAGCAGCTGAAGTGGAACGTGATGTGGGAGTAGGAGTGGAACGTGTGTGTGCTTGAATCCGAACTATTCTTCATGATAGGGGATATTGTGGAGAACAGTCCAACAAAGCCCTGTAGAAATAAGGCGAACAAAGAAAAGAGCACAAAAATGTTAGTTACTAGCTCTGGAAAACAGTCTTCTTTATGGATGAATATCCTATAATTTAATACCTTCAAGTCCGAAGAATATGTGATAGTGTGGGGGAAGAAGAATACAGAACTAGATGAGAAAAATCTGAGAGCCACTGTGAAACATGGATAAGATTCTGTTATTGTATGGAGTTGTATAAGCACAAATACTGTTGATGATTAATGCTTTATTGAAGAGACAATGGACCCCAATGGGTTACATCTACATCTGAAGACATCTTCCTCCAAATGTAGAAAAATGCATCTCCCTCTTCAACATGTCTTCATACAGGATAATACCCCAAACAAACAGTCCTAAATATCCGGCTTAGGTTGTTATATAACACACCTCGTTGGATGGGAACACCACCACAGTCACCCGATATCAAACCAATCGAAAATGTTATCGCACTGCTTGGAACAAAACATTCCCAAAAACAAAATCTCTAATAAAAAGGATCTAAAAAATGCATTGATAGCAGAATACGGTAATAAGTATCTTGAGACGACATACAGCTTGGTGCGTTCGGTGCCGAAGAGGTTATGTAATCATCAAATGTAACGTAGGACCTACCAAGTAGTGCGAATGATAATGTTTAAAAAACCGTAATCTTTCTTGACTTTATTTTATTTTCTTAGTTTTGTTCTCTTCAGATTGTTACTGTTTTATTTCTCCCATCTATTTATCATGGGATAATCCATGAGTTGGTAGTGCAGTGAATGTTCATTTATTATTACATTTCACTTCTGTCTGACACATGACATGTTACATATCTAGACGGGACCAATACTTTTTGAGATACTGAACATACGTACATCACGACAGAAGGTACATTAGACACCTCAACTACATGTCTACCAACTTATTAACTCCATTTAGAAATTTGAGGAAAATGATGTAACAAATTATTTCCTAAAACAGAAAAGAAATTGACTGTATAATTAAATATGTTGTATATAAGAAATAACGGAAATTTAAGTTCATTTTACACTTACGTCTGAGTAGTTAAATGGAATAAACAACTTTGATTAGAAATAAAATACCTAAATAAGTCTGGATACTCGTTTTGAATACATGTAATAACATTTACTACTTCGGAAAATAATGCAATATTAATCTCATCACCCATCTAGTGCAAATAATAGTTGATCAATTCATGTGTTAAGAATATTTACAGACGTACTATTTAATGTTTTTTTTAATCAAAAGATGTAATATACTTTAGGCAAAAATTATCTTTTTGGCCTGACATCTTGAGAACTACATATAATGTAGCCAAACCAAAAGTAACAACTTACTCAGTATGATATGCTTACTCCCTAAAAAATACGAAAACTCGATTAAAGAACAGTTGTAAAATTTTGTGGTACCTGATCCACAAAATTCAATATATTTCATACCACGCAACATTTTTATTACGTCCCAAATTTTGAAAACTACATATATTGTAGCCAACTAATAATTTAATCACACGTATCAATTCCCAAGTGTAACACTAAGATTTTGATAAAATTTTGTAGGTAAATACTACACACAAAATAAAGGGAGCGGAAAACGGTTTTAGATGGAAAAAGCCCCCACCCAAAAGTTTGAAAGTTGACACCCGAAGGGCAAAAACGAGTGGACAGAAGTGAACGAAATTGTGCAAAGATACTGCAGACGAAAAATGAGGGAATACATGCTTCGTATTTTTCTGGGATAAAGGTTAGGTGGGGCACGGACCCCTAAAGATCTTTGATCCCGAAATATCAACAGTACTAATAACAGTATGTCAGGTGTGTGTAAAGAACATGAAGAATTGCAACGAAACTTTGTGTATGAACAATACGCAAAAATGAACAAATATGGGTTTTCATTTTCTACGGGAAATCTGTTTTAGGAGACAAAAGCCCCCACCCAAAATTTTGAAAGTTGACGCCCGAAAGACAAGAAGTGGACCGAAGTGAACGAAATTGTGCACTAATATTGTAAAGGTAGGATGAGGGAACACGTGTTTCGTATTTTCCTGCGAAGAAAAACCCTGTTGAGTGGAACGAGGCTTGAGAGGGGGGATGAGTGAACCGAAGCTAATGAGATTGTATGAAGATGTTGGATATGTAAAATAAGGCCTTTCGTGTTTCACAACAAATCTCCAACCGATTTCTTCAAATTTAGCAGATCAGCAACAAGCACAAATAGTATAGCGTATTTTATAGATTTTCAGGTGCCACCTTTAACCCTTACAACATTTTTCAGCGTAAATAAAAACACGTGTCGATTAACTCCCTGTTTGCTGTTGATTTGCCAAATTTGAAGCAAAAGGGATAGGAACACTTGTGAAATACGAAAGGTCATGTTTTACATAGGGTTTGTACAATATCTGCATACATTTTGATTTGCATCGGTCCACTTCTTTCTGCGCTATTACGGTAATATTTTAATTTTTTCGAAGGGGCCTAGGCCCCAACAATATTTTCCCGCACAAATTACAACAGATTTTTTTATTGTTTTGCATATGTTTGCTATACGCAGTTCCGTTGCAGTTCTTCATATTCTTTAGGAACTTCTGACGTATACATATTTTCACTTTTGATATTTCGTAATCAACGAAGGTCCGTGCCCTACTTAACCGCTTTTATCCAGGAAAATACTAAACCCATTACCTCATTTTAGGCCTACAATATCAATGCAGAATTTCATTAAAATCGATGTATTTCTTCTTGCGTTTTGGGCTTCAAATTTCAACATTTTGTGTGGGGGTTTTAAGACTCTAAAACCGTTATTCCGCAGAAAATAAAAAAATATTTTTTTATTTCTTGCTTATTTCTCCTACACGAAATTTCGTTGCAATTCATCATATACTTTACAAACATCTCACACACTGTTATTAGCACTTTTGATTTTTCGTGATAAAAGGTTTAGAGTCGTCCGTGAACGACCCAACCGATTCTTCCAGAAAAATACGAAACACGTATTTCCTGATTTTCTGTCTACAATATCTGTGCACAATTTCATTCTCTTCTGTCCACCTTTCTTGTCATTCACGTCCAATTCCAAAATTTTTGTTTGGGGCTTTTGCCCCTAGAACAATTTTTCATCAGAAGATAAACCCCTTTTATTCCATTTTTTGCTTATTGTACCTCCACGACATTTCGTTGCAATTCTTCACGTTCTTTACACACATCTGGCATACTCTTATTAGCACTTTTGATATATCATGATAAAAGGTTTGTATGGTTCACTAAAACCATCAAACCCTTTTATCCAGGACAACACTAAACTCGTGTTAACGTCTATAATATATGTGCACAATTTCATACACTTCTATCTACTTGCTTTTGCCTTTTAGGTGCAAATCCCAAAAATTTTGAACGTGGGTTTCTAACACTTAAACCGTTTTTTTTTTTCGTATAGAATAAGAAAAATACGTATTGCTTTATTTTTTGCATAACGTCCAAACATTGAATTTCGTTGCAATTCTTCATGTTTTTAATACACATCTGACGTACTCTTATTAGCACTTTTATTATTTCATGATCATAGGTTTGGAAGAGTCCGTGCCCGTCCAAACAGTTTTTTCCAGAACAATACGTACGAAACCCATGTTTCTTCATTTTACGTCTACAATATCTGTGCAAAATTTCTTACACATCTGATCACTTGTTTTTGCCATTCGCGCGTCAAATTCCAAAATTTTTGATGCGGTTTTTTTACCTCTAATACCGTTGTTTCCACAGAAAATAAAAACAATTACTCATTTGTCTTTTACGTATTATCAATATACGAAGTTTCGTTGCAATTCTTTATGTATTTTACACACATCTGACGTACTGTTATTAAAACTTTTGATATTTCGTGATCAAAGGGTTGGAGGGTTCATGTTCTACCTAACCGTTCCTTCCAGGAAGATGCAAAACACGTATTCCCTCATTTTACGTCTACAATATGTTTATATAATTTCGTTGCATTTGGTTCTCTCTTTTTTTTTTTTTTTTTTTTTGCCTTTCGGGCGTCAACATTAAAAGATTTGTGTGGGTGCTTTTGCCTCCTAAAACCGTTTCTCCGCAGAATATAAATAATGCACGTGTTCGTTTATTTCATGTGTAGTAACTACCTGCGAAACTTTATGAAAATCGGAGTGTTAAACTTGGGATGTTTTACTTGTCAGTACGAACTGCTTATTCCCTATTAGATACGAAAATTCATTTACGGCCCGTAAAATTTCTATGGTCCCTGATCCGTAAACTTCAATATATTTCATTCAACCAAACATTTTCTTGTACATTTCATATCTCGAGAGCTGCATATAGTGTAGGCAAACCCAAAGTAGCACTTAACTCAGCATGATATACTTATTTCGCAAAAAAGATACCAAAATTTGATTTAGGTTAAGCTCAACTCATTTGTGATCCCTGATCCAAAAAATCCAATATATTGCATTCAATCAAACATTTTCTTGTTCGTCTTACATCTGGGCTGCTAATCCAAAAAGTTTAGTGTATTTCATACAATCAAACATTTTCTTGTACGCCCCATATTTTGAGAAAAGCATATAGTGTAGCCAAACCGAAACTAACAATTTGCTCAGTATGATGTACTTATTCCGTAATATATATATATATATATATATATATATATATATATATATATATATATATATATATATATATATATGAAAACTCAATTTAAGGATTGTCCAAACTTTTGTTGGCCCTGATCCAAAATCTAATTACTTGACATGATCGCAATCTTTTGATGAATTTTCTTTTTTATTTATAAACTTTTTGGCCAAGATCGGTATCGTTTGATCATTTTCTTGATCATTCCTAAAATTCTTGTATCGTTATTGTTATGGTTAAACTTCTGATTGGTTGATTGGTTCGTTGAAGATTTGTATCCGCCTTTAAGGGAGAGTGTGTATGAGACATAGGCTTATAGTTTAATGTTGAATTCGAACTATGGTTCAAATTTCAAATACCTAATTATTAGTTGAACTTCATACCAGTATTATTCATATATCGTAAACAACACTAAAAGCCATGAGAAACAGGGATAAAGGGGTGAAAAATAGGGGGACGAATTACGTCACGCCGTTTCCCGTTCCTATCTTCGTCAATTGTAATTTTATGGGAAGTGGAGGGAAGCCATAGATATTTTCTGATGTAGAGGAGCACAAGCCCCCACGTTCCCCCTCACTTGTATCCCTAATGAGAATATTCCTGAAACGAAACCAAGAAAAAAAAATCCGGAATGATTTCTATTAAGCAACATTTCGAATTGAACTTTAGAGGACTTAGGGACAAAACTGTCACACCTTAGGACTTGATATATGTATTTGTATCTAGGAATGTGTTCAGTAAATAAATAAACAAATATTTATGGAGTTTAACTGTAAGTAATCTTTATAAAAAATGAAATCACATGAAACAAAAATGGTCATCACAAAGGAATATTAATTAGTAATTGGATGCTTTTTTTTCCGCAGAAGTGGAAATGTGTGTCATTATGTTGAATGCAGTGTGCCATAATGTAATGAGTAAATACGAATTACGTATTTTCGAGTAAGTTCAATTACGTGTTTTCATAACCTTTGGGGTAGGAAGTCATATTTTTATCAGTAATTTTTACCCTCATGTAGCATTAATTACAATCAAAGAATAAGTATATATATATATATATATATATATATATATATATATATATATATATATATATATATTAATTCGATTTTTCTTTATATAAAATTAAATGACAGATGAGAATAAATTAAAATTGCATTTGATGTTTTTATAGTTTTGGAGGACAATTTATTTTTTCTGTTCTGTTTGGTAATGAGAAAAACATCGAATCTTCAGGTCTGAAGCTATAAAAGGAATAAATATGTTCTGAACAGTTACTCATTGTATATCTATCCAAGAATGGGCCCATGAATAATGTGTCAAGAGGGAAGAGCTCTCACATGAAATTACGTAATGAGTTTTATTGATTTTTAAATATTTCGTACAATGAATCTTTTTATACTTCTTGTTCAGCTCAACCATAGCTTAGTGGGCAACAGGGAAATTTTGAAACTTTTCTCTCCTTTGGGAGAGCTGTTTTATACTTTGATAAGATCTCTTCTTCGTAACTGTATATAGATATTCTATCCTTGGCATTCCTCTTCCTAGTTTCTGTCTGCTATCCCTCTACCAGCACGATGATGAAATCAGATTGGCGAATAAGATAGCCAAACATGCTATGTCTGGTTTTTCAATTATCTTCATGATCTGTCGTCCTTCATAAGTTTCCTTTACTACGTCTTCATTCCTTTTCGTTTCGATCCATGCATTCCGCGCCAACACCACATTTCAAATGCTTCCAGCTTAGCTTTTCTCAGTGTCCACGTCTCTCATCTGTAATGCGCTATACCAGGGCACAGCAGCGCATATATGTCTTCAACATTGGGGAGGACCGGTAAGACAGACCCCATAATCTTTTTTCCTTTTTAACAGCGATTTCAAAATATTTATGTAGTTGAAGAACAATACTATGGAAGATCAGGAGCAAAGTTGTTTGAACAATGGAAAAGGGCAGATTTGAGGCTTGTTCTGGGGGGGGGGGAGGCATCGATTTCATCTCACTTCCCTTTGTGGAAATAAGACACAAATCATCACATTTCACCCTCCAAAAACGCATTTTAAATCAGATTATTTTTGGGATAGTGCCCTAACAGTTTCAAGATTGGACGGGACATGTCCCCCTCGGCCTCCCGGGATTTGCGCCAGTCGCAGGGTCTTACTAAATTTTTTACGAAAGTCCAACGACACATTTCTTGATGTTAGGAGTCTCTTTCCCTATTGAATGCTTGTTAAGCCTGCTCTATTCTGGAACTTACGTCTTTTTCACTTCTTCCGTCTGAGAAGATTAGACTTTATAAATAGGTAAACGTCTTAACGTCTTCAATTTTCTCTTCATCTAGCCATAAGTTTGCCCCTTCTTGTTCAGCTCTTATGCACATTATCACTTTGGGAGGCTTCCGTGCTATAATGATCACAAGTGCTATGCAGGAGGTAACTTCGTTGTCAGAAGATTTCCTACAACGGATAGGTCTTTAGAAGTATTAGCCAGACGAAGAGATTTATTATGGTAGTGGGCAGCAGCTGTACCATTACCACACTGAACCTGAAGATGATTGACATCGGCAAGGCTGAGATGTAGGCAAAAACAGGCAGGGACAGGATGTCCTTTATAGCTGTTTCACTGCGAGGTGGAAGGACCTGGGACACCACCAATTTACTCAGTCCCAAGAAAACAACACTTTATAATCAATGCATTTATTTTTATGTTTCAAAAGACTGCGACTGAAAACTATACGAATAATGTTAAAACAATGCCACATTGTCGAAACTATAATATTATTATTTTCTTCAAGTATTTGCTTTGGTCAGATTTAATTTTTATGTGACGTTAAAAATACAGAAAAGAACATATTTACTTATGGTATTTTGTTACGTTGAAATCGCTGTTCAACACAAGGAACTTGAAATCCATCTACTGCTTTTAAATACGAAACATAAACCTTTGATATTATAATTCCTCAGGAAGCATTAATTATTATCCTAATATTATCGGGTACAACTAGTGAAGCAGGTAAACACAAGGTGGCCAGACGTCCAGTTTTAGCCGGAACAGTCCCTTATTTTCAACCGCTGTCCCTTTTTTTTCTGATTCAAAAGCGGGACGCCTAAATGTCCCGTTTTAACCAAAAATGACCCAGGTGTCCAGTAATTATTATTAAAAATATAAATGGTCAATGCTAATTCTACACTCTTCCGTACCAACACTCATTGGGAGAGGGGGGGATCGTCCCCCCAGAAGAAGAAACTTTTTAATTTTATATATATAAATAAAGTCATCCCAAAGTTTGTAGCCCTTAAAAGTAGCAGTATAACAACCCACAGCCCCCAGAAGTCGCTCCTGGGTCCGCCCCTGCATTGTGAAGGTTCAGCCCTGCCTAGAACGTCTGGATATTCAAATGAGAATTGAGTATTCTGTGGTTCAAGTGGGAATTGAGTCGGAATTCTTGGTGTTGAAGTAGTTAAAAGTATTGTTGGGTAGTACTTAAGTTAGAAACGCTGTGTTATCATTCTTACTTGTGTATTTTGTAAATTGAAAACACTGCTGAGTCCCAAAATGCTTTGTGCAAGTCACCCACCCACTCGTCTCCGATTCGTATTCGTCCCGTTTTTTAAAGTAAAAGTTCTGGTCACCTTGAGTAAACATATCCATAATGAAGTTGACTAAGAACTACAAAATCCTAAATATAATACCAGCAATGTTCATTATATAGTTTAGAGAGCTCTAGCATTCATTGCATAAAACATAATTGTGATAAATTAAGGTTCACATTTGACAAGTAAAGAACAAATGTCTTCATAATTTCTAATACCAGTAAAATATTAAATTAAAGCTGGAAATATGATTTTAACGTGGAAAAATGTTTATTAAATTTACGAAAAATTGACAATGCAGACGAATTTGCCATCTACAAACAATAATAATTAATCCATTCATACGAGTATTTCTAAAAAATGAATTTCCCGTATAGAAATCAAAAGCAGGATTCATGCCTAAAATTTGAGACCACACATTAATTAATTTATTGTATATTTACTTTTTCTATCATAAAAATTACTGTTTGCAGCTTTAAATATTATTTCTTCCCCAGGGAGTTGCATTCCTAGGTGAAGCTAAATTTTGAGATCCGAAATTCTTATGGGTATAAATACAGCATGCCAATACATATCATGAAATAGACAGTGCAAACAACACAACCAATTTGAGTAGTCTGCTATAAAATTATGTGTATATAATCACAGTAAGGGACGGGCCTAAATGTCCTAAATCAAAATAGATTTTTGTTGTTAAATTTCAAAAAAAAAATCAATTGCTCCAGATTCCAAAATGTCATTATAAGTAGCACCACCAACTGTCCGAACTGTCATAAGGTATCGCCCGTCCACTAAAGACTGTTAACATCACAAAGAAGAAGAAGAAAAGAAGAAGAAGAGGAAAAAGAAAGAGCTACCACAAAACCGAATAGCTTGTATAATTTTTATGTAGCCTATATTGTGGAAGTGCTTGACTTTATGCAAGAATAAAGAATGTACAACAGCTCATAAATACGAGGTGATTTCGAGTAACATTCTGGCAGTGCCCTAGTGTTGTGTATTTTCGAACAGTGCAAATTCTGTTTCAGTAAAAAGTGACTTTCAGTTCATTGTGCTTGAACATGTGATTTACTCACATCAAAAGTGTAGCACCTGTAAGTTCACATTGGTCAATTTGACCGATGTTCATTTTTATGATTTGATATTGGCAACACTGGTTGGTTTTGGCGCTTGTCGTTCACAATACCTTCCTCTCTTCTACGACCCTATCGCCATGCAGAATACCGCAAAACAATGCTGCTCCCGAAGTTGAATGCGTGTCTAATGTTCGATTCCAGAAAAGGAAATCATGTCAAAAGTGCCCACCGGAAAGTGACAGAAAAACATACCACAAATGCATCAAGTGCAACTTCGCAATCTGTAGACAATGTCAAGGAAGTGTATGTACAGACTATGCTGAAGAATGTGTTTGAGGGTGGGCAAAGAATCTGACAGTTTGTGTACTTTACCTTACACTAGTATATAATACGTCATGGTTTGATAATTTTCAATAACAACTAGCTTTCTGTTTTTGTAAAAGTTTCAAGATTGTGATACATTTATTATCAGTCATGTCTAATAGTCTTTGTTAATTTAAGGGTTCTTTAATCTTTTTATTGCTTTACGATACTTTTTAAATAATAACATAGATGGAAAACATTAAAAATGCACATACGGTCAAACTGACCGTATGTACCTTAATGTTATAATGACCATATGTTCCTATAGGTGATAAGTGTATGTTAGTTTTAAACTGAACTCAAGATATGTGTGTTTGTATTTTTATAGATGTATCATAACAGTGCTTATCAAAATGTCACGTCGGAGTCTTGGGCATGACTTGATATATATATATATATATATATATATATATATATATATATATATATATATATATATATATCTTTTTGTGTGTATGCGTATGTTTGGATGCCCTTTTACTGAACAAGAGCACCGCCATATTTCCTTCTTGTTGGTGCAGTATGGGTAAAATGTTTCCAGATATGCAAGTGATCTTAGTCAACGCACAAATAGTTGAACTGCTTCGTCTTCTTCTTCTAGTTGATTGCAAACGTAAACAGCTGAACATCTTACTTGTGAGATAATCCATAAAGATAATGCGGATTGATGACGAATAGCAGATTCTTGTTTTATTAAAAATAAGTTTCAATTTCCCTTTTAGTTCCGGTTCTTTCATTTGGGTATCTTTTTTGCACTAGTAATAGCTTCATTCTTAGTAGTTTCTTCTTCATCTTCCTTTCTGCACTGATAAATGTTATTTTAATGATTTTTCTTAGCCGTGTCTGACATACTTTCGTTTGGGGAAGATTGATTAGTTTTAAGGAGAAAAGGACGTTTTTCGGTAAAGTTAGCATAACCTTCTCTTCAGACAGGCATTTCGATATTCACTGGTGGATAGAAGGCGAAATAATTACATGTATATAATCTTTTATAGTCATATGGTTAGCACATACACCTTTAACGTGGGAGATCCACATTTGCATCTCGCAGTTCATGTGATTCGGATCCCACGTTAAGCTATACCCCCTGTCACATATAGCTGAGGAGCTGAAAACGACTTTAAACTTGATTCAAGCAGGCGATTATCTGAGTTCGCGTAGTAAAGGGTAATGTCAGATAATGAAAACGTATTAAAATGTAAAAGAAATTTACCACCGTATTCAGGCAGAAAGAAGAGAATGAATTAAAATAATATTATCAATGTAGACATGTGTTGGTGTCATATGATGAGAATTAAACCAATTTCTATTGGGGAAAAGTGTTACTATGTTCCTGAATTTATTATGTTTGATCATATTCTTTACAGTAAAATCATTGTTTGGAATATATAATAGTTATAATATTTGGTTCGTAATATTGGCAAAATGAATAAAAATATTACAATATAGTCTATTTTTCTTAATACTACACGAAGCGGCGACTAGTAGCATTTTTAGGTAAAAGCCAAAATATAATCAAGCAAGTAGTAAATAACATTCATCAGGCACATGAAGATACAGTCTAAGAATTGATTTACAAATCGAACAAAACAAGGAATTACCACCAAGAAGCACTAATTAATTATTGTTTTATTAATTAGACAAGTGCCTGCGTCATTTCGTCGTAATATTTCATGCTTGTGATTTGCATAACACTATGTTAACTTTTACATTTGAATATTTAATTTTACTATAATAATAATAAGATATTTTGTATTTTGGCATTATCCGTGCAGACCGTTCTACCAAATTTTGACACATTTCGTTTATTTTCAGGCTAGGTGAGACCTTTATATTTCTTTTAGTAGAACATGCCCTAAACGAGGAGCGTCGATACTACTTGGAGATTGATTTCAGGATGGCTCACATATACCGGTATACAGTTTGGAAGTGTGGCATAAAAATTGCAGTGTGAAAACACGAACCAACTTTACTGTTAGGTGGTCACTAAGCAGGACGAAAGTTATCTAACCGAGTCAGAACAGGAGCATAGCAGGGTGCCCACCAGCAGCGAGGATGTGCGTAAGCAGGGAGGAGCAAGAGCACACTCACACATACAATAATTTCAGGTGTGTACTGACAGTAATTGCTTATATTCATACTCTCATTATTTCACGAAAGATCGTATTTTACCTATAAATTTTCTATTTGGTTGGTCAGTCTGCTCGATTGAACCCTGTAGTTTATTTAAAAAAAACTGTCTATATTAACGTATACTAATACTTTAACCATAATAGTCAATAATCGTTAAATATTCCATTTAGCCTACTGTGAAGGAAACATCATTAGAAATTTGAGAAACACTTTACCAAAAACACCGAAGTTGGCTAAAACTACGAAATTCATAGGTCAATGATCTAAAGTGTATATAGCCGAGAATTGTCAACCCAGTACTTCTAGTAGAAACTAAGAATGCCGGGACCATGTTTTAATGTACAGTATATATCTATAAGACATTAAAAGATACTTTTAGAGAGATCGAAACCAGTAAGAAAGGTGGCAGTAGGCTGGAGTTGATTTATTATTTGAAGTCCTTTCCAAGGTGCACCGGAATATGCGAGTGAAACTCTTTCTTCAACCAACATTTTCACACATTTTCAATGGTTAGGGTCAGGCTATCCTGGCTGGCTCTGTAAGCCGCTTTGAAAGATGCTAGCATTTCGAACAGGAGTACCAAATGAAGTACGTTATAATTAATAATAATTAGACTAAATAACAGTACTCATGTTTTTGGAAAGTTCCGGCAAGAGCGTGTTTTCTCATTCCGCTACCCTCCCTCGTTATGACTTTTAAAATCTTGCCTTTTAGTAATTTGTCTACTTAAAGAAATCCGAAGATTCCTCTGATGTTTATGGTTGGAGCTTAACAAACTTGCCTTCAAAAGCAGAAGAATAGCCACCGAACACCAGACAATTCACTGTTTTCAGTGTTTTTGTAGAATGACATATCTAACTGAAATATGTAATAAAATCTGTGATTTTTTTTAAAAAAAATCTACGCATTGTGCAAGTGCAACACAGATTGATTTAAATGTATTAATCAATCAGAACTTCGTAAACAGTAACCACTTCGTTTTGTTTTCATGACTTTTCACATTTTCACCGCTAGAAGGAAGCCTGGTATAGACATGTGGAAAGTAGTCTGTTATTGCACGGCCGTCGAGATAACTAAATAACATCATTTAGAGACTAACTGGGAAATTTACTAAAGAGTATAAGGTGTCAAATGCATCTTAGAAATTTGCAGTTTGTTGTAAAACTATTAAAAGGAAGTGTCACTTAATAGTTAATAGATTATTAACACGTGAAGTTTTTGTAATTGGATAGTGTATAACATATCCCAGGAAGAAACAGTTTCTCTTGAAATAGCTTAAAGGTAGGGACCCCTTTAAAAAGATACACGTTTAGCGCAAGCTTCTCCTCTTCAGAGAAGTCAGAGCAAGGAATTTTATAGAAATTTTAAATATAATTTAGAGAAAGTTTCATTTGTATTAGTAAAAAATATAACACTTACATACTTACGATGGTTACCAGGTCCCAAGTAAGCAAAATGGAAATGTAACTCATAATATTATATTCTGCTCAACCTTCATTATGTAACGCCCACTTCCACCTAGACTTGTCCACTGGAATCCAAATCAAGAGATTGTGTAAAAAAAGAAAAATTAAAAAAAAAACAATTAATAGTACAAACTGTCAATCTGGACTCACTCGGATAAATCCTGGAAGAGCGGGCTTACTTGTCGATGAGGAAATAAAGGATTTGACAAAAGAACAGTTAAGAAATTGCTTGTCTTATCTCAATTTCCAGCATGAGACGAGTGCCAAAACCTTTCTTTCAAAACAGAGAGGCAAAAAAGAAAGTACTTTCTTAATTCTTGACAAGACGAAACATTTAACATTTTGGGCCACGGGATGAGAGGAGACTACTTGAAAATTACTACTTCAGACTAGACAGAATTTGACTAGTCGAGACAATATAAGACGTCTTCAAAATTGACGAAACGGGACGAGAAACCAGAGCAATCCAACTCACCGCTCAACTGTGTAGCGTAGTAGATCTCAGGACCTAGGGAATATCGCACATGTCTTCGGCGTTGTAAGATAAAGTTTGATCGTGAACCTGGCACTGGTAGCGTTTAGTGTTTATAATAAGTACTAGAGGAATCATATGGAAACTATATCCTTCAGAGACAGTGTCTGATCTGCATGAAATTCTACCTAATGAAACAACTTCTTTTTTTAGTTTAGGATAGTTACATATGCCATTAAGGATAACATAGTAGTATATTATCTGCTTTGAGATTTTCAGTATAATTCTCGATTAATCACCTGTATTCGTTGAGTCGCTGTGTCGTTGTGTCGTGTAACGTCTCATATGAATTGTAAAAAGAACTTTCGAAACTTGCATTTCAGAACTTGACATTTTCCATCAAAAGCCTTACTTTGATTTTACCTCTATTGTACACACTTTCCTTTTTATGAAAGGAATTTAATATATTTTTCGTTCCTAAATTCATGGAAGAGTACAATATTCCCGTTAAAGTCTAATTTTCTTAATAAGGGGTTTGTTTAGGACACATTTTCCTGTAATTAGCATCCCTTAGACAGGTTCATAATGTTTGTCAATTAATATTTGCCTTTGAAGAGTTAGTTGAAATGTAGTAGAGTATAGTTGAAGAGTTCTTTAAATTTGTGACATTTGGTCACTTATTTGGCTTCGGCCTTTCGATACCTAGTAACATTGCGATTTTAGTTACCAGAAGTGTAACCAATAAATATTATGCAACTAATAGAAAATAATTGAATTCAAAGAAATATCTTTTGTATGCATTCCTTAGATTTTAGATCAATAGTTTCTGGTCATTCTCTTAGTCCCTTATTAAATCATCTAAAAAGAGTGTTTTAAATATTATTACTTGTTTATTTAACAAGTAATACTATAATTTCCATAAAAGTTTTACACCACGTTCTTCATATTTCATAAATCCTGTTTTGTTTTAATTCTCCCTTTTCCTTACGTACATCATATAGACAAATTTCAAGCCAGATGCGAGGATACTTTGTGGTTATGTAAAATATGTTTTCATCAGTACATATATATTTAAATTTTAATTCAGCTTTAATGTTTTGAGATCGATTGCTTAAAAATCCTAGCGGTATGAGATATTTCTTTATGATGAGCAACTATCATGAAAAAGAAAGTAGTGTCGAAATTTTATATTTACTTGGTAGTTGCATGTTGTTTCAACAGAAATGGAAATTGTATGATTTATCCGATGCAGTGTGCTATCGGTTAATGTGTACATACAAATTTAAGATTCAGTGAATTAATTTTTAATATCTGGCTTAGAACTTGATATTTGCAGAAATGTTTAAAATACCATGATACAGAACTAATTGTTAAGAGAATACATCTATTTTCGATTGAAAAAACTGAAAAAAAGGAGACAACAATCTGAAGGAAATTTAATTCGTTTTTTGTGATTAGTGATGAGGACAATATTGAATCTTCGTGGAGTGATAAAGCTATAAAGATTGTAAATTTCGTAAAGAGTAGATATTATGTATTTCCTGTTATAATTCGGCCCATGAACAATAGTTGAATGCAGAGCATCCATCGTAGTTACCAAAAGACTGATTGATTGATTTTGAGTTTTACCTCCCGTTCAGCAGCGAGGCTATATGAGACGTGGACCTACTGATTAACGTGGAATCCGAACCACATGAGCTCCCGCCGGGAATCGAATCCGGGTCTCCCACGCCAAAGGCGCGTACGCTAACCGCTTAGCCACGGAGGAGCTCGTAGTTACCAAAAGAATAACATGGTACATTCGACATTCATGTTATTATACAATCATATCTACTGCCTATTTTTGTCGGAAGGAAATTTCTAAAGACATCACTACTTTTTGAGAAAACCACAAAAGAGGACAATATTTACTATAAAAATGATTTAGTGAATTCGAAAATCTATGCTAACAACCAACAACTAGACATTTTTACGACAGTTGGTAAGTAAGGATAAAGTTGCCGTTTAAGCAGTAAAATCGTTGAATAAAATTTAAAACATGATTTTAATATGGGGAAAACATTAATTTATTTTCAGTATAGATTATAACGCTAAAAAACTTGTCATGTATGAACATTTATTATTACCATATTCATATTAGTATTTTGTCTATATTATAGGAACCTTTTAGCAGAGTCAAATTGTACACTTCTCTTGCGCAACACTTTAACAAATACTATCCCAGAACAAACATCTCTCGAAGAAATCCCATTTCCAACATCCCAGGTAGCGGTCAGTAATACCAGTGTCCGTTCGTATTTATCGCTGAATTTCTTTACAGTAGAAGCAACATCAACATTCTTGAAGTACCACTTATACTTACATCCATCCCGTATAGTGTACGAACATCAAGACTTAAAATTTATGAGGTATATGAAATGTATGACTTACTAACTTATGAACATATACATAGCCATTCTACTGTTAGTTCATGGTTATTTTTCAATTGGTGTAAAGCGATACACTTTGTAATACTGATTTCGGCAGTGTATATGATTAATACAGCATGTGTCAAAAATAATCATCCAATTTCAAAAGACTATATTTTAGAACCTAGTCAACAAAGAACAGTAGTGGGAATTCAGTAGAAAAGACATATCTAAATACAGTGCTTCCTTACGACGTTGATTCACTTAATTGAACTTACTTGCCTAACTGGTGGTTCAAGATTTGCAACTGCAACAGTAACAATTCTGAGTTACTTAGTACATAAATTATTATGTTACAACTGTGCAGCGTGGCTCGTCTGCAATATGGTGATGTACATTGTAGTGTTCACAGATTTTGGCATTAGGTAAAGAGATTTCTTCTGCCTTATTCCTCTGTAGGCTATCCGACAAAATGAAAAAGATTAAGGTGTTCTTTTGTTCGTGACTGCAAAATATTAACATAAAAACATACTGAATTTTTGTGAAAGTTGTCCAATTCTTGACGTTGGGACATGCGTTTTGAAATTTACTCGACAGTTCTAGGTTTATTTTGTTTACAAAAATATACGCTTTTGGAGTAGAATGATTGTCATACAATCTTGTAATACACACCAGGTAAAAAATAATGTATTTTAGTGCTCTCACATCACATGTTCACTAATCACAATTAGCGGGGGTACCTGCTAAGTATGGCCGGGTTTCTGCTTAACTGGGATTTCTACAGGCGTTGCCAGTTTTGTATATTTGCTTGTGCACGAGTTGGTAGACCATAGGTAGAGCAAATTACAGTTCTAGATGGTTTTCCTAGTACCGGATTTTAGTAAAAATTCCACTTCAAATGATACAAACTAGATACAAATTCTCTAATGTTTTTGGTTTATGTAGGTGGTCCGTCAACCTAACGGTGTAGGGAAGGAATCTGAGCGGAGCAAGCTATGTGAGTAGGTGCAGCTCACTCGCTGTCTACTGCAAGCAGAGAGGGGTTAGAGATCCCGACAAATCTCCACTCAAAGGTATTCAGAGTTGTGACCAGCAATACCTCGCTCCTCCACTGCAAGCAGAAAGGGAAGTAAAGTTTTCCACAAGGCTCTATTGCAAGGCAGAAGGAAAAGGAACCGATGGATACATTTCAAGTTAAAGGCTTTGGTTTTAGGTGCGGTACTTCCTAGACTCCACTGCAAGCCAAGAAAGGGGATTTGATCAGCTGAGACTGATGACTTTTCATGGAATCTTCTCGGATATATACGTGCTATAGCTGAAGCGGCGCTGCTAGTCTCTCGTCATCATGTGACCAGTCGTGTTTCTATCGTCTTCGTCGTCTGCAGCCATAGTACTCCATAGTAAGATCCATGTGGTTGTTGTTTGTAAATAGAAGCGCATGTTCGATGATTGTAAACACAACCATGCGAAACATTGCAGTATTATCGATATGATAAAGCACAATTCAGAGCAGTCCCAGTGTAAGGCGTGAAATTTACTTCACTTAGACAGTTGTATGGGATGAGGCTACTAAGAAAGTAATTCTAATTTGCGAAGTCTAATGGTGCGGAAAGTAATTAGATTCTCGGTAAGCTTCATTTTAATACTTATCGAGGCACAGAGCTACGTCCTCGTAGTGTCTATTACGATTGAATCACATCCAAAATTGGCATAATGTCAGGTGTTCCGAGGATTTAGATATTGACGGTGTCGAAAACTCCACCAATACAAAAGGGGCCGCGGCGGCTCAGTCGTAGAGCGTTCACCTCTGGTGCTTGGAGTCCCGCATTCGATCCCAGTACCCGCCAAGTGCACTTTGTAGTGGACAAACACCGTTTGCGTGGGTTTACTCCGGGTTTTCCCGTTTCCTCCCACTTTCTTCAATTCCACTATTTCATTCATTACTCATCGTCATTGTCGCTTTTAGCATAACCAGCATAAACGTGGAACGTAAAACTTACAGATTACATTTCATTTTTTTACCCATTGAGCGTACTAGGACCATGAGCTTTCGTGCACCTCAATCAAAAAGTTAGAACTCAATCAGGAAGAAATTCATGAGAAATTGGGACTCAAGCTAGTTCCTAAAGCAAATATTGCTCTCAAAGCCACGATGTATTGCAACAGAAAATAAACTATAAAAAACTGTACAAATACACCATGGTGAAAGATGATGAAAATTTGCAATCACCGTTGAAGAAACGTGGATAAATATAACCGCATTTTGTCTATTTTTATATATTTTTGGGTATTACCGCAAACTTGGCATTAAGCCCCTCACATACGGACACAATGTTCCTCGGCGACTACTCACAGAAGAAGGAAAGAGAGACACTACTGAGAAAGGAAGGAAACAGCATGGAACCCGTAAACAATAACATTGCAGCATTTGCCTGATGTGAAAGACGAAAATTCAGGACGAACACCTGTTCGACCGAGTTTCCCCTCGAGGAAAACCGAATTTTCAAAACTTCAAGTAATCAAGCGCATAACTGTCTATTGGAATTAACGAAGCAAATTATTTCCACCATGCACCATAAGCTATCCACTTGACTTCACGATTCTGGCTGGATCAAGTTAGAGGAAAAAATCTTATTTACGACATTTACCTGCAAGTACACATTATTAGAAACTTTATTAGAAACTATTGATCTCTTAACAGAATAAAATTATTGTTGGTATTAGGCAAACAGATAGAAACTTAGATACGGATTCATTTCATTCCTTTCATTGACGGTAAGCTTGCTTATGGCAGCTTTTTTGGATCTTTTGTCTTTAGGAACACAACCTTCCTTTGCATAATACATAAACAATATCAGGACTTTGAAAAATATGGTAATTAAAATTCACGGAAAACACATATTAAATACGAAAAATACGATTTTTCTGTCAATTATGGAAACAACACGCTGCCAAAAACCTTACGTGCTGTAACTTTCTCGATGAGATATTCGTAATCAGCGTCTCGAAAGCTATCCAATACACCCTTTTACCCTCGTGGGAGGTTTTTCATGCCGACCAATGTTATCAGGCTCCTCAAATTTAGATATATGTTTCTTTTCCTATTCAGCGGTTCATTTTATTGCGTACCTTCTGTTGTACCAGAGTTTTATTTTCAACTATAACCAAGGACGTGCCCATATCTTTAATTAAACAAATCTTGTAAGACACTGAAAACAACTGCTGCATTCGCTCTGTCTGATAAACCAAACCTGTTGCTTACTAACGCTACAGCAGTCAGTTTCAATTACATTTGCGGTTGTGCTGGTGAACATTCTCCTAGCATATTTCCTTCAGTGCAGAGTTTAACATGCTCTGTATTCTCCTCATCCAAAACTATTCAAAAGATCAAGTGTCACTCTGGTACTGAATAGTAGAAATTGTAGCTTCTTCTTTCTTTCTCTCTCTTTCTATATCCTAATGCTCGTACATTTATTCAAATCTTCGCTATCGATGATATATTCTTTAGCGTTCTTTGGTCACGGAGAAGTTTCCGTTCAGTGAAAGGTAAAATGTATTTTATACAGAATATTCCACAAAGTACGATTCTTGACAATTTGACGAAATTAGGACCGGAAACTGAAGACACTATCTGATTTCGAATTTCTTTCCTTGCTTATATTGTTACATGTCTACGAAAAACATACTGGTGTATTAGAACTATAGAAATTGAACTGTAGTTTGTACGGTGTGTTACAAAGAGAGAACTTTTATGACAGTTTGACGAAACTTCGGACTCAATGCGTGAACTAAAGGTAGTTCTTAATATTTTTTAAGTTACAGAAACATTTGGATACAAGGCCAAACTTTACCCCAGTATTGGAATTCGATTTTTTAAAATAGGTTTTTCGACCTTCTAATGTATATTATAATGCGCTTCTTGTTTTGAACCCTTTTGACGGATATTCATCAAACTTAGGATAGCGTTCCAGGTAATTAGTGGCTATAGTACAAATAAATAATAATATACTTCTAACCATGAAAGAATAATCACAATTAAAATATTTTTCGCATAGATTAGAACTGAAAACCAAAATAATCTGAAAGAAGAGCATAAAGTTCTCTTCAGTTTAAAAACACGGGGGAGATTGTGTCTGATTACAATTGCCACAATCGAGATAAGCTTCAATGAAGAAGCAATTATTTAACATTTGAAACCAATTTCAAAAATACTAGCAATAGCTGATGTCCGAATATCTCATTTTAAGTCATTTCACCACAATAGCATCTCATTTATTTCGGCTTACTACTTAAGGTATGATGGTTTACATAAATATCTAAACTCAACAATAAAACACAACATATAAGAAAGTACTCGGAATCAAATACACCTAAACTACCGAAATAACTTTTCTCAGATTCATTAAGAAAAATGAATTTAAAGAAATACAATAGATTTGTTAATGAAATATTTTTCTATGCAACATAAATACAATAACTAGAGCAGATTTTTAGAAATTCACTCTGTTCAGCAAGCTACGTTCTGATATATTGTTAACGTTGGTGGTGGTAACTTACCAAGACATAGAGAGGAAACCAATAAGTGGATTGAATATCAATATCTAGTAAAGGGTACATAGTCTTATAAAATACAGATTTCATTAATATTAAAAATATTTATACAAACATCTACAAACTTCTTCAAGAAGACATTAAAAAAATAAGTATTAAACTTACGTACTTGTTTGAGAACCTGTGACAATATCTAGATAATATGTATATTGATTAAAACAATAGCCATTTCACTTACCTTTAACACTAACTCGGCCCACAAACCTATTCAAAAACTATGCACTCGAAAACATACTGTTTTCGCTCTTCGCATGTCTTCGATAATAACGTAATCAGGATAATGTCGTAATCATCTGTTGTACAATTATCACGAAATTAGTGAGCTTCCCCTATATTGAGTGTCGGAGATTTCACAATACCCAATCAAACATACAAAAATACTCTTTAGGTATGTACGAGTCATAAATGTTGCCTCTCTGTTGAATTTCATGTTTCGTTGAAGGTGTTTGGCAATACAAATTTAAAATTTAACTTTGAATGTCATAGGCTGAGAAATGAGTCTAACATAGTTTTGAACACCACACACATAAATTATCAAATTTCAGCATAGACAGACGGAGGTACGTGGAATATAATTCAGAAGTCGAAGATATATACTCGAAGAAACTTATATTTCTTATAAATATCGCTTAATACTTGGCATGTTATAATAATGTTAATCTATAAATTTAGTAGAAATATAGTGTTTTAACAAAATTTCTATCCTGATGGTAATATGAGACAAAACGTTTATTCAATTTTGAAAAATATGACAACACCCAAATATATTGCCATCTGTAATAATAATAATAATAATAATAATAATAATAGTAATAATAATAATAAACCTATTCATATCGGTTTTTATCTAAAATATGCGATCGAATGTTCAAACCAAATATAGGGTAGGGATCAAGAATCTGTAACCATATATTAATTCATGATATGTTTATTTATCGCGAAACAGATTGCTATTCCCATTAAATTTTACTTCTAACGACGGAAGAGGTTTAGTTAGTGGGTGAGATTTACTTTCGATGAACTATACCGTTATAGACAAATATACTGGTGTGTGCTATGCAAATGGAAAACAAAAAAATGTATCTAACAAGCATAAATATAGGGCAAATTTATTGGCCGTGCACCGGAGCGTCTGTAGGGAGTAGGCGAGTTAACGAGAGTTCATATGGGCGTGAACGAAGACTGCAAAAAATATTATATATTTATGTGTATATTCGACAAATGTATGGCTGCATATGACAAGAATTAGATACGCATCATGACTTAACGCACTGCCTATGTATACCACTACAGCTCATCATGGTTTTCTTAAGCGGTTTTCCATGTTTAGTATAATTTTGATTACAAATATCCTCTTTATTACGCGTACCACAAGCAAGATCTCCATCTTCTTTGTTTACTTACGTATTCATCTTCTTAATCACAATGGATATTTCTTCTCTTATTTATATAAATCTATGATCCCACATTCTAAACTGGAGCAACAAAAAGTCATAAGGAAACACATCAACGGAAACGGATTAACATCACATTTTATGACAAAAATCTATTCCTGATACTTCCAACATCTAAGCTAACGAAGAGTAATACCAGGTGTTTTGTAGCAACAGCTGGTACCTCCTTAAGTTTAGGTAAGTTGTAGAGCACTAAGAGAAGGGAACCCAAGTATTTCTTGCAGGATACTAGCTTCAGTTTATTTTATATTGATATTGCAAATCGACAAATAACGTAACGTTTCAGGTGACGTTATTCATATTTGGCTGGAGCTGAGTCCCTGACCACCGGAAGCTAAGGATCTACTTATGTTTCTCCGATAAGGATAATTTAATCACACAGCTGCCTATTGAACACACATCTCCCTCTATCCTCTGAACACTATGTTTATTCTATTCTATCCTATGAACACTGTGTTCATTCATACAGCAATCTCGAGCACCCAGTTCATTTTTGAATACTAAATGGGGGTAAAAGTGGATTTGAAAAGCTAGAGAAACGGATGACGTCACGTCGTCCTCCGTGCCTATCTTTCACCACTGTAACTTTAGGAAGTTGGGGCTACGCCATCGATAATGTTTGAAAGTGGGAGAACGGCATTCTCTCGCGTTTACCCTCACTGCTACCCGTTGTACCCAGGTCGTTGTATATTATAAACATTAAGATCGTTCTTAACATATGGTCTTCTTATATCACTTTTAGATTCCAGTAACGATTATTACTCATAACACATCAAAAATGTAAAACCTTGATTAAACTGTCAATAGCTTACGGTGAATTTCAAATTATATCATCTCTCACAAGGTATCGAACTTGACAGTATCGCGCCTAGGGCGAATATTCTAACCATAAATCAACGAGAGTACTCTTAAGAAGATACAAGGAAAGGCATGCTTAATGTCCTCTTCGTGAAGACGATGCTATCTCCTCTGTTGTGAAATTAAAAGAAGTGAGGATTCGTATCATTTCTCGCAATTATTACACTTTTAAACTATGCTCTCTATAACGGTCGAAAGTTTTACAGACAGACTGTGTCCGCCTATCTATACGTCTATCTACAAAGTAGTAGAGCAACGAAGGGACAAAACATCGATATACGACTGTTGATCCGATTCAGCGTCCCAACGATAGGTTCTATCTCGTCTGTAAAGTTTAAATTCGAAACGAACGTAGTTCAAATACGCCATTTCCGGCTTCAATGTTATTTACACTGAACGAAATGGTAACAGATAGAGAAAAGCAACTTTCAGCAAGCGATTACAGGGTCTCAAGACAACATACTCGTATCATCACAATCCGCAACACTATATCTACCAAAACTGGAAGTGGTTGGAATTTAATACAATTTCAGGTTTAATCACTTATTTCCGAATACTTAAAACTATAAAGGATATCTAATTGTGCCTCTTCGCAATCGATTCAGCTTCTAAAGAGTATCTTCTATCTCCTTCCTAATCATTTACTTATTAATTCCCGAAATGGTTCAAATAACGATTTTTTGATTTCTTCCTTTATCGCTATAGAACAAAACAATAAGGCATAGCGAGTAAAAAATTCTTGATAAAGATTACCTGTACCTACTTATTTCTGGGTAATCATAGCGAGTGTGTAAGTGTGGATCGCGGTTTGAGCGTATGAGTGAAATTATATAGTGTTTCTGTCAGAAAAAGAAACCACGTTTAGCTAACAATCACATGTTTACACTATTTGGAATTCAAAGGACGTGCGTGAAGCAGAATTTTGTCTCCCTATCCAACTTTCAACACCGAAGTCCCAGTGTTGTGAAGTGACAAGTAATCGTCACTTGGCAGTAACACAATCGACCTCTACGTGAGGCTACGACATGGATCTTTACGCGTACCACGTTAAGAAGTTGGAACTTACCGCAGCTAGTCTCAGTGTTTGAAGGTAAGCTTCCTTTTTCGTATATATTACTTTATTCGCTTTGAATTTGGCGTAACAAATGCTCCTTGGGAAACTTTACAATACACGCTCCAGCTGTGCATTGATATATAGGACCGCTTTAAAATGGTTTAGTTGAGCATGGTAGGGTCTAGGTCAAAACCCCCACAGACAAAACCCCCACACTCAAGAAATGTCAAAACGCCCACACAAACGGTCATAACCCCCACACAAATGGAAAAATCTCCCAAACGCACGAACGGTCAAAACCCCCACAGCCAAAACCCCCACACTCAAGAAATGTTAAAACGCCCACACGATCGGTCATAACCCCCACACAAATGGACAAATCTTCCAAACGCACGAATCGTCAAAACCCCCACTGCCAAAATCCCCACACTCAAGAAATGTCAAAACGCCCACTCAATCGGTCATAACTCCCACACAAATGGACAAAACAGCCACACATAGCAACGGTCATAATCCCCACATAAATGGACAAAACTCCCACACAAATGGTCAAAACTCCCACATGCAGAACTTGTCACAACTGCCACACAAATGGACAAAATCCCCACAAAATCGGACAAATCCCCCACACTCTGAAATGATCGTCATTTCACGTCTTTGTTGCGGCTCTTTATGACGCCAAAGAAGAATAGTTGCAACATCAGTTTAAGTGGAATAAAAATGTTATTAAAAAGTACAAGGGCAAGACATGCAACCAGGATCATTTTAGAGTGTGGGAGATTTGTCCGATTGTGTGGGGTTTTTGTCCATTTGTGTGGCAGTTGTGACAATTTCTGAATGTAGGAGTTTTGTCCATTTGTGTGGGGGTTTTGTCTATTTATGTGGGGATTGTGACCGTTGCTATGTGTGGCTGTTTTGTCCATTTGTGTGGGAGTTATGACCGTTGGAGGTTATGACCGACTACCAGTGTGGGGGTTTTGGGTCTGGGGGTTATGACAGTTCGTGTATTTGGGAGATTTGTTCATTTGTGTGGGGGTTATGACCGATCGTGTGGTCGTTTTTACATTTCTTGGGTGTGGGGGTTTTGGGTGTGGGGGTTATGACCGTTCGGGTATTTGGGAGATTTGTCTATTTGTGTGGGGGCTATGACCGTTTGTGTGGGCGTTTTGACATTTCTTGATTGTGGGGGTTTTTGCTGTGGGGGTTTTGACCGGTTCCCGATAAAGGTAGGTGTAGGAACAGGTTAGCTTAAGGTTAGGGAAGCTTTGACCCATTTTCAAAGAATTAATAGAGTGTAATTTCTATTTTTATTTTCAGTTTAGTACCTATACTAACAGTATATGGTAACTGCTACCAAATGTTTTGGTCAAGTTCGCTAAAGAAGGTTTAGTATTTAGAAAAAGAAATATTTCGTTCCAAAACCCAAACCCGGATAATTTTTACCAAATGTTAGGTATTCCCAACCAAACCCTACTTGTTTGGTGATTATTTGTTAAAAAGTACAAAATGCATATTTAGTACTGATAACCCAAATACTAGGTTCCTAAAACCAAACAAATCGTAACAAAATGATTACTTGTTCGTGACCATATATTTGATTGACGCTGTATACATGAAACGATTTCATCACCAGCACCTATTTTTTGGTCAATCTGACCAAACCTTTTCTCAGTGTACAAGCTGCTGTTATAGATGTACTGCTTGAAGTCTGAGTTTTGAATTCAGGATTTTGATGCAATAATTGCGTAAGACTGAAACATACAGTTGGAGAAAACGATGTTGAAAATTTAAGTAGTAAAAATGAAAAAAATGAAATCTTTTAAGTTTAACATCGCACGGTAATGCCGGTTAGGCTAAAGGAGACGGTGATGATGAGAGATGAGTGAATTGATGGTATGAGGAAAGTGGGAGGAAACGGTAGAACCCCGAGAAAACCAACGATCACGATGTTTGTCAACCACAAAGTCCATACCGCGCGAGCTGGGATCAAACAAGTGACCCCAAGCACCGGAAGTGAACGCTTTACCACTCAGCCACCGCTCCTCCCAAAATTTAAGTATTTTTTTCTTACATAAAACAATGTAATATTCAGCGTTTTATTCCGATATTGAATTGAAATGTTACCAGGAGGCTAAACAAGCATGACATAAGCCGCGAATGTGATAGATGAGAAAAGGGCACAAACACGCTTACGCTCTTATTACATCAAACTCCTCAGTACTCATACTTCGAAAGTTTGCCATAATTTCACACTTGGATATTATGATAAAAAGGCCTTGTGTCCATCTTAATTTACAATAAAGATTATAGACAGCTTTGTAAGAAAGTTGTATTTAGTTTGTGAATTTCACACTGTGAAAGCAAACTTGATTATTTATTTCTGTCGAAAGAGAAATTAAAGAAAGTGAATGATTATTTAAAAAAAAATGGTGTTATGGTAATGTAGAAGAAAGCATGAGAATTTTGATTAAAAAACACGGTCGAAATGTTTCATGTTACGAACGCAAATGACCAAAAACGGAACCAGACACCAATAATACCAGACATGAGGAAAGTATAACCCAGAAACCCTGTCCTCTCCTATTACGTGAACAGTGAATAAGCGAAGAATGTTGAATTATCCATGTCCACTGTGAAGCTGTATAAAGGATCTAGCAGTCAGTTATCTAAACTTCATACTAAGGACTGCCCATAGAAAACATTTCAGTGACATCACAAAACACAAAATCCCATGTTATATGCATAATAAAAGATTATAACAATAATTTAATTCAGGTTATTTTAAAACCTGAATAGGACTTAAATTAGAAAACACGCATTAATTTACAAAGCATTTTCAATATGTATTTAGAGTATGTGTTTCGTATTAAAGTCAAATTTTATAACTGTTTTGTAATAGAATATTCCACTATAGACATCTGTTTGGGTATAAGGTAAGAAATAGAAAATATACTGAAACACATTATTTTTTAATCCATTATATTTGTTATGAGAGGTGTATTAACCAGGTGTATTTAACGTGAAGAAAACATATGCAATTCAACTTTTCCAGCGACCATAATGTGAGAGATAGCACGTGATGGTATGTATAATACTGTCAGTAATCAGTCTTATAATTTTGTGATTCTCTCTAGCGGTTAGTGATTAAATAAATCGTTCATAAGTGATTTCTAAAGAACAAAAGTAGCAGACACACCTATAAAAGTTCAGTGTGTGTGCCTTGGATTCGATTCTTTGTAGGATAGCACGAAATGTTTAATTTGAGAACCATTCCGTTTCATTAATCAGCTCTCTTTGGGACTATAGGGTATAACAAAAGACAACCTAAAATATTACATTTCAAGAAAAAAAAATAATTTTTGTGTTGTCTATCTTAGCTAATAGAGCTGATGAAATGATAGAGACCGGAATAGAGTCTCTATTGATCACTCAGCTTGTTTTTAAAAATTATATAAAACGAATATTGCCAGCTGTTAGACACAAAATTAAACTACTTTCCAGTATAGTCAACGAAACAGTACGAAGATATGACGGAAAATTAAATATATTTTAAACTTACTTTCGTAACTGATTCACAGCAGTTAAACGGAATTTATTTCTTACTTTAGAAATAAAGCTCTTAAATACATCTTGCTACTTTTTTCTATTGCATTAACAAAATTCAATAGTTCATAAAATGTTATATAACTAATTCGACCAGCCATCTGGTACCAATAATTATTATTCAGCTCATATAATTCGAATATTTCAAAACATACTATTATCTTTTTCTTTCTTCTTCCGTAGTTGAGCATCTTATTGCTTGATTTAGTTTGAGATTTTAGCTCCTCTTCAGTACTAAGATTATATGAGAGGAGGAATTATAGTTTTTGTTGAAATATAAATCACTGTCATATTTCCAAGCTCTACCATCAAGAAACAAACATTATACATTCTACGGAGTTAAACCTCACATCAGTTTCTCGAATATACAGTATGCTCGTAAACAGAGCTGGACTAGCCAAGATGGCTATTTGGCAATCACCAAGGACCCTACGCACGACGGGTCCCGCAGGAATCATGACCTGCAGGATTTGGTCCAACTTTCGAGACCCAAATGCTTTTTTGAGTCTTCGTACCAAAAGAGTTGCTGAAGCCTAAGTTCGTCTTTCTGAAAGAAGGCTCCCCGAACTTAGCGAAGGCTTCTTCATCGCCGTAACGATCACTTGCGCTTATTCCCTTCCATCTGCTGTCCTGTTAAATTGTATATATATCGTATTAGATTATTATCAGGGATCGCGGAAAGAAATCGCAGCTTAATTGAAAATCCAAATAGTCCTCATCGGCATCGACAACCTTGTGCCAATGTTCTGGAAGGCCATGGATTTCATCGCGGTAGAACTTGGTGTTCCATGAAGCGCAGAAGATACCAAGTGCACTTTGCACCTCTACAATTAACGGAACAGGTGATAATCGGACGGTGCAATGTCCGTGGAGTATGACAGATGCAATAATTGTTCCCACCCAAGGCGCAGAATGGCACCCCGAATCATCCTAGGCACGTGGGGCTTAGAGTTCTCTTGTAACACAAGGACCCCTTTCCGATTCAGAAGTACTGGCTACAGAGTGTTGAGTTTTTCTTGAATACCGCTAAACTTCTGACAGTACACAGTTACATTGATGCTCTGACCAAATGGTGGCAGTTTCCGAAGCACGATGTGGCCATCAGTTCTCCAAACACACAGAAGGACCTTCTTCTGGCGTAGTGCTGGTTTGGGCTGTTTTCGAACCGTTTCATGGGATACTAACCAATGATCACGGCGCCATAGAGCTTCGTACAGGACCCCCTTCTTATCACATGTAAACACTCAGTCCAGAAATGACTCCTTCTTCAGACGAGATAGCAAAGAAACAGGTGTCTCCTCCGTTGCCTTCTGACCCGCAATCAAATCATCTGGGACCCATTGACTCTACTTGAAGTCCTTCCCAAGTTGATGGAGGTGTTGCCGAATGGTTTCTACTCACACTGAATTGTAGACTACTTCCTCACATGTATGGTCACGATTCGCCTCAATTGCTGCGTAAACATATTCTTTTTTTACACTCCGCATCAAAAAATTGCGACAGCTAACGTCGTGCATTTAGGTTGACTATTATACACCTTCTAATCCCATATTTATATCAGGCAAAGAGACTCCCTCTTTCTCTTCCCTTATACTCTTCCATACTGAAATTAGCTAACAACATTAGCGCAATTCTAATTTCAAACTACACATGTGTTAGTTTCGATAATATGAAATAACAAAACAGAGACGAAACAAAATTCATAAGTTCATGTAGGAAGAAACTGATACACAAACAATGAAAAATTAAAACCAATGGATATCTGTTACACAGAGATTTAGAAATGAGGCAGAGAGAGAGAGAGTAAGTGAGAGAGAGAGAAGAGAAAGATAGAAAAGGAGAGAAGAAGAAAAAAGAAATGGGAGAACAGATAAAAATTTAGAATTCAAACGTAGTAAGGAAAGAACCTAATATTATAATGTTCTGTTTCCAGAAATCCAACAGTAATATAGATATAACGTTTGTTTTTACATTTTTTTGAGAACTGTTCGAATATATAGAGGATGATTTTAAAATTCATTATGTCACTCAATTTCCGGTAGAACTATACAACTTCGAGACACATATAGGATAATGTCAAAAGTTTAACACACATGCTTTGTTTCTGCGTGGTTCGATTGCAAATTTGGTAGTGGTCATTGTGACACACTGACCCAAAATACATTCTAAAAATCAAAATAGATAACGTTGGTCATATCCTCCATTTCAGACTACTAATGCAAAATGAACAAAACAACAAAAAGAAAAGAAAAGAAAAGAGAAAAAAGAAAGAAAGAAAGAGAAAATTGAATGAGTGCTATTTTACTGCTAAATTTCTATCAGAAATACCCTATATTGAAAGTCCGAACTGCATCGTAATGAAAAGTTACAAACGTTCGAAAGGAAAAGATTACGTTTCTCATAGAAGTACCATGTTTCAAATTTCAAAGTGAATAAAACACATTTTATTATAGGATGGGAATAGATTTTGTGTCGAACTAGTATAAATAAAATTTTGTTTTCAAATAAACAAAGAGGTTACAATTTTCTAGTCTTTTTCGAAGATATATCTGTTCTGAACATCCAGCATTGATTTCATCTCTTGCGGATATAACGTAATTTGCACAGATAGAATGAACACGCTAGAGCTCAAACGGATCATCGTGTAAGTCGGATTATGTTGGTTTGGTTATAGACCACCACTGGGTCGAGGACTCAAATCCGTAGTGACCCGGTAATTCGAATTAGACTCGGTAACCCAGAGGAGAAAAAAGATATTTTACTTTTTCCTTTGCGCTTAAACAGTATTTCTGTCAGAGATGTCCAGGACTGGAGATGTTATCCCCATAGCACGGACATTTTTCTTATCTTTCCCTTCTTTCGTATTAATGTCCACATCTCACAAGGGAAGAAGGGGAGATTATATATTGAAGTGGAAGATGGTTTATATAGCAATCAAAAGCACTATTGCCCCCTATTACGAAATTGTAATAACAACTTCCCAAATCCATATACTGTGCAAGTTATATGGATATACAGCGTGTCCAAAAAATCCGTTTCCATCTCTAGAAATCGCAAATGATGAGACAGATGCAAAAACAATAAAACACGTGTTTGATCATTTTTAAAGTACAACGTACCAAAGCAAAAATATTGTCCCAGGCCCACCCACAGTATCCCAGGGTCCCAGGGTCCAACTTAAATATTGCAAAAGGTAAGGGGGGTCAAGTAGTATATCGTTGGAAACCTGTTGGGAAGTGAAATAAGACGGAATAAGTCTCGACTCACTAAAATTACCCTGTGCAAAATGTGAGCAAAAACGTAATTGTAAAGTCTATGGCCACTCCCAAAAAATCTGAAATGGCGAGACAGATTTTAAAACAGGAAAACATGTGTGTCATATTTTCAAACGTACAATGATTAAAAGTAAAAATATTTGTTCCAGTGTCATCTGCAGGTCACACACGGGTTCCTACTCAAAATTTCCAAATGGGAATGGAGGTTAAGTAGCATATCGTTGGAAAGCTGATGGGAAATAAAAGAAGACGGGAGAAGTCTTGACTCTCTGAAGCTACCCTGTGTAAAATGGCGGCCGGTCAATATTTACATCTTCATTTCGATTCCACGAGCGCATTCGCTTCCCATTTTGCAATCGACACTTGACATTGTGAGACATAGCACGTATTCACTGTTCCTGGTGCGAGAAATATTTTTTGTTTGAACCATTTTATAATTGATAATCCAGACAAATGATTATTGATAATTGATAAGTACCACTATTGTACAGCCATAAACATAAATAAATAGACAAAAGAGTCTTTATTTCTTATGGCTCGAACCTCAGCTTTTTTATGTTCGTACATGTCAAATGGTGTGTCAAAGATGTGGTGTCTTTTCCTTTCTTTCTTTATTTGTTAATTTGCTCTTATTATATTATATTTTTTTTATTTATTTAGACATTATTGGATCCAAAGAGAAGAATATAAAAGCAGAGCCTTTTCCTTTCTTTCCGTTGAACACAAAAATTAAAGTGAAAATAAACTAAAACCCAGCTAGAGAAAGAAGAACTAAAATTCAGGATGTTTGCATTGTGTTATCCTAGAGCATGGAGACTTGTTCTACCTGCTTTCATTTTAGAACAGTTTTAAACGATATGCTACTTGTCTCCCCCCCTTTCAATTTGAAAATATTGAGTAGGATCCCGTCTGGAATTTGGGGGAAAATGCATTCTCGAACGGAAATAACACAATAACGCGGAGAGGGTCGCAACGTGACACTCCGGGATTGGAAAGATTTATACGTTATTGGATACCACACGGCAAGTCCAGAATACAGATCTATTTATACCGCCATTTTGGGTTCTGGACTGAATGCGGGCAAATGGTGCAAAACAACATGTCCCAGGGGAATGTTCCGTATAATTGATGTATCCTGGAGAGTTATGGTGTGCATCATGGAAAAAAATCATCGCGTAGTGCACACAGCCGAAATATTTCGTCCATTCCACTAGCCAGTCCAGAGGATACAGTGTTCAATTTCTTTGAACTCATAGTGTCGGAGGTCTGGGAGGGGAGAGGCCACCCTAAGAAGCAACATCACAACTACCGACAAAGGGCTTTCAAACACACATCCTGTGCGGACACCAAGGTCAAGATCTGGGAAGAGCCCTACACCTCTTACAAAAGAGATGCAGGAAACATTGGTAGAGCATGCTTGCCTTTTTCCACATCTCGAAGTATTCTGTGCAAGCAAAGTGAAAACATTTGTTTTCTCCCGACCGACTAGTGTCATTGACTCAATATTTCGGCTGTGTGCACCACTCGCTGATGTGTTTTTATAATGAACACCACAACTCTCCAGGGCTACCGTGCACTGTCCAACAATTTTACCGCTAATTCCACTGAAATATGTGTTTTTCACATTCATTTCAATGCAACTTTTGATGACAATTTGACCCAACGCCATGTTTCATAGGGTGGTCGTAGCGAATCGGGACTTGTTGTAGCTTCTTTCTTTATACAAGAGCTTTCAAGGGATATACCATTTGACCCCTCTTTCCATTTGACAGTTTTGAGTTGGACCCCGTCTGGGAACCTGCCGGGAATTCTGGGGCAAAACCTTTTACTTCGATCTCTTGTCCTTTGAACATCATGTGACACTTGTTTTTCAGTTTTTCCGTCTGGCTGCCTGTTTCAGATTTATAGGGGTGGCCATATTGTTTTCAATGCAAATTTTGATGACATTTTGACCCGCCGCCATTTTGCATAGGGTGATCGTAGAGAATCGGGACTTGTTGTGGCTGATTTCTTTTTACAAGTGCGTTTAAGCGATATACCACTTGGTGCCTCTTTCCACTTGACAATTTTGAGATGGACCTTGTCTGGGACCTTGCGGTTGACCCTGGGACGAAACTTTTTACTTCGTTCTGTTGTCCTTTGCAACTAATGGGATACGTGTTTTTCAGTTTGTTCATATCTCGGATCGTTTTCGATTTTTAATCCTGGTACGGTCTAACGGAATCACCAGATATATATATATAAGACAAATGTGAATTAGAGCAAAGAAAAATCGTTCTGCATCATAAAGGTATTTTAATTGGTAGTTGGATGCTTTTCAAGCAGAAATGGAAATGTTCGACATTATTTTATATGCAATGTGCAGTAATCTAATGAGTAAACACGAATGCAAAGTTCAAAGTTCAATTTTTATAATCTCTAGGCTTAAACCATATTTTTATCAATAATATTTATCAGCATGTTGCTGTATTTAAAGCTAACGTGAATCGACATATATTTTTATACGACTTTGTTTTATATAAAAATAAACGAGAAGAAAAATTAAAAAAATGCATCTCATATTCTTACAGTTTTTTTTTTTTTTGGACGATTTATTTCTTTTGTTACGACTAGTGATGAGAAAAACATTGGATCTTGAGATTTGAAGCTAGAGAAAGAACAGTTATTTAAATAAAATGATTCATTGTATATCCTGCCAAAAGTGGGCCTATTATCATTGTGTAAACGAAAAATGAAATGGTATCTTTGAGTTTTACATCCCACGGTGATGCCGGTTAGACTAAAGGAGACGGTGATTATGAGAAACGAATGAAATGGTGGAATGAAAAGGGTGGGAGGAAACTAGAGACCGCCGAGAAAACCCACGCACACGGTGTTTGTCGACAACAAATTTCACTTGGCGGAAGCAGGGTAGTGTGTAAAGGAGACAGGCCTCTTACACTAAATTACAAGAGGAACATTCTGTGACGTTTGAACATATCGTACAATGAATCAGTTTATACAATCACTGTATTTATTTTTATGTTTAAGAAGACTGAAAATAAAAGTTATAAGAATGTACGAGATGACGGTAATGATACGTTGGCGAAACTGTAACACGATTATTTATTGAAAGTATGTATTTTTTCAGATTTTATATTTATTTAAGTTAAATAAATAAAACTAACAAACACATAAGCTTCTACAGCATGTAGCATATTTACTGAAGGTATTTTGTTACGTTAGAACCACAACAGAACACTCAAAATACCGGTAATGAAAATTTACCTTGTAATACAATCAGTGGCGTATATAAGGATACTTTGGGGCTTAAGCCATTATCCCGAAATTGTGTTTACTATATTAAAGTAAATAAAATATCTTTCATAATGTTCACATTTCCAGGAACAATGTTAACCAAGCGCCCCTCGAAGCAAAATCGTAAATACTCTACTGAATACAATAATCTGCTGCATACAAAATTAGAAGGAGCTTGAAAAACACTACCGCTTTTCAAGAATAAACACATAAGCCTGGGATATTATTTTTTATGAAGCATTAATCTCCAACCTACTACTATTTGGTATATTTAGTGGGAGTGCTGACATCAGAAACGTATACATCGGATTGGTCTTGAATGTAAAACCAACAACTTCAAAATCCTATTTTTTATTTCAAAATCTTAATTATAAAACGGTACTAGTCGTAAAATAGTTTAAAATCTGTTAATTGAAACTCACATTTCGTATAAACTTCAATTCACATTTCGCAGCTAATGATAAAATATATTTAAATTTTATACTACCAGTAAAATGTTTAAATAAAATTGGAACCTTATTGTAATAGGTGGAATAATGTTTATTAAGTTTGGAGAAAATATGACAATGTTTGAGTAATTTACCATCTAGTAACAATATTGAGTACTTCATTCATACTACAATTTCAACCTACAACTTTGAGTTCCGATATTAAAATGAAAAGGAGGGTTCAGATTTAAAATCTGGGACCATACATTAATTAATTCATCATGTATTTACTTTTCATAAAGCTACTACAAATTTTATTCACATGATCTACACCTGTCAATATAATTCTAGAAGAGAAGGAAGTCTTGAAGTGCATGACAGTAAAGCAAACAGCAGCATCGATCTCCATAAATGCTATGATACTCACTGCAATTGTATATCTGTGTCATCTAACGAGTGTTATGTAAACTACTTTAGGATCCTTATCCGATAATCACAACTGATTTTAACCCTTTTAGGATTTCTATTTTTTGAGGTATTTTTTTCATTCACTCAAACAGCTACTGCTTCCTTACTATTTATCGTAGGATCATGGTTTATGTTTCGCTTTTTCAGGATAGAGCATACTTTCCAACGTTACCACTCGCTTGTCAGTATTATGCACCAGAAACGAGAAAATAGGAAAAAGACAGGGAGATCTTTCGACAAAAACCGAAATTTTACTCCCCTCGGGCCCGTGCCTGGTTTTACGTTTTGATCTGATGTTTATTTAAAACGCACGGCGTTATGTACTGTACATAATACGTGTGCAAAATTTCAATCTTGTATCTTGAAATTAGAGAGTGGGAAAATAGCTGAAAGTCTGAATTTAGGCTATATATATAGCTGCCTGTGCTGTTTTTCCCCTCTGTTTCCTCGGTTCAGTCCAGGCAGACGTGCAGTGCAGAGGAACTCAGCACCAATATGTACTCCGCAACAGAAAGCTCAGTGTATTATTTGACTTTTGATAACTGAGTCAGTTATAACAGTGCAACTTAATTATAGACTTCAGTATGGTGGTGAGCCACCTACACGTCAAAAACTATCCGTCATTTGTTAAATACTTTGAAGGAAACCGATAGTGTTTTAAAAGCAAAATCACTAGTTAGACGAAAACTTTTGAAGTATCATGTTCCTGTTTTGCTCAGTGCTAGAACGTGACTCGGGAAAGGGTTTGGATAATATCACTTTGCACCCAAACGTACCCATTCCGTCAGTTACCAAAGAACTGTAAATACAGTGTGGAAGATGGTTTCTGTACCACTCGATGTATATCCATGAAAACGTGACATAAACAATATTCGTCACTAGAAAAAATATACTTCGGACATATTCGTCTTCCAAGGAACCCCAGTTTATCAGTGTTGCCAACCAAGTATGGAAATAAGTAATTGTAAAACAGGTTCCGTACGATGAGACGTTTATACACCAAGCTTTGCAGAAACATCACACGTACTATAACAAGATGTTGAGTGTGGCCGTCTCCCAACCATTCTGGGTAGTCTGTGTTGCGAACAAGTGTAAACATGACAATGTTCAAAATGGCGTGACTAACATTAAAAGAATATATGACAAATGTGACAGAAGCAGCATTGGACAATGGAAAACATAGTGTATATCCACGTCTCCCAAGCACCCCAGTGTGGCAGTGTTGCCAACCAATGCGAACATTTAAGATTTTCGCACGAAGTCTACCGCATTGAAAAACATATAATAACTGACAACATGGGTGCTTGTGGGTTCACTAACATACTACAAACCTAGTATGGGCCACAGTCTAATTATATACGCCACACTGAGGTGCTTGGGAAATGAGGAAACTCTCCATTGTTAAATGTTTCTTCTATCATCATAACGAACCCGGCCACCGTTTTACATAGCGATATCAAAAATTGAGAAATATGCAAACTTACTCAGTTTCAATATGGTATCTTGGAAACTGAAGGCGTGAAAAATTTTGGAAATTTGCCTTACGAAAGAAAAAAACGTCACGCCCTTCCGGCCCCATTTGGGTCCGCTAAGTTGACCGTTTTGTTTGAAAACTCACCTTGGGTGTTCCAAGAACCATCCCTGATTTGCCCAATAAAGAAACCCGGCTTAAATACCTGTTATAGAACCTAAATAACCTGTCGAAGACTATATTGGTTACTAAAAATATACCATATATTCTATAAGTGTTAACCAATAATGAAGAAAGAAACTTGTAATTAACAAGTTGTTTGGACTTGCTGTTTTATGACATTAACATCTCTCGCCTCTATAACGATCTAAATTTGTTTTGTGTAGGATATGAAATAATAATATGAAATTTTAACTAAAATTTAAGAAAACGCTTTACGTAAGGTGTGAAATGAGAATAATTAAATTAATAATCATATGCAAGGGTGAACTGGTAAACTTTGGCCCAGTCGATTTAGCTTCAGAGTTGCCCCTACCATCAAATTGTAATTTGTGGTAGTACTTCGAGACAAAATGTAGGAAATATTTGCGTAAAGTCAGTTATGAACTATTTTTTCCTTTGAAATATTAACAAAATTTTGTACTAGCTTAAATGGTTTCCAATCAAATGTAATATTTACTAAGGTTGTCAATTGGTTTCTAACATTGATTACTACCACTGTTGCAATAATAGAATAAAGTCAGAGGTAAAATATATTGTTAAACTTTGTGTAGTTTTGTCTCATACATAAGGAAAAGGTAGACCTGTTAATAAAAGGAGCGTCCGGAATCGACTCCCACTACCAGTATTTTTATTATAAAAAGTTCCTCTATAAAAGTATTTTTTATAAAATACTATACAAATTGATTTCTTTATAATCAGGGTGAGTATGGGTGGTCTTTGACCCTAAGGTCGCAGACAGGATCTCCAACAGAGCCTCGTAGCAGGCGAAGAGGAGTGGAATTAGGGAACCAATACTCCGTAGCAAGCAGAGGCGGGTTAAGTCGCCAACAGAGCTCCGTAGCAGGGTAAGCGCCTGAGGTTAAGATTCCCAGACAGAGCCCCGTAGCAGGCTAAGCCAGGAGATAGGATTGGCGTAGTCCCTTAGCAGACTAGAGGCCTGGGGTTAGGTTACTCCATAGTCCCGTAGCAGACTAAAGGAGGGTCACCAGAAAACTGGTACTGAGCTGAATTCTTCTGTCCAATTTATAGCGTCCCTTGGGTGGCGGTGGCGCTGCTGCTTCAATTTCGTCTTCTGCTCCGTGGGAGGGGCTAAACGTCGTCTGCAGGTGATTGCAGGTCCCCCTGGTGGAAGTTCCTCTTGATGAAGCACGAGGTGGTGTTTATAAACACTAGATGCGTGGATTTGATTTGTAAACAACTTCACATGAGATATTACAATATTCTTGTGGTACAAAATACTATTAAAACACTGCTTGTTACTGGCTATTTTTGTTTCACCCATTATGCAATCAGGGTTATATCCGAAAATGTTTAGATTTTCATTAGTTCCACTTTCTGACGGACAGATAAAGTTGAGACAAAACTCATTATCGAGACGCTGAATGTGGTTCTTGGAAACGTTTTCCAAAACCTTCTACACTTTCTAGCTCATTGGAAATGAATATTGACTTTGTAGATACTACTTTTGGCATCTATAGAATGTTCTGGATGGTCATGGTGTGTTTTCTTTGCACGCTGAATAGATTGTAGAAAACTCTTCCCCTGTAAATTAAGGTTTCAACATGAATCAACAGTGAAACCAGAAATTATTAATTTGACCTATGTGTGGCTTCAATAGAGGCTTAATGGAGAAGATGGAAACTGTTCTTTGGGATGCTCAATCGATTGCAAAGAACTGTTTGTCAACATATAGATATACTATTTCTCTTCCATGTACATCAACACTGAAACAGAACTCTGTTGATTTCTCCAATTTCATATTTGAGTAGAGGATGAACGGAGTCAGAACCTATTCTTGAGATATTCAATGGGTTGTAAGAAATCTCTTCTCGATATCTTTTACTGCTTTTCCTAATTGCAAATCAGAATTTAGTTCGAAAGTTGCAGTGCACTTCAATCCACTTCCGGTTTCATTGGAGTATTGTGTGTAGTAACGTTATGTTCCCTTTAAGGCGCTTAGTCGATTGCGTAAAACCATTTCTAGTTATATATTTCCGTTTCTGTTTTATGCCAATAAAATCGGAAACCGGAAATAGCTGATTTCAGCCATTTCAGGTTCGCATAGAGGTTTAACACATCAGATGGAACATATTCTCGGGACGCTGAGTAAATTGCCAAAAACTGCTCTTGGATATATCTTATTGCTTTATTTCACTGGTATCTTTCGATAGACAGACAGGCCGACGGACTGACATAATCGTTCTAGAAGAGTTGTAACATTTAAGCATAAGGTAGTTTGGAAGACTAACAAGCACGTTTCTCGAAATCTTGAGACAATTGCCCTCTTGGCCTTCCCAAATTACGTCGTTCATATAGTATTACGTCATTCTCGATACACCGGTTAAATTTGTGCGTATCAATATTGGAATCACTAAAAATGTTAAATTGAGTGATCAAAAATTAAATTGTACCATTTGCAAGTGTTTCCAAATGGTACTACGACTTACAAAAACATTTTATAGTAGAGTATCAAAAATACTGTATATTTTTTTTTTTTTTAAAAAAAAAAAGTAAAAATCAATGATTACAGCGAAATATGAGTTCCGAGGCCGCAACCAGCCACAGAGATTTGCGGAGGGCATGAATATGTTTGGGGAGGGCCTAGTCAATAAGCATTCTCTTACCAATAGATAAATTGTGTTTTTTGCATTAATAATAGCATTTTGTGTTAAGGTATGGAAGGGCACAAAAAGTTTTGGGGTTGGACCGGGTTCCCCCAACTCAACCCCCTCTAGTTGCGTGCCTGGTGAGTTCTACTATCACTTTAATTTGAGTTAGAGAAACAAACAAGGAAATAATCTTTGATTTTTTCTGTAGAAAATTATGATAGATGGCGGAAACTTTCAGATGATGAATAATTCTTCCTATTTCCCGAATATGACTTGAGTACTTTTTCTATGCATGTCTAATTAATTGTAACATCTTTGAATTGTGTATAATAATATATAATTGTAGTAAAATTGTAAAAAATACGTCTTTATTGTTATAATGGACACATTAAAGAGAAACTAAATACATTTCGTAGATTATTGTGGTTGTAAACGTTAGTAACTGTAGTAGTCAAGCAGAAGGTACAATTTTATTGAGAACCCTCTACTAACGATGGGCTCATTTACAGAAAATTCTTTCCCACTATTCTCATAAATGATTGCTGAAGTAAACATAAAATCTGACGTATAATTGCCTTTATAAGTGCAGAAATAGATATTGAAAAGATGCTTTCAAGATATCCATAACTTCTATTAATAGAATGCATTATACTCGATAATCATTGTGATCAATATATTTCAGTAAACTCTGCGATGTTAACAAAAATCTATGGTGGTCTTATAAGAACGTTGAGTAAGGTTCCCAGATATTTCAGAGCAACAAATGAAAAGTTTACGATTTGTAGAGGGGAAGAAAACAAAAGATATGTTAGAATTTACAATTTACATATAAAAACATATGTTGATTCACACACTTACATAGAATAATTTTAATTAAGAACAAGGACAGTTTTACTAAAATCAATTGCAGGTTATTACACAGGGAGAAAAGTGTATTACAATACCCGGAGAGCGATCATGTGACTCGGATCCCATGTTAAATCGTAGGTTCGCGTCTGAAATGAACTAAGTACTATTACAATACTACACGTCGAAGGCTATTGGTTCGATTCCATCGACGGACTTTTGGATTAACTACAAAACACTCTCTTCGTCATTCTGTTCTCGCGTTAACATTTCCTGTTCTGTCAATTGAGGCAAAAGCTCGTCCTTGAAAGCAACTATTAATTTCTTTTTGAACTGCTCATATAACAAATCCGGAAAATCTGCTTGTTTTCACGTAGTATCAAAGCAATAGGCTGCTGTCTCCTTTAAAAGCGAACAAATCCACTCTCCAGTTTTTCTTCACATATGTCCAATTATTGATTTGAGTCAGCACTTCGAATCGACCAATATAAGAAACAATAGCGCCGCTCATACTCCCAAAAACATGGTTCTGCTCCGAAGCATATAAGTCAAAATACCAATATTATCCTGATTTCCCCGCAACAGACATGTCTACAGTAGACTCTAACTTATCATAATGCAGTATCGATACTAGAAAACAAATGAGTAAACTGTAGTTGCCTTTTAATCTTATCCAAACACTGTCTCGTAAAATGTATATGGCCCGGAGATGATTTAATAATTGGTTTAAACAATTCAGGAGCATCTAAATCATCACAAATATCAGATGGAAACACATTATTCTCAACAAAATAACGCAACATATAAAAAATATCATCAAATAAATGTTGTGAGGACAATAAAGTGAAAATGCCATTTTCCCTTTAACTCAGCTGTACAGATACTACAGAGATCTAACTCAATGCATCTCTACCATGCAACATAATTAAATAGCAGTTATGTTTAACTTAATCGGATATATCAATGTGGTCAGTAAATAACCTTTTGACTACAGACTTAAGGATTTTCCTCCACCACCAATATTAAAGTGATATTCATTAAAATATAACTATATAACAAATTATGTATATTGGAAAGGTATTTGTGAATTACAACTTGAACACATATTTTCATTTTATCAAATGCAGGAGATAAGGATAGTTAAAGTTACAATAATTAGAGTTCGTCTGGCATTGTCACTAGAGTTTCGACGTATTTACTGTGTCTTCTCTAACAGATGACACTCCATACCCTCCTCTCTCTCTCTATCTAGCTGGTTGTTCCTAACATAACTGTGAACGAAGTATCCCGAGAAACTTCAACCATCCAGTTTCTTTTTTCACGGACAGAGGTCTAAACCACACCTCCGTTCTCCTTAATATCAAATATGGTAAATTCATAAAAATCTCACCTCCTCATAACACCGTTTTCGTGACGTCAAATTTACACAACTTTCGAGAGTCATAGACCTCAAAAGCTGAGGAAATCGCCTCATAATTCTGAGTTGTAGTTTTCTGAGGAAATCCAAATACGAAGCTTTGCCTCAGCAAAAAGGAGTAAACACCAAATAACAACTGGACAACAAACGCAGACGTACTTACCAGACAATGTATTATGGTTGAGGCAATCAATTGAGTAAGCTAGAGGAGAGCTAGCTTGGCGTTCGAAATATTTACAATTAAGCTGGACGTAAGCAATGTCCGCAAACGCAGTGTAGTGACCTCGCCAAGGAATGAAAACGTAGACAGACATATATAGAAGGATAACAGGTTGCACAAAGATAAAGGTAACGAAGAAGGACATTGATTCGTTTCAAAGAAAAGGAATCTGACATTGCACTTGTCTTTGATTAAACAAAAAAGTATACAGAAATGCTTCGAGGAAGATTGAGATTAAATAATTAAACTTTCCGATAAAAGAAAAGTATTAAACTTAACCCAGAGAAGTAGGTGTCGTGAATCCAAAAGTCCGTCGATGGAATCGAACCAAGAGCTCCCGACGTGTCGTATCAAAACAGTACTGAAGGACATGTTGCACTGAAATTCAACCAACGAAGTATACTACATAAATATTTATTGCGTTTTAACTATATTTTAATGAAAATTGCATCTCTTAGCAGTGCATATTCTTTCAAGAACACTTACAGGACATACCAAATTCACTGGTGACGTGACCGATTTTCACTACACAAATGTATTTTACAAGACGTTTAGGAAATTCAACGTTTTATCTAAAACAATAGTAAATATTTTGGAACTTTTCTCAAATTCATCCAATGCTTGTTTGAACTTTTAAAACCTTTGGTGCATCGTATGTAAGTTCTTTAGCTATTCTCTCCGACTTCGCCCCCACAAACTCTCTTTGCTGGACCTACGACCTCGCGCCTCTTGAACCCACAATTCTATCGTTTCTTTTCCTATTTCAACCAGCTAAAAGATAAGATTTTGTATCCCAAGAAAACGTCCATTTAAATAACATCTGTAAACCCTTCTGTAAACCCTTAAAAAATCAAAATATTCACTTTTGGCAATTTTCCTGTCGGTTAGTCCTGGAAGGGTATAACCATGCCAAATTTCATCATTCTAATCATGCCGGAAATTCCTAAACATTTTGGGATGTAGACGACGTCCATATAAATAACATAGGAAATATTTTTAGTTCCACATGAAGCCACTCTACGGTTGGATTTTTTATACCTGATGATTCCCTTAAGGTAACGCTAACGAAGACGTACAAGCATTCCGAATTTCAAGTTTTTATTCCAATTGCAAGTACCTAAAACATGAGATTTTAGGTCCAGAAAAAGGCCTATTTCAATAACATGGGAACATTCTTCATTTAATCTTTAGACCCCCTAAAATTATAAATATTTACTTTTGGCAATTTTTCTGTCGGTTTGTACCGAAAAGCTACAACCATGTCAAATTTCATCATTGTACCCCTACAGCAAGTGTTCAATAATTTGGGGGTGTAAAAGGTGTCCATATAAATAACATGGGAAAGATTTTCCAGTTACCTATAAAACGACACTAGATTTGGATTTCTTTATTTTTACTGATTTACTTAGGTAGTGCTAACGTAAACGTACAAGCGTACAGAATTTCAAGTTTTTTTCCAATTCTAAGTACCTAAAACATAAGATTATAGATCCAAAAAAGGCCCGTTTAAATAACATGGGGAAATTCTTCATCCGCTCTTTAGACCACCTAAAAAATAAAAATATCCACTTTTGGCAATTTGTCTGTCGGTAGGTTCCGAAAAGCTACAATAGTGCCAAATTTAGTAATTGTAGTCCTGCAGGAAGTGCTCAATAATTTATGTAAGCTCATGTAGTTTTATACATAGTTAGAAATGATCAGGATCGCCGATTTCGCCCTGAAAAATATGACATGTGAAAGTAAATTCTAAACATAGATTTTTTATAAAATCGTTAAAAGGTAATTTTTGTGGCGCTAAAAGAGTATATTATTCATTGCCATATATATTTAACAGCTCTTATTCTGCTGGAATATTCTGTTTATTTGTGTAAGCCTACTGTATAGGCTCTATGTAAAAATACAATGTCAACTACATTTTTTATCTCTTGTTTTTTGTTCTTTCAACAATGATACACGTAATCCTAACAGTAGCATTTATATATCCATGCGTTAAACACAAATAGTTACTTGTTCGTATTACACGCCAGTCTTGCAGCACGAGCATTAGTTTGGAGACCCCTGGTAGAGAGTATCTTAATTAGTTCTTATATTAGAAGAAACCTTTTTTATATAAAAATTTAGAGCAGAAACACGCCTTTAAGTTTTGGTTTTATTGTAAATTGATATTTTCAGAGACACATGCCGCTGATTTCTAGTTCCCGTAATAACGGTCCCTAGGCAAGGGGAATATTATTGTTTGTTGTGTAGTCAAACATCACAAACACTTGCTTTTTTCGTTAGATATAAATGTACGAAGCACCTTCGAAGCGCCAGAAGGAAAAAGGCAGATCAAGATAAACAAAACGAAGATACCAAAAAATTCTTTGACGAAAAACTTTACATATTAATTAAAACAGCTTTGGAGAATAGTATAGGGACGCCGGATATTAATAAATTGAGTCAAGCTCACTTCCTCAACAAGTTGATGAAACTGAAGTACAAAAGAAAGTAATGCTAGTTAGTCAGGATAACTTGCCAAAGGAAGATTTTCCTAAGATAAGAAACTGACGCAATTAGTCAGGATAAGCTGTCAAAGGAAGATTATTCCTAAGATAAGAACCTGACTCAATTAGTCAGGATAAGCTGCCAAAGGAAGATTTTTCCTAAGATAAGAACCTGACTCAATTAGTCAGGATAAGCTGCCAAAGGAAGATTTTTCCTAAGATAAGAACCTGACTCAATTAGTCAGGATAAGCTGTCAAAGGAAGATTTTTCCTCAGATAAAAACCTGACTCAATTAGTCAGGATAACCTGCCAAAGGAAGATTTTTCCTAAGATAGAAACCTGACTCAATTAGTCAGGATAAGCTGTCAAAGGAAGATTTTCCTTAGATAAGAGCCTGACTCAATTAGTAAGGATAAGCTGCCAAAGGAAGATTGTTCCTAAGATAAGAACCTGACTCAATTAGTCAGGATAAGCTGCCAAAGGAAGATTATTCCTAAGGTAAGAACCTGAGCCAATCAATCAGTAGTGAAGTAGAAGAAAGTCATAGGGTAGTTAATTAGGATGAGCTTTTAATGGTGGAGGGTGAAGGGGCTTCTGACTTAAACATGGTACGAGTCTTAGAAGAATATACAGTAACCAAAAATGTAAATGAATTGCGCAGTATTGAGACCAACCGAAAGATAGATTGTAAAGGCTTATTACAAAACCAGTTCAGAGACATAATAACGGTTATGATTTTGAAAACAGGGACAATAATTACTAATACCTCGTAATTTACTTTAAAAATCAAGAAAGACATATTGTCATAGAAGTTGAAACGAGATTTAGGGATTTAGTGGTTCAGGGTATTAAGGTAGGAAAACAATTGACAGTATGAAATTCAATCAAAAGGTTGTGTAAATAACATGAAAAATTGGTGAATTGAAACACTGGTTCTTATAAATAAAAATTTACAGCTGGAGATCAGGACAAAACAAATGGAATTATCGGTTGTATAAATCTAGAAACAAAATATTAAAGAGCTCTTACGTACATAAACATGATAGAGAGTTAGATTTAATTAAGATTGCCATTATAGAACAAAGAGAGTAATGAATGGAAATGAGAAGGAACAACAAAAATATTGTTGAATATAGGACAATTTGAAAATCTGATATTGAGCTATGGACTAAAAAATTAAAATCTTATTGTTTGTTTAGAATGGATAAAGAGAAAAAAACTGCAAAAGTGAAGACGATCCACATAGATAATATTAGGGAAATTAACATTCAAATTTAGAAGAAGTTAGTTTGGGGAAACAAGCATATAGTAGATAATGTTAAAACAGAAGAATAGCTAATCCATACTTAGTAACTTCAATAGATAGCTGAAGAAGTAGTTGTGGATAGTTCTGTATGTTATAATTTTTGAAATGTGAATCAATTATTTCAACAGGATATTAGCATTGGCTAGTTTGTTAATGAAAATATTGTGTCAGATATGAAAGAGATGAGAATATTTATTTTAAAGAGAAATGACAATTCTATAACAGATACGAACAGTGTTTGCTAATATATGGGTAGATAAAACCGAAAGTAAAGAAATAAGATTTAACTACAATATCCTTAGCATGAAACAGTAAATAAAGGTGGTAAAATAAAGAATTGCACTTAGGGTAGACAGAGATCATAGAAATCATAGAAATTGACATAGATACGCGAAAATCCAAGAGATGTTCCATAAAGATCCCAGTAAATTAGCAAAACATGTCATATTTGAAACGAACATAGGCGTGATGGTTCTGAGCCATCTCACAAAATAAAGCTACGTTCGTTCTCTACTATCATATTCCACGTGTTCTGATGTCCAATGCACTTCACCTCCATCTCATATTTTCCCCTCAGTTTTAACATTATAGCATTAAAGCTATAACTGGATTCTATAACTATGTATTATTAAAATCTCCGCTTCTACACTCTCCAAAGGATAAAGCTCCAAGGCTATGCCAGTTTACAGCTAATAATCAATTCCAATAACCTTATCATTACATGATTAATACCCAATCTGTATGATTGGAGCATAATGACATTATGTTTTGTATTTATATTTATCATTGTCCTATGAATATACCTTTTGCTTTTCATTTTTATTCAAACAACTAGTAAATAAAGAATACACTCTTCTACCAACAGTATATATATATATTTTATCTACAATCGTCTTAATCTCTTACCATTAACAAGAGTAATCCATTGAACGAGCTAGACTTAATGATAGGAATAAAACACATTGGCAAGTGCAGGGCGATTGTCTTGCACGTTCAATGGCAACCACATTGCTCACGCCAAACAATAGTGTTGATATATATATATATATATATATATATATATATATATATATATATATATATATATGTGTGTGTGTGTGTGTGTGTGTATGTGTGTGTTTGTTTGTTTGTTTCTGTAATGTAGTGAGTGACACCTTGAATTTCTGTGCAGTTGCATTTATCTACTTTGGGGCTACAACAATGACAAATAACAAAAGTAGTCATGCTACTAAAGAAAGAGTAAAATCATTAAGAAGTTTGAAATAAAATGCTTTATACATACATATAAAATCACCTTTAGTCTTCAAAGAAACTAGTTCTTAATTACCTTAACACATATGTATTACGTTACATCAATTACAATATTTATTAAAAAATAACATTTTTTGCGTCCCAGTTTAGTGTAATTTGTACCCACAAAGACTAGGATGCAAAAGGATGAATGTTCTGGAGTAAAGTAATAGAGCAATTTTTCTATAAAATCAGAAAAGCCTTCTATGCAATTACATTTGTTCCAACTCATTACTTGACGAAAAAATTTCCTTGATAAAATACTCAGTCTTATCAACATCAAAAAATGTTGCTGCACAAAGAATATTGCTCCACATATATTAATATTATGAATAGCAGTAAATTTGCGCTTAATAAATACATCAGTTGATTTTTTTATTTAAGATAAAACACACCATTCACGTGTATCGAAGGAGCACCGAAGATTTGAACACTGCGTATTAATTACTCAACAGTCCAGACTGGAATGATGTTCATATAAAACATCAAATTCACAATATAAACTTTGAACACTTCCTTTTAATGTTACAAACGTTTCACTCTTTATCGGAGCCTCTTGTATTTCTTGTTCGATTTCAGAACGTTGCTGTAAATCACAATATTCAATATTCCACAGTTGTTTCTCTTCCGATTTACTTTAAAATATAAAAGATAAATGTATATTGTTGACAATATTCTGTGTAGTTGATTGGAGGTGCAGAGTTAATTAATAGTAATCCTTGAGATAATTCGTTTTTATTTAACAAATAGTACTATAAATTTCAGGAATCCTGTACAACACATTCTTAATGTTCCGTGAATACTATATTGTTGTCGTGTTCTACATTTGCGTACTTCTTGTAGATAAACTTTCGAGACAGATTCTAGAATACCTTCAGGTTGTTTTTAATGTTTTCACCAGTAGATATATTTCAATTTCTCCATGGAGTAGATATTTGAATATTTGGGAAAAATACTAACATAACGTAATCTTTTTTTATGACGTGCTAGTATCATGACAAAGAAAGTTTGCATTTAATTGTTAGTTTCATGTTGTCTCAACAAAAATAGAAATTATCTTATTTACAATATGCAATTTGCTATCGGCTGATGACAAGTACAAATGAAAGATTAAGTGATTTGTTTTTTTAATCCCTAGCTTAGAGCTCTATATTTGCAGAAATGTTTAATATACTATGAAACAGAGCTAAATGATAAGTGAATATATCTAAATTAGATTGAAAGAATGTTACATAAACAAGCAAACAAAAATTACAATCATTTGTGAAGGTGATTTATTTTGTCTGTTGTGATTGGTGATGAGAACAACAGACGAAACTACAAAAAGGACAAAAGACCTCGCATTATCCTTGTAAAAAATTGGATTTTGATGGAATTGCTTCAAATCTTGATATGTTGTAGATATTTTAATCCTGAGAAAAAGTCTCAATGGGCACAACTACCAACCACTGACTCTTGGACCACTACTGAGACACTTTTTTACAAACACCAGAAGGTAATGTTATTCTGGATTTCAGTAGAAATGTTTGAAACCGTAATATGACCCTGACAAAAAGTCTCAATGGGCAAAACCAACCATTACTGACCATGTGCCACTACGGAGCCACAGTTTTGAAAACAGCAGAAGGTAACGACATTCTGCAATTTTGGTAATTGAAACCCTGAAAAGGTTTATATCTTCTCATCTTATCCAACAACCCGGAAAAGGGATTGCAAGAGTAGCGGCCAACACCATTTAAGCACAGATAACATCCAGATGTTCATCTTGCGGGACAAAGGGAATCCCTGAAAAACACTAGTCAAGATGTACTTCCGAGCCAAATCTCCGGAATGCGAGCAAATTTTCTACCAACTGACCTACCATTGCTCGGTACCCACAATTTAACACTTTTATCAGGATCAAGAGATCTACAACACATCACAGTTTCATTTTCACCAAAATCCGGAACATCGTTATCTTAGCATTTTTTTTAAAAAGAAAGTGGCCCTGTTGTGCCCAAATAGTGATTTGCGATTGTGCTCATTGAAACTTTTTGTCATTCTCAAAATATCTACAACATATCACGGTTTCGAGCAATTCCACCGAAATACAGAATTCTGTTAACTTTCGCTGTTTGCAAAAATGTGGCCTTCAAGCCAAACGGTCAGTGATGGGTGGTTGTGCCCATTGAGACTTTCCCTGAAGTTCACAATATCTACAATATATCACGGTTTCTAAAAACTGTAGCGAAATCTAATTTCCCTAAGGAACGTGCGGGGTCCTTTCATAAAACGTATTTGAGCAGTTCCTGCTTAAATTGGACCCATAATCGATGTGTCAATACAGGGCGATTGCATCATAGGTACCATAATATCCCAGGGGACATTTGAAAATCTTGTTCTTACAAGACCTTGAAACGGAAAGATATACTTAAAATTATGAAGGATTGAAATAGTTACTTTCAGTACCTTCTTATGTAAAGATTGTCGTCGAGTTTCTGCGGAAGAAAATTTATGTTGATAACGTAACGTTTAGAGCATGACAAAGTAAATGAAAGATTATTTAATATAAAAGGAAACTTGTAAACCAATTATATTTCACAATATTCTTATAACAGCTGACAAAATGTATGTTAACTACACATACTTGTTCATAATTGGTACGAAAGGATACAACTGTCTTATACTTTCTTTCGCGAGTAGAATTTTTAAATAAAGTGTGAAACCTGATTTTATTATGAGGAAAATATTTGCTCATTTTCTGAAAACATTACAAGGTCAAAAATTGTGTCATCTAGTAACAATTATTATTTCCCCAATCATATTATTATTTCTATCAAAATTATTGGAGTCTGTTAGCAGTCAATTTTCACACTTGTCTTATGCACCCTTTTAACAATATCCCCATCAAACATCTCTAAAAGAAATCCCATTTCGAACGTATCAGATGGTGTACTGTAATATCAATATGCGTTCAGATATACTTGTCATTTTCTGTAAAGTAGAAGCACCATCAATATTAATGAAGTATCTTCTCTATTCTCAGCTATTCCAAACACTGTACGAACATCAAGACTTAAAACTCAGCAATATATATGAAACGATGTGCAGTCATACTGCTGTTGGTTCATAGTTATTTTTTAGTTAGTGCACAATGAGGTATTTTGTAACACTAATTGTGGCAGTGTATATGAATAATACAGCATGTGTCAAAAAGAATTATCCAATTTCAAAAGACTAAAAAATAGTCAATATATAACAGTAGAGAAAATGCAGTGCAAAATACATATCTGAATATAATGCTTTTCTTACAATAATGATTTATTTGATTGCAGTTAGATACTTTAATGGTGCTTCAGGATTTGCAACTGCAACAGAAGGTCTTTTGTGTTACTTGTTACAAAAATTAATCCGTTACAACTGTGCAGCGTGACTTTCGTTGGCAATGCCGTAATGTACGTACCAGTGTTCAGAACACTCGGCGTTGATTCAGTTTAAAGAGACTGTTGTTCACGTAGAAAGACATCAGGAGCTCCATTCCGGTGTAGGCTACCTGAAAAAATACTGAAATAATTACGAATGAATGAATTAAAATCTCTTTTCCTAAGTCTTAATTAGCGACAGAAAATCATAGTGAAGTTTTGTTAAATTGTCTAATTTTTCAGATCTAGGTCTGCAGTTTATAATTTACTCGACAGTTCGTTGTTTATTTTGTATTAAAAAATATAACTTTTTTCAAATAGGATATTTATTTTTGATGTACCCATGTACTATACCAGGCCCGCTAAGGGGTGGGCCCCCCTAAATTTTCACTGGCAATGTACAATTTTCACGGTAGGCTTGCAAATGAACTATAGTATGGTGATGAACTATAATATGGTTGGTTTCGCGCCCCCCCCCCTACATCTTTGGACTGCCTATGGGCCTGCTATAAACCAGTTGAAAACTTGTAATTAACGTATTTTGGTGCTTCAACACATGTTTGATAATCACCGTCAGCGGTGCTGCTTACTAAGTATGATAGAGTTTCTGTTTAGTTGCCATTTCTACAAATATTGATGGGGTGGCGTATTATCGAAATGAAACAGCACGCTTCGAAACGACTCCAACGCAGAAACGTGTAACTAACATCACTGAAGCAGTGTACGTGATCACTAAGACCCCCTGTGTTAAACGCCAACACCGCGGGATATGTGTTGAACTAACACCGCATATTGGTAGTTACGCTGGAATCACTACCCTGTTTTAAAATTGAGTTGAATTAACACAACCATTTTTTACTGTGTACATACACGTGCAAACATACTATTGGTATATATGTTTGTGTGTACATACTACATACACAAACTATTGGTAATGTATTAGTTTATTTATAGAAATATTAAGCGTTTCTATTGGTGAATTAGTCAGTGCGAGAATGTACTTTGGTTTTTGCGTTTTATCAAAAAATCTTTTTTTCCTTTTTTCCTAAATCTATCTGTGAAATTTCCCTGGATTACGGAAATTTCCCTCAAACTACGAAAACTGGTTACGTCTCAAAGTAGTCCGTAAAGCGAACGTTGTACTTAAAGCCACTTGGTATAGCAACAGGATACGACCTTTAGAATGCAGTACAAGTGCCACCTGGCGAGAGATGATGGACATTTGTAATCACCGTTGAAATGTAATTATGAGCATAAATGTAGATCCGAATGAACGAAGCAAATTATTTCATCAATGCTTCCAAAGTTAACTACATGACGTCACGATTTCAAATGGATGTTGTTAGAGGAAAAAATCTTATTAAGAACACTCTGCCAGCAAGTGAATATCAATGAAGAGGAAAAGCTTTCCTCATTCGCACGAATAAGTTCTTCTGTATCAAAATTATAATTTGACCTTTTCTAATTTAGAAACGCAAATCATAGTTCTCTAATTTTCTGTACATTCTTTGTGGTCAGACGAGTAAATCAAAATAACCAGAAGTCCTATTTTAACCGAGACAGTCCCTTCTTTTCAATCGTTGTTCAGTTTCTTTTCTGATCATCAAGTGAGACACCTAAATGTCCAGTTATTAAGCAAAAATATGCAGTGTCCCGGGAATATTATTTAAAATTTAATTATCAGAGCAAATTCTACAGTCTTTCGTTAAAATTACTATTTTCGCCCAATGATCCATTGGGACTTCTTACGCCCTGAAGCTGTCCCCGCTTGTCTAGTGTCTAGCGCATGTCTAGTGTAGAGGTTCTATGTTCGATTCCCAGGGGAAAGAGCACAAAAATTAATTTGACAATCATTCTCTTTTATTAAAAGTTCATCTCATTTAGCCCAAAGAGTATAACTATGAGACATAAAACTAAAAAGTTTCATTCTATTTCATTTTAGGACAAACCTAGAACTTTCAAAGGGATTTAAGTGCACCGAACCTTTGAATGTGTTCCTTGTTTAATTTGTAACCTGATAACATTACTGGCAGGTAATGTAATTTGGGAACTAGAGGTTAGAAGGTGATTCATAAATTCAATTTTAGTAATCTTCAAAATAATTCATACGTTTTAATACTTTCTTAGCTGATTTTTAATATTCAACCATGAGAAGCGTACATAATCAACTTTATGCATATTTAACAAGATGTCTACATACATACACACACTTATTTACTACGTTTCCATAGCAACAACTCTTTTTCTAGTTAACGATTACCAAAATAATCTCTCGATATATCTGTGTGTCTTTCTTTTCTTTATACATAATACTGTTCAAATAATTCGCCTCTGATCCCCTTTTTATAAGCTGGCACAGATTGCAAATACTATATACAATGTTATCGTTGTAGAATGTCGTCCGAACGGGACTTCCGTAATAGTTTTGCTATGAAGGAAAGAACCCTGGGTTGAAGATTATAAAACACCTACCTTTTGAATAGCCCTCGTATATACTTAATATCACTTTTAATACAAATATTTTACTCTTCCATATATATATAAAATATTATAACATTACACATTTTTATATTTATCAATGTATATTAATACTAAGAACGTCAATTTACAATAATCGTCGATGAGGCTATTCAAAAATTAAATCTAACTGATAGTTTCCTTCATGTTCAAACAACATTAATTACAAATAAAGATCTTTATAATATTAAATATTAATATTATCAGAAGACAATAAAATTAGAACATATAAACACATTGAAAATTATCATTTAATATATGAATAAACTTTGAAAAATTAAAAGATTCGATATTCATTATTCATATTCTTTCCATATAATAAGTTGCATCTATATTATATATCTGTCACTACCTCCATACGTTTATATTAAAATTATGATATTTTATTTTTAAATATTTATAATATCCGCATGAAATTCGCATAGAATAAAAACGCGAAAACAAGAGTAGCGTCTTACAATAAAGCTTTTAGATAATTTCTTAGCATGAAACACAAATTAACATTTCCTCAGTTAATACTATAGAAGGAAATTGCAACAAAACTATAAGGAACAAATTCAATAATATTTTCAGTTAACTACCATAACTTAATTTCATCACTTTTTCGAACTATTTCACAATTACATATATTTTTAACATACATTTTAATAATAAATCAAATGAAGAACATATTAATCATAGACGTAAGCAAAGGTCAATTTCATACAAATCCATCGGACGCCTTTTTGATAGTTCAAGTTATCCGTTCGAAGGGTTCATTTAAGCAACATTGTATAGCACAATCTTGTGTACATTCTTGTCTTTCATAGGATGATACCATATTTTGTTCCTATTTACAGAACTCCTGCCATCTGGAAATTGATTTTTTGAAAATCGGCGATAATTATTACTTCTACTGAAATTCCTGTTGCTATTTCTAAAATTCCTAGCTCCATTTCTGTGATTAGGTTGCGTTTGATTAAGGGTACGATTATAACTATTCATTCTATTATTAAAACTATGGATATTAGAATTATTTTCAGGTTGTATATTTACATTACGGACAGAAGCATATTGTGTCTAATTGCGTCCATAATTACCCTGACCTCTATCCTGCATTTTATTGTTATTCTGTATTGACGACTGACTTTCATAATTCTGAATAAGCATAATTAGATGGTTAAAGTTAATGCACTGCGCCGATAGTAACAACTGTTGTAGTCGAAGTGGTAATAAGATTCTAATGGAAGCTATAATTCGGGATTCCGGATGATTTGGATTTAAAGATCTTAACTCATTACATGTAGATACTACAAATTCTGTAATACTCCTGTGTAATTTTGGATTGAAATGTTTCATTCGCAAGACGGCATCTCTATTCGCTATCATAAAATCATTTTCATAATTTGATAGGAGAGCATTCTTGAAATCTGAATATGTACGAAGATTGCCCCTGATAGCTTTGAACCATGTTAAACAGGGTGGTAATAATATATGCGGCAATAATTTAAAAAACTGAGACTCATCTACACCCATGAAATTTTTTAAGAAATGCACTAGCGGGGATATCTTCCGGCACACCATTAAATTTAGTAAGCGACTTAACTTCGCTGAATCGTAACGGTTTACCTGTATTTGTCTTTATACATCTGTTGGAGTTGTGTTGACGCCGGTATGTTTGCCTCACTCTTCTTCATCTATCAGTACTCTCTTCACAGCTCGAAGATTCATTAAGTTCCAAAATTGGTCTGGGATGACGAGTAGGTTCACAACCTGTCGATGTAGGATACACCACATTCATATATCCATTGTCCTGAAATATACTTTCGGGAATACATTTCTCCTTGATAAAGTTCACCTCATCTTGCAATATTTTAATATGATTGGCGTGAGCATTACCGTTGACTTTAGGCCATCTACTGAATCTTGAACTTTCGTAAATCTTTGTGTTACTTTTTCCATTTTTTCGTCGTACTGTTCAATTTTTTCTTGGTTCGTCTGGCTCAGTTGACGTTGAATAAGATTCCATCTGCTTTCATTACATTTTTCTAACCTCGCTATCTTTTCATCAAAATCCTTAGCTAGCTGGTTTATCTTCTGATCCAATTTTTCATCAAAGTGTTGACCTTTTTCCCTAATTTGCTGTGCTATTTCGTCACTTTTTCGTACTTGATCATTAATTTGCTCAGACTGGTTCCTAATTTGTTGAGCTAAGTCTCTTAAAATGTCAGTCAAATTTTCATTAGGATTCATTTCTGGATACACACTCTGATCACCAGTTATATCACTATCTGTTGCACTTATGGCCATATTTCGGTGTATCACCTTACCGCTTCTCAATGTGGTAACACTAATGTCACGTTGAAAACTTGCCGTTTTTACTATTCTTCAAAACGACACTTTTATATTTCCCGGTGTTGAGGCACCAATTTACAAGGTGGTTCGTAAATTCAATTTTAGTAATCTTCAAAATATTTCATACGTTTTATCACTTTCTTAGCTAATTTTTAATATTCAACCATGAGAAGCGTACATAATCAACTTTATGCATATTTAACAAGATGTCTACCTACATACAAACACTTATTTACTACGTTTCCATAGCAACAACTCTTTTTCTAGTTAACGATTACCAAAATAATCTCTCGATATCTCTGTGTGTCTTTCATTTCTTTATATATAATACTGTTCAAACAATTCGCCTCTGATCCCCTTTTTATAAGCTGGCACAGATTGCAAATACTATATACAACGTTATCGTTGTAAGGTTGACAAATAACTCTCCACGTCTTCTAATTTATATACGTCCCACTTTTCGTGACCGTGGAGTAATATTACTTACGTTAGTTGTTACGAATTATTGTAATCTCTAGCTCTGGTGAGAATATTTATTAAAATTGTTTCCCTTGTACCTTGAGACATAAATAAATTATAAATAAATGCATTTGTATCTTTAGTTTTTTTAATCAAAGAAAACATGCAGAGAAGCTTGTGATCTTGTTAGTTTTTAATATGCATAATTTCAGTATTAATGCTCTTAGATATGTGGATCTATACCTTAAAGTGTATTTAAAACTAAACGATCTCCCACAGGGTATCGGAACTGGAATTGTAACCATAGAGCCACGATAAAGCTTTTAACAAGGGACAAGGAAAGACTGCTGTAAAGATGCATCTAATGCCCTCTTCATCTATAAGGATGATATTATGCTCTGTTGTGAAATTGAATGAAATAAAGTTTCATGTTTTGTTTTTCACAATTATGCTCTTTATGCTAGAGAAGACAATTAAGGAAAGTGAATGCTCATGAAACAAATGGTGGAAATTTAATGTAGAAGGAATCTGGAGAACTTCCTCAAATCCCAAGATCACGCAGGTTTCAATCGCAAACTCACATATCCTTGGATGGAACCAGGATTCAATTACACCAGGGGCAATCACTGAGTCACTGTGACCCTTCTATGCCGCTGGGGTGAAGCTGCGAAAATGGTTCGCTTCATATGCTACCAAAGTCTTCCCATGATGAGAGTGTTAATAGAAACAATTTCACCAAGAGCACAATAAAAAAAATTCCATATTAAATATGTAGCAGCATGAAACACATTATAACAACATTGTACTTATTTTAAATATTTAATATGACTAATGCTAGAGAGCACATCTGGTGCAATATTTCGTAGCGGTTTGCGTCAACGGTACCGCAAGTTTTAGATTCGTTTGGATAACGGGCATAGCAGTTATTATGTAAATCTGTCTATTTTGCGTGGCGTTGGTTAGCGTTGCGTTATTGTATCTAGAATTTTAGAAGAAATGCTGTAGAATGACCGTCTGAATTTGTAAATTGTGCTTGCCCTATATTTATAGTATCTATTTTGAATTAAAATCAAAATTTTTCAAGTTGCTTCTATAAAATAACCCATTTAGGTCCAGTCTTACAATATCCTGATATTCTTTCTGATTACTATAAGTCAGAATTAGATATCAGGAAGTTGTCAGCTAATTTAACCCGTGGATCGTTCTACAATGTACTGTGCCTGATATATACTCTTTCAGATAGTTAACCCGAAGCAAGGTTATAACGGACTATTTGATTGCTTGGTTTTCTGTTGCTGGTACTGAAAACAATTGAAACATCAAGTGCGTTTTCTGTGTGCTTGTTTAAATTAACCTATTGAAAACATGGGAAACAGAAATTGGTACTGGTATGTTTTGTTATGCACGTTATAGTCTAGGGTCACTCTATCGTAAAGGCAAACAAAAACTTAAGTAATAAACACTTTTTAAGCTACATATACATATGCATTCGTACCATATACTTAGAAATGTTGCTTTTCGTCCTTACAACCTAAGAAGCAATACTTAAATTGGCACCTATTCGAACTAAAACTTACCTATCAGTTTGAGTTATTATCTCGTCAGGAATTTCCTCGTGGAGATGATGAAAACTGTCTTTTGTCAATCGAAAGCGAACAAAAACTTTTCTTCAGTACATTTATCAAACTGATCAAATTCGGTTTCTGATTATTTTTGGTTTTCTAGACCTCACTATATATTGAACAATCTCCTCATCGTCATTTGACAACATCAACAATTCTTCGATTTCGTCCATAATTCACTACGCGACAACTAACAATTAGCTGATGTTAACAGGCAATTGAACTTCCTGTCAAGGTAACAAACAGCTGATAGGGTTTATCAGTCATGTGATTGTTATCAAGACATTGTAGAACACTTATCGGAAAGATGTCAGGAGGATATATCACACATATATCAGAAGATGGCAGGATTGGCCCTAGACACATGTTTTGTTAAGAGGATATGCAAAATATGCTGCAACGTGTACCCTAGTCACCATATCGTTTGTGAGAGGAATTTATTTAACATATGGGGGATATGTGCAATACTTCGTGTATTCCAGGGGTGACTAACCTGTCTACCGCGATCTGCTGGTCTAATGGGAATTCGCAGGACCGTAGCCAGCCTGATTGCTTAGGGCGGGCAATGATGAATACTAAGGGGGCAATGGCTGGGACCTCAAGAAACACTAAAACTCTTTCTCTCTCTATTATATATATATAGTTTTTGTTCCTTGAGGCGCTTATCGTTGTCAATATCTATGTTCATTTATGTATTTATTTATTATTTATGGAATCTATAAGAGAGTTGAAAAACTTTATTATGCTGATTAATGTTACAGTACCAAATCCACGACTATCAAATATCATCATTAACATTTTTTTTTAAAATGATGGTATATAATTCAATATATATTTTAATACACTAAGCAGTACTAAAAGTAAAAAATAATAATTTATTTTAGGAATATTTATTAACTGTTATCTAAATTATAGTATTTTGGAACTACAAATACTTTTATTACAAGTAGATTATGGAATATTTTTATGTATAAAAATTAAGAAACAACCCTGACACAAGTAAAATAAATATTTTCTACAGTACTTATGTAAGTAATTACATCAAAAGGAGTTTATGTGAGCACTTCGCAAATTCAATTACAAGCTGGTCTAGATCTAGTGCACCCATAATATCTTTGTTGTAATCCAGGAGAACGAGATCCGATTTTCTTTCATGTCCCATAGACAGACGTTGAGGTCGAAGGAAAGCTGCCAGATGTGAGAAGCAGTTTTTGACCGTGGACGTAGAAGACGGAATAATTAGAGCAGCTTCTGTAAGCATCTTTAGACCCGGGAAAGCCTCGCCATATTTTCCAATTTGTTTTGTGAGCTCTTTCAGAGATGATGTCTTGTTGATCAGTCGATTTGCTAGATCTATTTCCTGCTTCAAATTCTGAAGCCCTTTGCTTTGCAGGTCTTTGTACTTTACAACATCACACAGAGGTTTCAAATTTTCTTCACTTCTTTTCTCGCTCAGTAAGTGGTGAATGGCACCAATCACATCTGTCCCTGTCTCACTGAATCTGCGCCGAATATCTTCGACGGAGATATCGAGAACTTCGCAGAATAATCTTTTCAGCTCCTTCTCGTCTTCCTTTCCCTTCTTCAAATTTATGCCTTCCAAATCAACAACCGAATCAGCTAAGCGACTGGGGAGTGTGCATTTGCGTTTCAATGTTTGCTGAATCGAAGTGTTTAAGGCATATGCCTTCATTGCATCGTTAAGGATATTTTCAAATATTCCTTCACCTTGCCGGCAAGACCTGAGCTGTTCCGTTACCGATCCTATTAACTTCACAGCGGCATTAATGTCCAAATCTCTTCTTTGTAGCAGTGCGTTTGTCGGTTCTAGATATCCAAGAACCCTGAACATGAGCTCAATAAGGAAACAGAAAGTCATAGTATAGATCTGATGTAGTAAACCGGTAGCTTGAACCTTCATTAAGGCGTGTTCTTCACGGGAAGTTTGAATTGCCATCAGTGCACTTAATATGTGAAACCTGTCGTCACGAATTACAGTCGCAGTGTCAAGATGTCTAGTCCAACGTTGTTCCAACAATCGCTTTAAACTCCTTCCTGCGTAATCTGCTGCAACGCGTCCTTTTCTAAAAAAATAATATAGTTGTTGACAAATATCAAAGAACTCTTTCAGTTCAGGAATTGTGTCAATGGCTCTACAAATAACTAAATGTAATTGGTGATTGAAACAGTGAACAATCAAAATGTTCCTCTTCAAATCCTCAGACAAAAGAGCTTGCACTATATTTTTCTGTCCACTCATGACAGGAACTCCATCGTAGCACTGTGCTATTATCATGTCGGTTTTGAATTCTACTTTTCTTAAACAATCTAAAATGGCGTTCTTAATGCTGGCAGTGTCTTATTTGTCCAACTTCAGTATAGCTATGCATCTTTCTTGCACTTTAAAATTCACAAGGTACCTAATTGCGACAGACAAATCTTCGGTTCGTTGCTTGCCTCTGGTTTCAACAGCAAGAAATGAACAAAATGTACTTTCGTTTGCTTCATTTACTATTTTCCTCTTAACAGATTCTGCCATGAAATGAATTATCTCATTCTCAATATCCGGACTAGTGTATGTTGCATTGGCAGGGATAGTTTTGACAATTTCTGCTAATTTCGGATCTTTAGGAATACTAAATTCAAACAAATTTAAGCACAAACCACTTGATTGTTGTCCGAGTTGCTCACACCCAGAATCTCCCCTAAAGGACAACTGATTCACAGGCAAGAATTGAATAACTTCCATCACACTTTTCACATAATACCTATTATTCATAATTACATCACTACACTCCTTCTTCACGACCGTTTTGCCGAAGTCCTCACGTTTCCGTTGCTCCAAGTAGCAAACCACAGAGTGCCTATGAGTTTCAGAATCGGCGTGACAAGAAAATCCCTTATTTTTCTCGGTTGTATGCTTCCAGTCTCTGAAACCATTCTGCACAAATGAGATCACTGCTTCTTGACGGATATTTCCGGCATGGGAAGCAAAAGTCAGCATCTAACATAACAGAATACTCAAGCCAATCCCACGTTTTGTACCATATTGGACGAAATCGTCGAATTGAACCAGAAATGCAGGAACCTGGAAAATTTGCAAGATGCGGCTGAGCGGGTTTTGTATCGCCACGACCTGATACATGGTAGAAATCAACACCAACATGGTGGAAATCAGATGTTTAGTTTCTTCTTGACCATCTACACATGTTGATACACATGACCCTGCTTCTGAATTAGTTTCATTTTCGATCACTTTTGCACCAAAAAAAATGACTTGATGGATGCCTGCTTCATATTTATGGCGTTATAATAGTCAGTAGAATGATTGGAAACGTCTGGCGAGGCACATTTGCCTGTAGTTCATTTTCTACTGTTTCTTTTTTTCCTTCTGGAAATTCGCTAAGCACTCTGCTACTTATTATTGCGCGCAATTATAATGGTGAACAAAATCTTTTTAAAATAATAGATTCGGTGTTCTGCTGCCGTCTTGAGTTTTTTTTTTCTCTGAGTGCATATAAGGAATTAACGTTCTTTTTATTCCGTATATTTGTAAACAAATCGTGAAACAAATGGTTTGAGGCCACTAAGAAAACACAAAGTGAGCCGATGCAAACTGCTATTTAGAAACATTTTAGAATCATTGATTTATTTTCGTAGGTGCTCCCCGAAAAGACTCAAATCACGTGAAAAACAGCATTTTTGCCGCTTTTACAATAAACAAAATTTCCGAATTCCCTACTGATTTTTTTGTATCTGACTATTCTAGAGGCGCATGTACGTTTTCTCCAGACATCACAGTTTCGTACCAGTTTCATATTATGAGACATGCGTTTTCCTTCCACTATAAGGAACATGGACATGTTGCATGTTTTACACGTTAATTACAGGCACACGTGGGACATATACTCTTTTTTTGCCTGCAATGTTACACATGCACAAGCCAGGCACTCACATTCATGTAACACAGCCTGTTTTCGTGTCAATTTTTATATGTGTATTCTTTGGAAGGGCATCTTGTCCAACGCCTTGAATGCTTGTCGTGTTTGTGATTCTTCAAACTCTTGGAATGAGGAAAAGTAATACATGGGAGATTATTAAGTAAGTCTAGCAATAAGAATAATCTTTGTTTCTCGTAGAAATATACGCCACGTTCAATTTCATTTGTTAGTAGTAGTAAATGCACACTAAGTTCAATTTTATTTAGTAAATAAAATCTCAAGATTTTCCTATTTGGGATATGCTGAAACAATTTGAAACTTCTGGACAACGTCCTTTTTAGAGCGGAAAAAATATTTTAGAGCGGGCAAAAAATATTTTAGAGCGTGCATTGCCCGCTCTAGGCCCTCTCTGGCTACGGGCCTGGGAAGTCGTGAGAGTAAGCCCGCAGTGGTCAGTGTCATACTCTTTGTATCAATGACTCTTATTATTTTATAATTCCCTCTAATGGTTAATGAATAAATAAGTAGGTTGCAAATTATTTCTGGAACGAAAAGTACTCCTCACACCTAAAAAGGTTTAGCGCACGTGTCTCTGGTGGGCTCGATTCACGTTGGGAGAGCACAGAAAGGAATTTCACAATCATCCTTCCTCTTTAGCGTAAATCTGATAACTGTAGAACATTGTGTTCCATTTTCACCTAGAAAAAGTGCGTACATATATCATAACTAACTATACGCTTGACATCTGAACACTGTTTCCTAATCAGCTTGTTTAGAAGATTCAAGAATGTTTTATTGGTTGTTTCTCTGGAATATTGACTTTCTAGAATAGTCGACAAATCCTTTGTAGGGCATTTCGGAAAGTTATGTTTAATTTAAACTTTCGTCTATGACTGGTCCACATCATTAAAGTCTAATATAATTTTAACTTACAACTGAACATTTTAAATAAAGCTTGAATTTATTTTTAATAGTTAATGTAACAAAACTGTTAAGTTTGGAAAATATTATGGTACTAACAGATCAGCCACCTAATAACAAAAATGACCGATAACTTTATATGATATGAAAATTTTATAATATACTATTGACGTCTTTTTATTCTTTTTTATTACACAGTTAACTTTTGACTGGTTAAGTAGCGTACGTTCGGGCCCACAAGGAATGCAATGCGGACGAGCCCCCGAAATAGATGGCTCAAAATCGATTTTAAAGATGTATATTATTTAATTCAATTTGATTGTAATTTAAGTAGAAATATTGCATGCAAAAGGCACAAACTATAAACTTGATTGATTCGGAGTCCAGTTTTGTAATGTTAGGGAATCTCCCATTTGTTAACAAATGATGCAGTTAACTACATTGTCCTTTCAACGTCACTGAGTTTCTTTAACAATTTGAGCTACTAAGATTTTTTTAATTCTTCTGATAGATGCCAAAGAAGAATTTTATGCTGCCACTCATTATGCAAAAGATTCCGTTATATCGATTGGATTTGTCAGATTGACTTTATATACGATATAATTATACACACTTCACAACCTCTAGAGTGTATATCCAGTGCAAGATGGCGCTACGTCCGAAAAATAAAAAAGAAATATTCAAATTCGCCTTTTTAAGCGTTTAATGCAGGATCACGCCCCTAAGTTGTTGTTAATAAGCTGCGTTATGCAATTATGCAATAACCCCGTTAAAGTCAATTATTTGACTCGCATTTAAGTGGATATTAAAACTTAATTTAAATTTATCGTCAGTAGCAGTATAACGAAGCATGAATGCATGGCTGTATATTGTGGGGGCAGGATGGGACAACTGCTTCCCCAGGGAAGCTCCCAGCCAATCGAAGGGGGCCCATTTTGCAATTCTTGCAAGTTTTGATTTTAAGAAATCTTACTCTTTTCATACGTAAATTTTACTCTGCATAAATTCTACAATGCGCCAATCGTAACGGAAATACAATGTATGATCCTAAATGTAATACAGTTTACCTTCGTGTAAGTATGATGGTAGTGTACAACATATGCGATATCCTTTATTTTTTTAATGGGTCCCCACACTTCACTACTTATAAAATAAATTACAATGCTTCATTACCTTTTATGTTTTTTAAAAGATTCAATACTCTACTGGTTCCCAAATTGGTGAGACTCATGAAGGAAAATCAAGACGGCACAGCTTACAGAAATACCATAAATTTCTAAATTATTTTTAAACTCTAAAGGCGTCAGATATTTTTTTACTTTCCACTAAGAGTAGCTAATCTTTGTATTGAACATCTTCCAATTAAATATTGAGATTTTATTTTACTTATTCCAATATGTACTCTATGGAACAGTAACATGGACATTACGCAAAAGCGATGCAAAAAATATTGGAAGCATTCGATAAAAGGAGAGAATTAGCTAGGTTGAACGGAAAACGAATGAGAAGGTGTTAAACATAGTAGCAGTAGGAGAGAAAAGAACAATTTATGATGTAATTAAAAGGAGGAAAAGGAATTGGTTGGCACATTGGCTGAGGAGGAACTTTATTATGAGAGACATGCTAGAGAACATGGTGGAAGGAAAGAGAAGGAGGGGGCAAAGGAGACTGTAGTTGATGGAAGGTATTAACCTGGTATAACCTTGCGTTACCATACGGTCACATTGCGCGCGATGACCTTCAAATTGTTTTCCTCTGGTTAGTTTCACAAAGACTCACATGTAGCGCTGTCAACTCTCAGCTAATCATGTGTTTGACACGATTTCAATGTCAATCTTGCGATTTCTTTGTTTACTGTGGAGTTACGTGCATCCAGGCCCGTGCTGGGATACTAACGAGGGCGGTGGACAAGTCTACCAAAAGGGAGCCAATACAAACATGAATATATATATATATATATATATATATATATATATATATATATATATATATATATATATATATATATGGTGTAACTTCATTAATGTAGTAAACGTCGGAAGGTGAATCCTTTCCCCAAGATAAAAAGTATAGACCAACCTGGGTGTAAAAATGCCTCTGACTGTGAGCTATGACCGTCCAAAAGTTTCAGAGAAATGCATAAACATACTCGAGAACAAAATGTCAGATCCAAATTTGGAAAAAGGACATATCCATTACTTTTAGTCGTAGATTCCATTAGTGTACAATCGGATGCAATGCAGTGGTGGTGCAAGGGTGCCTCCCAAAGAAACTGGAGTATTCCAAGGATGTTATAAAATAGAGGATTTGCCCATATGTATCCTCATCCTATTAAATCAAAGAAACAAAAAGACAACCGAGCATCGGTACGTTTGATCGGCTACTCTCGTTTCCGTCATCGTCGGATTGGTTACTTTTGTTTCGCCATGATTGTTGGCTTAAAACATTCCGATCTTATTGGGTGGAGACTCAGCGTAGGGGTGATGAAACTGTGACGTATGGCTTCAAGATTTGGTTGTAACGGCAGATCCCTACTTTATAACACTCTTGAGTATTTTATCAAACGTTGAATGAGTAAAATGAACAATAATAAAGTACAAGATTTCCACAATCAAAAGTAATAGTACTTCATTCAAGTTAGAAAAACACTTCGAATTCGGAAGATACACAATGTGTATTACACATACAGAATAAACTCTGGGAAGAAGAATTAAAATGAAAAGAAGTCTTTAACATATCACAGTTTTATCTTCTAGGCTAATGGTAACGGATGATAAATGAACAGCTTTCTGTCCAAGTTAAGAGTGTGTGAGACTGGAAAAAATAACTTTCATCCAGATTAGGTTAATAACGACTGTGCTTAAGACAGTAAGACGGCAAATATCATGTATGATGAACGAGAGTACAAGAGATTCTTCACATGACAACATTGATTACAACAAATTATATGAATACAATTTGGGCAAAAGTAAATTGCATTTAAGGATTTCCTCCTCGTAATACGAAATTCCGTGGAATATAATAATTCCGAGCACAGAAGTAATGAAACTCGACGAAACACAAGCTTTTGCCAATGATTCAAAGAAATACATTTTTAAACTACCGATTTATTCTGTTTCGTACAAAGTAGGATAACAATGAAATACTCAGAGCTGCCTTGTAGGTACAGTATTTGTGCAATGCAATATGTGTACATGAGACAGTTGTGAAGAATAACAGTTCAGTCTGATATTGTCGACCGTTGACCGCATTGTAAATATGCCATCGGCGAAGTAATTTTTTCAGCGTGCGATCAAATACACCTGAAATTTCGGAGGTGACTGCCGTAGCTATATTAACAGAGCAACAAGTTCTTCGGCTTTCGTGGCTGGTGTTGCATACAAAAGGCGTTTCGCATCCGCCCTCAAAAAGGAAATCAAGGGGCGTGAAGTATGGTGACCGAGATAGTCATAACACAAGCCCTTCTCTCCCAATCCAACGATCTGGTAATGTTTCATTAGGTAGGTCTGCATATCCCTGTAAAAATGTGCAGGTACCTGTCATGTTGGAATCATATCTGCTGTCTTACGTTCAAGTGCACATGTTTTAACGAGAACTTTACGTAAAAATTAAAGATATGTACCCCCACACAGGGAGCCGGTAATAAATAAGGTCTTACCATAAAATTGTCCACCATACCGCACAGCACGCTCACACTAAATCTCTGCTGCTGATAGTTCACTAGAGTTGCATGTGCATTTTTACACCCTATGCATGGCTACTGTTAGTTTCAGGAGGGTCTCTGATCATTCCCAGTACACTGTTTTCAAATTCAACTGTGCACATGGTGCGATTTCCTCCGATTTCATGTAGGGGAAATTGAAGAGGCCTTATCTGTCGAAGGCGAATATAGAGGCGCGGAAAAAATACAGGGAAAGTTACTCTCCTTTGAGTGCGATGGTCACGATATAAACGCCTCACCTCTGGGCTATTTCCCTTGTCTCTCCATAAATGAGGTGCATATCTGCCAGCTCGTGGACAGGGTAATCTGCCATTGCGTAGGTATCTACAGATTAGATATACTACAATCAATTTTACTTAAACACCGACGACTACACTTTTACACGACCGTGAATACGTGGACGCAACCCTCTACCGTTGAACGCAACACTTCTTACCCTGTTATACAGCAATTCCGTACGTAACACCAGAGCAGACTATGTGTATCACTCACAAGTTGCGTAGATGCCTACTACAATACAGCCACTCTAATTGACGACATTCCACAACAAAACTGTAATACAGCCTTCTGCGAGCCACTTGCAATTGGCATACAAGGGAAGATAGTTTCGTAGTGTGCGACCAAAGCATATGCCCTTAGTGAAAATACTATGAGCTATGTACGTGCTGGTACGTGTACGCAAAAGTGCATTATTCTGTTTTCTCCGTGTGGGTATTCTATCCAGCTCCAAGGCACATTAGAACGTCGAAAAAAGATTTCTCCCATTTTTGGAAGTAATTTCAATGAGCTTCCTTCTAGACAATTTCTCCAGCAGTGACAAAAAATGTGGGTTGGGTAGGCTACACTAGGACGCTATTTTGGTATATTCACAAGAGCAATGTAATTTTTCGTAGCTCAGAAGTAAGGGTCGATTTGTCAATTCTAAGGGAGGGGAAAAGCCCCTCGAAAGTATCCCCGGAAGAAGATTCACTTAACGGATAAATCAAGTATACTGTCCCAGCACATTTCTTTGTATCGTTATGCAACGTGTACAACATATCGTGTTTCGTCCATTTTTGTTGCTTCTGTGCACAGTAGTATGATATTCCACGGAATTACATATTACGAGAAGGAAACCCTTTAATGCAGCTTACTTTTGTCCAATATGTGTTTTCATAATATTTGGGACTCCCTGTGTCATGAGGAGAATCCAATGTACACTCGTTCATCACATATGATCTTTGCCCTTTTGGATACTACATTTTATGTTTCTTCACATGCCGCCTGACTATCCTATGCACAGTCGTTTTAAAACTAATCTGGATGAAAGTTATTTTTTCCAGTTACACACACTCTTAACTTGGACAGAAAGCCGTTCATTTATCATCCGTTACCATTAGCCTAGAATATAAACCAGTGATAAGCTAAAGACTTCTTTTCATTTAAATTCTTCTTCCCAGAGTTTATTCTGTATTGAGACAAAATACTTCAATCACACATGTGTAATACACATTGTGTATCTCTCTTCCGAATTCGAAGTGTTTTTCTAACTTGAATGAAGTCTATTACTTTTGATTGTTGAAATCTTGTACTGTATTATTGTTCATTTTACTCATCTAAAGTTTGATAAAATACTCGAAGGAATACTCCAATTTCTTTGGGAGTCACTCTTGCACAGCCACAGCTCTATATCCGATTGTACACTAATGGAATCTACGACTAAAAATAATGGACATTCTCTTTATCCCGACTTCGTTCCGACGTTGTGTTCTTGAGTTATGGCTGTTCTCATATTTTTCCCACAAAGTTTCGGGTGACCAAGGCGCAGAGAGGAGACATTTTTACATCCAGGTTGCTGTATACTTTTCATTTTATCTCTGTGTCAGAAATCACCTCCCGACGTTTGTTATATTAGCTAAGTTCACTCTGTATATATACTGGTGCCATTTTATGTATTAAAACCACTAAATTTGTTTAGTAACGTGAATAGCTGAACTGTGAAAACGTCTTTGCTAGAGAAACACTTTTTTAGTTTTTGTAATAAATTTGTTGTTAAACAAAATGAAGCTAACTATATACCAATAAATCAATATAGCTATATTTTAGATACTCTCTACTGCAGTACAACACACAGGAATAATCAAATTCCTAACTTAAAAAAAAACTTGAATTGTTTCAACTACGCTTAGCTTCTGAAAGTTTTGGCAATAAATGAGTAGCGGCACGAAAAATTCCTATATTATCTTACCAAATAGACCTACATGTTAATTGCTTTACTGGCTTTATACATATTTTTGAAAAAGTGGTTGTACTATTTAAATGTTCTCTACCAATAGCAACTGTATGAATGTATAATACAAAACTAGTATACAGAAGATTTTTTAAAAAATATTTATAATGTGATATTTGGCAGGCTGCCTTTTATAAGGGCGCCACAGGTTCTTTATCAACAGCACTATATTTAATTTACTATATAGAACTGGTATACAGAAGAACAACTAAAACCACTTATCTAGAATGTGATGTTTCACAGGGCGCACTGTACCATTCATGGGTTCTTTAACAATAACAGTATGTATTTATTGTACAGAACTGTGCTATACAGAAGAATAAATAAAATCGTTTATCTTTGATGTGGTTTCGCAAGGGCGCCTTATGTAAAGGAGCGCACTGTACTTATCACTGGTTCTTTACCAGTGACAACTGTAAGAATTTATTATTAAAGAAATTATATCTTTATTTATAATGTGATGTTTTGGAGGGCGCACGTGTCCCGGTGGGCCAGCACGGGCCTGCGTGCATCTGAAAATCTTACTGCTTCTAGAGTTGCAACAATAGCACATAGTAAAAGGTGAGAATTCATTTGATCATTACATTGTTGTTAAAATATTTCCAATTATTGTGCGTTTTGATTCAGAAAGAAGTCAGGCATTGAGGTAAATAATGTATTGTGTTACGAAACATACATGAACGTTGTGCAGAGCCATGTACCATTCATGTTACCACATGGTCACGCTAGGCTTTCGTAGTAGCAATAAGGCTTGGCAAATCATAATTATTCCGTCCTAAGAAAAACTGTTCCTTCGCATTTCCAGGTACTTAACAGTGCATGAAGTATTGGAATTACTTCAGGAACCGGATGAAATAGGCCATGGAGAAATAGAGTGTATATTTATTGAGCCTTCAGAATCAAATATTTTATCTGACGAGGATTCGGCAGATGAAGATGTTGGGGGTTTGATAGACAATCTAAGTGGGAGACAACTCACTGCTTTGGTAGAACGACATGTGTTTTGGAGGGACTGAGGGGGAGAAGGAAGGAGAGAATCTGGAACAAGGAAGTGAAAACATAGAGAAGGAGGAAAGTAATATTTCAAAGAAACTGAAGCGGAATCAGTGTGAAAACAGGGGAAAGTGGACACAAAACGATATCAACAATTCGCTACCTGTATTCCCCGTGGGAGAGTATTTAAAATATAGGAACTTCAAACTTATTGAACTTTTTCAACTTTTCTTTGATGAAGATATAGTCGATTTAGCTATATGTGAAATCCTAAAATATGCTTTTTAAAAACATGCCAGATCCGAATGTCTCTAAAGAAGATTTGAAATTACTTTTGAGTGTTTTGTTTGTGTCAGGGTATAATACATTTCCGTCAAGAGATACTATTGGGATTCTGGGACTGATATGAGAAATTTAATGGTACACAATGCAATTAGAAGAGAGAGATTTATTCAAATAATGAGATTTTTGCATTTTGCGTGCAACAACAAGATGAGTGAATCAGATAAACTTTGGAAACTACGCTCACTAATGAATAAATTGCAAAGTAATTGCATCAAACATTTTGTTCCAGTGCAGGCAATAAATTTTGACGAAGGAATGATAGCATACTATTGCAGACATGGTTATAAATAGTTTATAAAAGGAAAATCTGTGCGTTTCGGGTACAAGATTTGGTGCCTGAATAGACCAAATGGATCCTAATTAACTTTGATGCGTACCAAGGCAAAACTCTGCAATGCATAGCAGAATATGAACAAAAATTTGGAAAAGCAGCCAATCGTCTGTTATATATGATAGATTAATTCTCAAGTGACGTTAAAAATTGCTTTCAGATTCTATTTCTACAATTCTTTTACAAGCATACCACTTCGCTTACACCTAAAGTCTAATAGATATGCTGTAACTGGTACTATACGTGAAAACACGGTTCCCAAAGAATGCAATTTCTCAGTGTCATCTGAATTCAAGAAGCAGAAAAGAGTCTACCACGAACATAGAGGCAGTGAACATGGTGTAGTCATTTCAAGATGGCATGACAATTCAGTAGTCACAGTCGCATCCACTGTTCATGATGCTTTCCTACTAGGAAATGTAAAAAGATATTGCAGTTCAGCCAAGAAAGAGATCACTCGTCCACGTTTGATCGGAGAATACAATACGTTTATGAGGGGCACAGATCGAATGGATAGGAACATAAAGGGCTACAGAATTGGTATCAGGGGAAAGAAATGGTGGTGGTCAATCTTCACTTGGCTGTTGGGTGTATCATTTTACAATGCATTGCATATATCACTGAATGCTGGTTCAATTTTCAGTCAACTAGAATTTAGAAGAGAAATTGCTCAATACTACTGCAATGGTATACTTGCGTTTGGTTCGTCTCCAAGAGGTGCTGGACGTCTAGTTGTATCCAGACTGAGTTTCTCTGCGAACAGAATATTCGAATCAGTAAGATTTGATGGTATTGGCCATTTAGTTATTTCTGATCCTGGCAATAAAAAAGATGTGCTGGAGAAAATTGTTCATCAGTGGGGCGTACAGCATGTGTAAAATGGCCTTTGTGTTCCTTGTTTTCTCAATTTCCATACTAAGAAGTATTAAACACACTATTGTTGTCATTTTCCCAAGACAATGGGAATAAGTTTGTATGAAAGAGAGATAAGGAAAATATAGTTTTTGAACTCTACTCTAGTGCTATTTATTGCATTTATATATCACGAGAGCCTAGCGTGACCATATGGACACACCATATATAGGGACACCAAAAAATATTTTCTTAGATGCAATGGTATTTTTGTTATCTATGAAGCCCAATTAACATATTCAAGTATAAATTAACAAAAAACTGCACCCAAAAAAATTCAGGCTCTATCAGGTTAAAGCAGAAAATCGATACGTCAAGAGGAAATGACTAACTGAGGACCACCTTATATCGAAGATTCTGAGTTGCAGCAAGTGACCTGCCAATAATGGTAGAATAGCATCGATTATAATAAAATCTTTTAATATTTTAGCGTAACTTAAGTAAAACTTAAACGACTTAACTGTCCATGTGTTTTGTGTAAACTCAACTTATGCAAATACTTTTGACCTATATTAGAAATACAAAAACAGCATCAAATTCCAAGTTATTGGAAATAAGTGTACAAAATCCCTCTCACTTATAAATATGGATTATTTATTGTTGTATAATGTTATATCGCTCGATCCTCGTGTTCCATATACCTGAGGAGGCTAAAAGTTATATTGTTAACAATTATTCAACGTATAAGCATCTGCCCATGAAATCAAACTAACGGTCACATACACACGTTTTTGTCAATGTCATGAAAATGTTATTTCGATATTAATTTTTTTAGCACAATTTAAATATTTCTAACGGATGTTTGATCCCTGGAGCCAAGGCTATATCCATGTAGCAGGCACCTATGGTGTACGAAACTACCGATGTTCAATACTACATTTCTCTTTAGTTTTAGAAGAGAAACACCATTAATATTTTGAAATGATGTAATATCTAGTGTCACGTGCAAAATTATGCACCGAGGCTAAGGGAGAGAGTGATGATGAGAAATGAATGAAATGGTGGAATGAAGAAAGTAGGAGGAAACGGGAAAACCTCGAGAAAACCTACGCACACGGTCTCTATCCACCAAAAAAGCTCTCATGGTGCAAGCTGGGATCGAACCAGAGACCCCAGGTGAACGCTCTACCACTGAGCCGTTACTTGTGCAACACTTTTGCGCAAGCGTATTTATCTTGGTCTTGGTCTTGCAGCTATGGCCTTGGTCTTGCACCCCTTCGTCTTGGTTTTGGTCTTGCATGCAAGACTTGCAAAAACTGCAAGACCAAGACTCTTGCACTCATCATTATCCACAACATCAAAGAAGAGGCTCTACCAAGTAATTAGAATAATTCTCAATTTAACGTTTAAAATATGGTATTTTCTCAGTTTAACAGCACAAATTCAACCCGTTTTTAAAGAATGAAATTTCATTCAATATATAGATGTGTGGGCCGCAGAAGGTAACACGTTAAATTGGGAAATGAGAATTCATTTATTTGTAGTTCCATTTTTAGGTGGGTAACATAATTTATTTTTTATTTATATGTTGGCAGAGTACAAAATAAATTACAAAATGCCTAAGTATTTAACAATACAAAATAACAGAAGAAACGCATATTTTTTGATACTAGATAGATTCAGAAATATATTCTAACTAAATAATGTTTTAAACCATTTCTAAGAAAATCAACAGTGTAATCTAACATTCTTTCATTTTTATCTATTGTAAATTTTCATTTTCGTTCAGCTATAAAAGTTTGAGCAGTTAACATAGAGAAGAACAAAATCTCCGAAATACTTTGAAAATAATCCACTTTTCTTTACAACTTTCAACCACTTTTGCATACACCGGACATTCGCGACATCTAACCTAAATCGTGAATAAGAACAAATACAAAGCAATACAAAGAAACTTAATAATTGTATATGAAATGAATACTATTACATAGTGCAAATAAAAGAATATGACAATGAAACGAAAATCACGAAATACACAAACAGAGACATTGTAAAAGACAAATTTTTGTCTGTCAGAACTTTGACGTTGTTTATTGTTTTCCATTGTGTTTAAAAAAATTGAATTGATACTTCTATTACCCTGTACTTACGTCTTTTAGGGTAAGGGTAAGGGTAACGCTCTTCCCCATCAGGATCCTGCCGCCTATAGTCGGACAATTTGTCCATGCCGACCAGATGCCGCGGTCGGATTGCCGGCGCCGGACACCGGCGTCATTCCGTTCTTTTTTCGAGCGCGACGAGCAAAAAGAGATTCGTTCACCAAAAGAAAACGAAGAGAGTTAGAAGGTAATTTGTTGCTTTAAAATACGAATTAGGGCTTATATTTCCCTCGTATAAAGCTTTCTCGAAACAGTCAGCAGACAGTCGGACGACGACTGCAAAAAGAGACTGCCGGCAATTTCTTGAAAAACGACGTCGGCGAAAGTTGCAATAACGCGTACCAGCGGCAAAGAGTCGAATTTTGGAAAATGAATAGAGCCTGTATCTTCTTTAATGATGAAGTAAAAATTGAAACTGCCCGAAGGTTTTTCTTGTGGGTGGCCACTAATTCCATAAAATATGTCTTTTGAAAACGGAATCGGCAGAAAGTCGGCATAAACATAACGGAACGACAGCGACAAGTGATGGTTGTAAAGACGTCGAAACGTTGACGGCGTGCCAACCATAAAAAGGGTAAATGAATGAAAAGAAATGTAGTGAAGGGACTGCACGTAAAGGATATATGAGAAGTAAATATTTTAAAGTTAAATTACAAGTACGAGAGGATCCTTAACAAACATTTTGGAAGAAGACGGCAAACAGCTGACGGGTCGATCTCGGCAAAGATGCTCGGACAGGCGCCTAGCCGCCTTTGCCGCCGAAGAGCCTGATTGGAGAAATCGTAGTCTGGTCACGCTGTCTGTATGTTCGGTTCGCGTCCTTCATTTGTCACATGGTGATGCAGTGTGGGTGAACTATTTGAAAAAAAGTTCGTTGATTATTATAGGCAAGTGAAGATGAGTTTACAAGTGGAAAAAATTGTTTTGTATAAAAAATATTCATTCATTGGCACTTCAAGTTATGTATAAGTGTACCTGGTGGGGAAGACGACGAATAAACTAAATATTAATCTGCACATAAGTATTCCATGTGCAAAGATCTACAGTATATACATCAGTGTGCGAATTAGATAATCTATATTGGGGGGGGATAAAATTAGGCCAAAGGACATAGTCTGAAGGTTCAAATTTCAAAATGAGACAATAAATGCCTTACCCCCCATATATATATATATATATATATATATATATATGTATATATATATATATATGTGTGTGTGTGTGTGTGTGTGTGTGTGTGTGTGTGACATCTGTAATAAATAAGAGATTTATTAATTTAATAAATCTACCGACAATAACTATGCACATATATATTGTCTGACATACACACACCCCACTAAACCTTTCTGAACGTGTTTTAATGTTGTACTCACTCTTGTCCCTGTAGCTCTCTAAGGTTTATTTAGTTAATAATTCGGCTTGAGCGATAGCCATGATCACAAACATATGTTAATTTTTCCACTCATATTGAAAGCTTCCACTTTGCATTAATACATACAGGTTGCGAAAAGAAACCTACTTCAGTCTTGTGAAAACCACTAAAATTATCAGTTACACCGGACATTTTTTTTTTTTTTTGTTAAGAAAATCTAGATATTAGCCTATCAAATAAGAAATTGATTGTTGCTGGTCCCGATTTCTCACATCAAGGTCAAATCGAAGGCCAAATATTTAAAATCTCTCAATTCAAATTTCGAACTTGTGCTTCTACTTCCCGCTAAAGCTGTGCTCATCACGACTTTTTTTCTCCAAATATCGATTCCGTGATGGGCACGGAAAGTCAACACTTAAAAATTACTTTACTGTTAGGTTGAAGATGAGTTGATTCACTATGGGCTACGTTATTCAAATAAAGTAAAACATTATACTGAAGTTTTTCAGACAATATTAATTGCATGGACAGCAAACTGTACAGCGAAAAGATGGAAAAATGAAGGGTTAACTTTTTAAAAACCCGCTCCAGTTGAAATGCTTATACAGACACGGACAATGACACGGAGAACCTGTCGTATTAACAAATGCTGAAACAAATCTTGAATTATTTGCTTATTCACCTAAAAATCACCTTCATTAACATGTCTGCTCACTAGGAGCGTATTCCCCAGCGTGTACGTTAACATATACTTACGAGAGAATACCTATATCTCAGATTATGAGTACAGTTTCAAAAGTTCATTTCGTAAACTGTAAAAGCAGTGATTACTATGCTAATTATCACAAATTAAATGCAACTTTTGAGTTGCATACACACAACCTACTAGGGAATGAAGACCATGTGCTAACAAAGAGTACACTGGAAAATGAAATAACATGTTATAACAAAAATTAAAATAATCGATACAAATATAGAGGATGAATATGACATATCCGAACTTCGCCAAGTATGGTAGAAGAAGCTATTTGTTTACTTCTTCTTGGCCAACCGCTAAGAACATTTATAAATCTATATGTGGCTTTGTTATACGCAATTAGTACATTCAAATTCACAAACGATGACGAACTGAAGGGTACGAAGGTACAGTTGCAAGTAACAACCGTAGTCATAATAATATAGTTCTACTAAACAACGTTGAAAATAGTGGGAAATTAGGTGGTAAGTAGAAATGACCAAAACTGAACAGTTTACATCGATCATTTCGAAATACAGCTAGAAGATTAAATTTACAAGAAATAACAAAAATCAGTGAAATGTGGAGTTATACTAAGCATAGTTTGAGGGGGAAAGCGGGCATCCCCGGTGGGGATACTTCAGCTGACTTCTTTGGGGGGGAACAAAATGTGATTGAGGGGGGAAATCCCCCTCATCCCCCCCGGTAATTCGCACCCTGATATACATGTGGTGAGTTCATGAAATATTGTGCATATACATTTCAAACTTTCATAAATTTTATATGTTGTATTCCATATATTAATTGTTGCTGCGCATGAAAAAGATTCGGTTATAGTATGTTCCCGCGCACTGGCGTCTCTGCGTAAAAATTTGTGGGGGGATATCAAAGAAAGTGATTTAAATGCTACTACCTAGCCCAATCTGTTTATTAACTTCGATTCTATTTGTTATCTTTCTGCTTACCTTCACGGACCCCCTAAGGTATATCAAGAACTCGATTACAATCGTAGGGGCCGCGGTGGCTCAGTGGTAGAGCTTTCACCTCTGGTGCTTGGGGTCGTGGGTTTGATCCCAGGCATCGCCAAGTGAACTTTGTGGTGGACAAACACCGTGTGCGTGGGTTTTCTCGGGGTTCTCCCGTTTCTTTCCACTTTCTTCATTCCATCATTTTATTCATTACTCATCACAGTAGCATGTGCGTCAGCGACGGTGGGTATACGCGTAAGCGAGGGTAGTGAAAACATGTGAGCTTTGGTAATAATATATATTTCACTATAACTTGTTATGGTTTCATACTAGTACTGCTTCAGTTGTAAACATAAAATACAGCTTTCGCACACTGTGCAGAAATACATTGCCGCACTCTTCGGTTGAGTTAGAAGCCACTTACATTAAAAACTAAGGTTTGTAACTTTTGCAATATCAAGAAGAAAATCGTGTACTACAGTTTCTTAAATATTTCATTTAATTTTTTATTTTAAAAAACGAGCGACAGTTAAGAAACTGTAGTACACGATTTTCTTCTTGAAATTGCAAAAGTATATATGCCTTAGTTTTTAATGTAAGTGGCTTCTAACCCAACCCTAGAGTACGGCAATATATTTCTGCACAGTATGCGATAGTTGTATTTTATGTTTACAACTGAAGCAGTAGTAGTATGAAACCATAACAAGTTATATTGAAATATATATTATTACCAAAGCCCACATGTTTTCACTACCCTCTCTTACGCGTATACCCACCTTCGCTGACGCACATGCTCACTTCGGACACATCAGCTTCGCCCTGCCGTGACTCAGTTATATAGAATTTTTGCTTTTTAGTCCGCCTTTCCTCTCAAAAGAGGTAACTTTCTTATTTTATATATAAATAAGACCCATTCCAGAGTTTGAAGTTCTTAAAAAGTACCTCTAAGTAGTATTACAACCTACCGCCCCCAGAAGTCCGTCCTGGATCCGCTCCTGCCTAGCACAAGTTTGTGTTTTTTTGCACTGTAGTTTTTATGCCCCTAACCTAATGTAAAGTAATCGAACGTAACTTAATCTAATCCAACCAAATAGAACCGGTTGGAGTACGTTTTGGTACATTTTTTTCGACTTTCAAATTTGTCCTGTGATACAGCAGTAATTCCCTAAATTTAGGTTAGGTTAGTTTGGACATTTTTTAGATTAAGAGCTGCGGCTTACTGCTAGAGGTGATAACTTGATTTTGTCTTTTTGTGAATAGTTGTTGCATAATGGAGTGCAAAAGTGACCCGCAACGTTTTTAATGGCAAAAGTACTTAATAAAGCGAGGTGGTATACAGGCAGCACCCCTATAATACCATAAAACGTACGCTGTTTCCAAGCAGAAATCCGTACTTGAGGGGAAAAACATTAGCGCGGTGAGTAGTACACTGAGAAATATAATCAGTAAACAACTGGAGGTTAAAGGACAATTTGGCTCTAAGAACCAGTTAATAATTTTATGTATGCCAGGTGTGATATTTTTTATGTCGCCATGTGGAAATATTTTAGAAGCAATAAGAAGAACATTGGTGAAATAATTATAATTTTTCATCAATTATTCCGGGTGGTGCGGCAAAAGTAAACCTGCACGTACGCAAGTTCGGATTTGTACATGTTTTAAGCCTAAATAACAAAAAGCAAAGATAATTATCTTAGAGAAACGTGGACAATTTCTCATAATTCTTAGTACCACGACAACGTTTATGTTTTTTAGTATTCTCTAGTATTTAGTGTCTTTTTAGTAACCTACTAAGATCTACTCGGTTATATACTGCAGGACTTGTTTCATATGTGAGCGAAAATTTCCAATTGAAAAAAAATAGGAGAAATCAAGTAGTGAATAAACGCTCTTGTGTACAAATTTACTTGTGGCGCAATACTAGACAAAACAGTTGAAAAATTATGATTGTTTCAACATTTTCTTTTTATTGTCCCCTAGACGATTTCCACTGAGCGGAATATATTTTACTTGGCATAAATAATATTCAAGGGGACCTCTAGAAATAATTGTTGAAAAATTACAATTCTTTTACGATTTGCATATAAATACGGCTTCCAGATATGTAGCATAAAAATAGCGCAAAAAATCAATCTGTGCTTGGTAGCCACTAAATAGCACGAATGTTATCTAACCGAGTCTAATAGGGCGAAGCTGGTGGGCCCGCGCGGGGATACGTCCGAAGGGAGCAGGCGCGTCAGCGATAGTGGGTGCATGCAGAGGTGAGGGTAGTGGAAGTAAGTGCTTTTTGAAAATGATCGAGTTTCAATAGCACGTGTTTTGGTTTCATATTAGTAACTCTCCACTTGTAAACAAAATACTGCGAAGAAATATGATGCCGGTGTACACGGTGCAGAAATAAGCCGCCCATGAAGAATAGCATTAATAGAGCCATTTTTCATATGCACTCATTTGTTTTATTCGTCGTAAAGCGCTTGTAATGATTTAACATTAGTAAACCTAAGATACAGTTGTATTACATTGTATGTAATTAAGTTACCTGTAGAAATTCGTTCCTTATTAACATGTCTTTTCATGGAAAGTATTGAATTTTACCTGTAAATCTTCTAAAATGTAGTGCACCAAAACTACACCTGCACCAGACTGTCTTATTTTGATTTTTTGCTGGCCGCGGTGGCTCAGAGGTAGAGCGTTCATCTCTGGTGCATGGGATTCCTGGTTCAAACCCTGCTCCTGCCAAGTAAACTTTGTGTTGGTAAAACAACATGTGCGTGGGTTTCCTCGGGTTCTTCCTTTTCCTCCCACTTTCTTCTTTCTACCATTTTATTCATTTCTCATTTTCGCCGTCTCCTTTAGCCTAGTCAGCATATACGTGGAAGGTAAAAGTAAAAGTTTTTTATATTGATTTTATATAATTTGTAAGAAAAAAGTCACAGCAAAATACTTTTCAAACAGAATACAGCAAATGTCTCAAACAGAATGACGCGAATACCTAATTCCTCTGCCACTTCCTCATTAAAACGTAGTGATGTTCTGGCCGTATAAGTCAAAGCCTTGTCCATATGGGTCATCACCTGTTTCGCATCTGTTAGATACAATTGTGGGATATCTCTCCTGTAGGTAAATATCAAAATGGATTCTTGGAAGTATTTGGCATCCACCTTCAGGTTTTCTTCGACCTTGCGTATCATCAACGTACCCTCATATCCGAATCCCGTAACAACCATAAATCCACGAGGGAAACTCCCTGCAGTGACGAACAAAGTTGCTGCGCCGTTTGCCGTCAATGTCATGGTCAAGGATGTCATAAAATTGAGGATTCTGCCCATACAACAAAATCGTGAAGCCATACGTTACAGTTTCGCCACACCTACTCTGCCCGCTTCGCGTCACTAAGATGGCAATGTTTCGAGCCAACAATCATGACGGAAACGAGAGTAGCCAATCAAACGTACCGGTTCAAACGATGCGTGGTTGTTTTTTGCCTTCATTGAGTTCACAGGATGAAGATACGTATAGGCAGATCACCTATTTTATAACATCCTTGGTCACGGTATGTGGTCGCCCGAATCTGACTACCAGCAGTGATATGGATATATGACTTATGGATATTTGTAACCCGCCAGATACTTTTCATACAGTTTCTCCTGAAGTTCGTCTTACGTTCGGCAAAGTGACAAGATAGAAGATGATGTACACGGGCCTTCGCACACTTCAGCCTGAGGCCCTTGCAAATGTTTTTGTTCACTGTTGAGGGCAGGGTTGGCTGGTTTAAACCAAAGTGGCTTAAACCATGGTTTAAACTTTGGTTTAAACCAACAGGTTTTTTCAATAAAACCAACTGGTTTAAACCAAAAAACGAAAAATGTTCGTAAAAGTGTAAGTGTTCGGAAAATCTCGATAAACACATATTTGTGGGTTATCACATTTCACTCCCGTATCTTATTCGTATTATACTCAGACCATAATTCTCCATTCATTACTCAAAGAGATTATACTACAAAAGCAACTTTTTTTTTTTTTTAAATATAAGTTTATGAATGTTTCTTTTGTGATCTTTTAATACTTTGTTATTATTGTTATGCAATTGCAATCAAAGAAATTCTAAATATTGTTTCGTTTGAATAATGTTTACTATTGATAAAATACATTGAAATGCCATACTTTGGGGGGGGGGGTTACAAACCCCACGAGAGGCATTTATTAAAATCAGAAGTATCTTTTGTAACTATTTATGTATAAATGGGTCAGAGCCAAAGTGGACTCAAATAATTTGTATCTTTATTCATTTTTCTTACTGATATGCAAATTAAGTCGTTGTATTTCTTTAACTTGGACTAATAAAAGTCGTAGTGAACTAACTTGGACTAAATTAGTTCTTCGGTACTCTGCAGTACTTTGTAATTGTCCATATGTAATTCTGTATAATGGTTTCACTTGTGCAACTGATTATATTTTCTCCTTCGGAAATGACTCTTGACAATTATATTAACAAGTATGTAAAGATTAGTACAACGTATTTTTTTTATCAGGAGTCCTTCGTGAGTGAGTCGGCAGACGTATCGCATTTGTGGTCAATTAGCCCTGGTTCCGAGTTCAAACGGAGGACAATTTCTCTCGGATGTAAGCAGAGAAACGGTTTGGATTCCACTTTGGGCTTATGTGACCCCTTCTAGCATAACCCGGTTGTTGCATAATAACACCAAGGCGAAAAAAAAAATTGTTTCTGTCCATATGAGGTGTAAGTACAAAGAGCAAATTATTTAAACCTAAAAGACCTGGTTTAAACCAAAAAAAGAAAACAAAATTTTTTTTTTAGTTTTTTTCAATAAAAAACATGGTTTTTGCCAACGCTGGTTGAGGGTACGAAGTGAAATCTATGGACCATATCACGTTGAGTTGGGAGATTTTCTTAGCACTCGATGGATTCCCCTTAGCACTATGGGTGTCACTTTGCTTGCAGGCCTTCTTCTAGTAATTGTCGTGGGTGAATTTTTCGCAACGGTATCCTGTTGTGTATAACGGGCCACAATAGCTTTTGCAATAGCCACCCCGAGTGTTAACCCTTTGGGCCGCGGTGGCTAAGTGGTAGAGCGTTCACCTCTGGTGTTTGGGGTACCTGGGTCGATCCCTGCCCCCGCCAAGTGAACTTTGTGGTGTACAAACACCGTGTGCGTGGGTTTTCTCGGGGTTCTCCCGTTGCTGTATATTAAATATGTTCTTTTAATAACGTAATACGGTTTATGTGTTATGTCTTATTCTTTAAATGTTGAAGTCTCTGCTGCCGAGTTATAGTTTTGATTTTTTTTAGCGTTTCTCAAAGTTATGTTCATTCGATTGAATTCTTTCGATATGTCTTTAAGCAGAACGCAAAATGTATTTGTTTTGAAACTTTTATCATTTTTGCCCACCTGATCGATTTTACCTGTAGTTTATTTAAGTATATGTGCATTTTATTTGTTCCACTAACAAGGTTTTATTTCAAGATGTAATATTTTGTATTCAGCCGAATACAAAATTCTCAATTGCCAATACAATAGTGTCGCAAAACCCTGACGCGTATCGAAGTTCTATTTCAAAGTAATATAATGCTATCTTCACTAAATATAATATTCTATTTTAATACATCTTTTTGTCTGGTGAGGGACTTAGGGATTTATTGTTTAACTTGCAGCTTCAAGGTAATGTTTCAAAGATTTCTCAAGAAACTCCGATTCCTACCATTGGATATACGGCAGTAATTCTTTTCTTTTCTGATTCTCGTTTGGGGTGGCGACCGTACTGTTGTAATAAAGATTAAGTAAAAGTTAACTGTTTTGACGTAATTGAATTCTTCATCGGTGACTATAGTTTTCATTACTCTTACAGGTTTTCTTGTAGCATATAGCGTCTAACATATAGCGTTGAAGCCGGTTCATTGCAACAAGGTCTATTACACTGTGTAGTTTGGTTTGGTTTTGGTGTGATGAAGTATATATTCGATTGTAATAAACATACGTGATGTGCCAACGCCGTACACATTGAAGAGTATATTTTACAAAGCATTATATTTGTTCTATTTTAGATACTTCATTTATTTCTGGAAGCAAGGGGAAATGTTGCTCAAGAAAGACAGAAGTGTTGCAATGGAAGAAGACCCACAGAGAGCAGTAGCGTAGCCAGGATGTGTGTTTGGGGGGCAAGTGCTGTTATAGGTACATATGGAAAAATTCCAAACAAAAAATATATAAACATAAAAATATATAAAAAATTACAAACATCAAACTACATTATCGGACCTCTTTGGGGGGCCCGGCCTCTCTGAGCCCCCCTTCCCTACGCCACTAACGGAGAATATTGACAAAAATCATATGTACTAACATCCTTAAAGATATTTGTGAAGAGTGGTAGGATATATGTGGGACTACAGTTTATTTATTTTTTTTTCCTTTTAGAACGAGTGAATTTCATTCAATCATAACATTTGTAAAAAATTTCCCATTTTAATGCGGTTTATTTCAAATCACACGGGAATGATGGTCATCACTTACCTTTCAAGCGAATATTGATAATTACGGCTTTGAAATTGATTTTTGTTTTGCCAATATTACCTTAGTCTCCCTTTCCTAGTTTTGTCGTTAAATTCTTTTTTTATTATTACTTCATCTTTTCTATGCAGTGTTGTAAAATTTTCTGTATCTCTCTATATTCTCACAATCCTGATTCTGAGCTATTTAAATTCTACATTACTATTTCATAGGTTTGAAGTTTTCTTCAATTATAAAGACAACTGTTGTTTGATATTGTTCTTAACTTTTTTTGCGTGAAATCAGTTAAGAGAGAAAGTGTAACTATATTTCTCAGAGTACAAGCTCCTTAACGGTGAGGTTCAGTACCATCGCCTCCTTTCTTTTCTATCCCATTGATTTGTAGGGGAAGTATTCTTCCTTTTCTTTGAAATGAATAAAATTTTGATGCTCTGATTTTACTGATTTCTTCTGAATATCTATTTAAATGCCCCTTGCTTTGTCAAAATGATCTTTTAGTATATATAAGTATATTGTTATTTAAATTAGATGCCATTTATGAATATTAAAAACATACAACTCAGAATTTTATTTCCACAAAGTAAGAGACATTTAAATAGACCTGAAGAAAAATAATAAAAAGTAAATCCCTTAAAATCTCAAAGAAACAAAGGAAGATTTCCTCGTATATATCAATGGGCTAAAAAAGAAAAAAATGGAGGAGTTATTTAAGACAAAATATGGATAGCAGGAATTCTTTAATATAATATAGTGCTTTTTTGAACATTGTAATCACTTCATATATATATTTGCTTTTCTGATTTTACATACTGTATGAAGGCTATTTGTGTTAAAACTCAATGTTATGAAATGCTACAAATTTCTGTTTTAACCTTTCGGTAGTCGCGTCTGTCTATGTAACACGGGCAGTCGCGCGTTGTACTTTTTACAACACTTAACAGTAAAGATGTTATTGACTTATATTCACATTGTGATCCCATTGTCACATTCAAAATAGTAAAAATAAATAAAAATACAAACGACACATGCAATAAATTCGGTCAGTTGCAATTCAGTCAGTTCAGTCAGTTAGTGACTTACAACAAAAACAACCACACTGTTGTACTTTTTACAACAGCGCGACTGCCGAAAGGTTAAAAAAAAAAAATTAGTAGTACATCCGAAGGTATATTACATATAACTTCTATTGGATGATAAAGTTCATTACATAGGCTAATGTATATAAGTTAATACGATGTGCATTGTATTTTGTTAATACAATTTGGTGTGCTTTTAGAGCTAATATAGACCAGAAAAAATTGTGATCTTCCCTTCATTTATTCTCTTAAAGAATTCCTTTAAAACAAAGGATCTTTGCAAAGTATTATGTTAAAACATTTCATTTTTGATGTAAATGACTTCATTAACCTTTTTTTCTCTATAGAATG